>NC_083317.1:35139172-35463069 GCF_963455315.2 Globicephala melas
TTATTTATCATGCAAAGATGTAACCCTTGATTTATAAGAGTCTGAGTTCTAGGCAGGCCACAGTTAGTACAAGAATACTAAGAGAGGGAATTTTTAGAGAGAGAGGGGAAAATAAAGATAATTATTCCAACCCTAAGTAGGTCATGTCCTCAAAAACCAGGAGTAATTGGATACCTTTGCATTTAATCCATGGAAATAGGCATCATTTTCCTATAAAGATATGAACATTTCCTAAATGAAGGAGAATACCTCACTTCAACATGAAGTAGAGCCACAAAAAAATCTCTATAGGTTTCTCACTGGATAGCTCAGTCATGTAGGTCTGGCTATGTGGGCTTAAAACTTGCTTGCACTTACTCTTTTGTTTTAGCCCTTTTGGTATGTTTGTTTGGTTGTTTTCCTTTTAGCTGGGTACTCAGTCTTTTATCAGTCTGACCAGGCCACTTAACTGCCCCTGCTACTTGTCTTACATCCAGTTGTCCAGTCCTGAGTGACTGATCTTGCTTAGCCTGAGTCCCAGCAAGCCTGGGTCTAGATACCAATGCCCCGCCTTTATTCTGGGTCTATTTTCTTGAATTCTGGGTATATAGCATGTATTTTGACAGGACAATATAACATTTATAAAACTAGGACAGAAGTAGCTAATACTTTGGGGAAAACCTAGATGAAACAAATTGCATTTCATCACAAATAATCCTAGTAAACTGAAAAAAATAATTACCAGTTTGGTGAAGGAAATGTGATGCAGTAGTTTGGATTCCAATCAGGCAGTTAAAAATTTTTCAGTTAATAAATGAAACTATGAAATTAAAACAAAAAACACCATGAACTTGACAAGGATTGGGAAATGTTAATAGACAGTAATATCCAAATTTGTAATCAGTAAGAGGGTGAAAATCAAAGGACCATTCAATCATTATTAAAGAAATAGTTTGTGAGTTCATTATAGATAAATCTTATTTTCATTTCTGATTGGTAGTTTAAGGGAAGTTATACATAATAAACATGAATGTGAGCAATGCATTTAACATGTTAATGCGTGAGAATTTGAAAGATTGTCCTCTTCCACTAAGTATATATACACAACTTTGTAAAGAACACATGGAGAGCAAATATCTCTAGTGTCTATTAAAACAACAGAACTGATTCTAACAATAGATAGGATTGTTACAGCTCGACAGCCTCACAGCCCTGTCACGATATCTTTGTGGATAAGATGCAAAAACACACCAATCCCTAGTAAAGGACTGTGGATTGACTGTGTACAGCTGATTGCTGATTAATGGATCATTATCTACTGTGATTAGTTCTCGATCAACATGTTTTGGAATTCTGTTCCTTTAAAAACCGCACATTCAGCCGTTTTATCAACAGCTTTTCTGAACACACAGAAGTCATGGTCATCTTATTTGTGGGTGACACAAATCTAGATTGTTAATCTAGTTAATGCATTGCATGCAAGATCTGGATTCTAAAGATCTTGCCAAGTTTGAAGAATGGCCTGAATCAAACAAGAAGAAATTGAATGGATAATGCGAAGCTTCACACTTAATCTAAAAAATTCAAAAGAAAAAACAAAAGAAACCTCAGTTACAATGAAATTAAAATCAGTGACTTAATGCCATTTTATGTAAAATTTATTTTTAGGACCTGGAAAATTCTAAGATCTACATAAATTAATATGACCTGTGAATACCACAATTAATTTAGGATGCGTTGATGGAGACAGAGTATAGAACAAGACTAGACTATACTGTGATCACCACTAATGACTTTGGGATGCATTCCTGGAAATACAGTGTATAGCGTATAGTGTTCCTTTCTTCTACTGTGTGTCCAGCTTGTATGAATCACATTTTAAGGGAATGGCAGACATAATAAAGATTACTTACCATGATGAAAGAAAGGTACTATATGAAAACATTCCAGTGAAATAGGTTTTGAAGCACATGTTAATTGCTGTGTATGAGAGAAGTGGCAAATATCAAGGCTTGAGAGATTGGTGAGTAAGACACCGTCAGTGACTCACTGGGATCTAAGTATAAGATGATGCTGGGAGGAAACTCTTGTGTATTTGAAATCATGCCCATCAAATGACAACCTTGCTCAAGAAATGCCTTTTAGTCATAGATGTTGTCAGTTGAGACCAGGCTGCCCAGAGGGAAAAATGTAATTAAAATGACAATAGGTGAGTTGCGGCAGGGAAGCCAAGAACTATCAATAACATACCTTAAGTGTTAGAAATGATTTTTATGACAATTTCTAACTGTGGTAGATTACATATTGTTCCCAATTATCAGAAAAATCATCTCTGACATTTAAGGTACATCTCTCACAGGTAGGTACAGCAGTCACACAGCAACCAGTAGAGACAGATAATTCTCTCCCAGGGAGAGCCACATGATTTGCAATGCCTCCCAGTGAGCAGTGTTATTTTCTTTAGGCTTGCCCATGGGACTTACTTTAGCCAATAGAATGCAAGGGAAGTGAGATATAAGACACTGGAAAGAAATTTTCAAGGCTATTAGGACATTCAGCCACCTCATTTTTTCTTCTGCCACAAGAACAAGAGAGGATCTGCACATCACCCTGAATTCCAGGAGGCAGACCGTAGGGAACATAGCTAAAAACCGGCTACAGATGCCCAGCTGAAGCACAACGTGAGGAATAAATAAGCCTTCATTGTGTTAGGACGCTAAAATTTGGAGATTGTTACTGAAAACTTCCCTGGCAAAGTCTGACTGATTAAAACACCACAGAACCCAGGGAAAGTATCTGTGCTAGGTACTGAGGTAAGGCTTTTAGGCCACATCAAGCTTCTATGATGCTCCTTGGCTGGTTAACCTTAAATAAGAAGCTTGCAACTTTTGTCAAGTGAAGCTTGTCAAGTGAAGGCCTAGAGACAGGATAATGGCCTACACCAGTCAATGAGGGTTTAAAAATATTTAGTTGTTTCCAGAAAGTAGAGTTAGAACAAAGACAGCAGACTTGCTCTCATTTTAATAAGAAAATATCTAATAATTAGAAATGTTTCAAAGAAGCATGGGCTTCTGATACTTCCCAATATTGAAGTCATGCAGAAATGAAGTAATCACTTTTCTGGGATTTTGGGAGGAAGAATCAGGAAAGCATCAGTCTGAATGATTCAGTAAAACTATACTATAATACAATAACCAACATTTCCTCTTATGCTTCTTTTTTTTTAATAATTTGTTAAAGTTTTTTTAATTGAAGTACAGTTGATTTACAATGTTGTGTTAATTTCTGCTGAGCAAAGTGATTTTATATATATATATATATATATATATATATTTAAATATTCTTTTCCATAACGGTTTATCTCAGGATATTGAATATAGCTCCCTCTGCTATACAGTATAGGACCTTGTTGTTTATCCATTCTATGTGTAATAGTTTGTGTCTGCTAACCCCAAACTCCCAATCCATCCCTTCCCTACTCCTCCTCCTCCTTGGCAGGCACAAATATGTTCTCTATGTCTGTGATTCTGTTTCTGTTTCATAGATAGGTTCATTTGTGTCATATTTTAGATTCCACATATAAGTGATATCATATGGTATTTGTCTTTCTCTGTCTGACTTACTTCATTTAGTATAATAACCATTAGCTGCATCCACGTTGCTGCAAATGGCATTATTTTGTTCTTCTTTATGGCTGAGTAGTATTCCACTGTATATATGTACCACATCTTCTTTATTCATTCATCTGTTGATGGACATTTAGGTTGTTTCCATGTCTTGACTGCTGTGAACAGTGCTGCCATGAACATAGGGGTGCGTGTATCTTTTTGAATTCTTATGCTTCTGTAAGAGCCCAAAAGACTTGTCTAAGTAAATTGAAAAGATAATGAAATTCATCTTTGATACAGCTCCCCTCTCGGTGTCCTTTTCCTGTTTCAGTTACTAGCAAGACTAAACACTATGGCTTTTCCACTGTTTCTTTCTCAGCCTTAATTAAGATATTTGGACACACCATCAAGGTAATGAGGACCTTCTAGTAGAGTATCAAATAACTGACCTAAGCTTGGACCTGCTTTATTTTATATGTATATTATTTCCTAGACCAGATCATTTTCATCTGAGCTTTGCGTATTTATTAACTAGGTATAATACTATTTCTCCTGCCTACTTCATACTTATCTTATATAATGAAACAAAATAATGTAGGTAAAAGCAATTGTAAATAATTTAGGGAAAATCAAATATAGACAGTTACTACTATCATCCTTTCTTTATCATTGCCATCATCATCCCTCTGTATATAATTATACTTTAAAAGAGATTACACCTCAATAACAATGTTAAATAGAATGAAATTATTACTTACTGTGGAAATAAAAGTAGAGTTTTTGTTTTTTGTTATCAGCAGAGAGACAATCCTTATCAGGATCTGTCAAACTATGATACTTAGGTAGCAGCATTTTCTTCTCATCTGTAAGATTTTCTTGAGAGAAACAGCAATTATTTAGTAATTAAAACTAGGCAATGAAGATCTTTTAAAAATATCTCTTCTAATTCATTGTAGAGTATATTGATGACAAAAGACAATGCATGTTTGCTACTCATTCATATATACTCAGGGTCATCATTCTCATTAATAATATGTGAATAAAAATTGAACAACAGCAGTGAATTGACCAATAACACAAAAATCTGATGACAATCTAGAAGGCAAAAAATGAAATTGCAAAAATTTTGGGAAAATGGGAAGTAGGCTATATACAGATGCAGTTTGGTATTAATCAATGGATACTGAAAGTAATTCAAAGACATGCCTGTGGAAAGTTGATGCTAAACGTAATGTAGTATTTGTCCTGTGCACTCCATTTCATGTGCTGTCTAGCTTTCCAGAATTGTCATCTCATAATCTTCAAGTGCCGTGTCCCTAATTCTTCTATCTCGGCACATGTTTACACACCATATTCAGGTTTTTCTCAGCATTCATCCCTACTCCCACCCCGTACACTCCCAAGCTATTAAATTGCTTTATCCTCCCTCATCAAATGCCTCACTCCCTCAGTATTATTTATCTCAGGGGACTGCTCATGTGACCTGCTAATATGTAACTGATAACTAGGGGTTATGGCATTGTAAAATAGGCCATTTATGGACGAGTTTATGGTAAAACTTCAGAGAGTATGATAAAGTAAAATGAATTTTTAAGAACAGT
Organism: Globicephala melas; assembly: GCF_963455315.2. NCBI lineage: Eukaryota > Metazoa > Chordata > Mammalia > Artiodactyla > Delphinidae > Globicephala > Globicephala melas. The sequence continues at coordinate 35,144,361 of NC_083317.1, forward strand.
GAGTATATGATATCTAAGAGCAGGTTAGTCTTTCAGTCAAATTATACAATTAGCCTAATTTGGAAAATTATCTGGATATTTGACTAAAGTAAAGCTAGAAAAAATTATGAGCAATCAGATCCACCCTTAAAAAAGAATAGATTAAGGATTAAGCACTGTAATTAGAAAAGGCTCTGTCAGTTGGTTTCTTCTTTTTCTTTTTAACACTTACTACATGGGAGATAAATTTTTGCTGCTACTGCTCTGGAATTTATGTAATTCTGACAGTTTCTAAGTGTCATCTATTTTCATGTACAAAGTTAGCAGCAGTTGATGCATTTTTTATTTGGAATGGAATATATACTTTTCATGGGCAATATACCCTTTGAAGACAGAGAGCTTGATAAGCATACTTCAAGAAAGATTTTTTTGATGCATGTTGTATTCTCTTTATAATCTGTTTGAGATCCTGAAAATGTACTCTTGTTGTGATAGGAGGAAATAGAAATTTAAAAACAGTGGTTTTATTTATGTTCTCTCTATTTACTTGATATTGTCAAAATGGTTGTCTGGTAGTGTAATAAATATAATCAATTTCTTGAAGCTAATAACTAATCCTGAGTGAATCTGAGCCGATGCTATAGTCCATTAAGTTTCCAACTATGGTTATAATTTTCTGTAATAGACCCATATACAGACTATATTTTTTCATTATCATAAACCTGAAGAGGAGACAGAAAGTGGAAAGATACAGATGTTTACAAAGTGCTCACAAAGACTCTTGTAAAAAGGCCAGAAGTAGTGGATTAGAAAATCTAAACCTGCTTTATGGTTCTGATATCCTCCTTGACTGCTAAATATGTGGGACTGTCAAGTATGAGAAACTTATGGAAATAAGCCAGGAAGAAACCAGAACTCAACAGTGGTACAAACAACAGAAAATAAATGGCTTTTGAAGACTTAATAAATGCACATATTGCAGCCACTAACTGGATTATGTGAAACAGAACAGAAGGTACCCCTACTCAAGCAAAATATTTTGATTTAATACAAAAGCACAAGCACAAAAATGCACATCTATGGTTTTAGCAATACCTTAAGCTTTATAATTTAAAAAAAAATATTTGGATTGTAGCCACATTTGAAAGAGAAAACCAATATAAGTCAAGTGCCCTTTCTTCTCTGGTGCACAGCTTATAGAAATATGTTTATTTTGCATCCCTGTATTTGCATACATACCACTCTCCTTGTTTCTTTGATAAAAGTTTTATGGGCAATAAATTATAAATCATGCTTATGTATAATTTATCCCTTTAAATACATATTTTATTTTTTGCTTTTTAAATGAAAACCATCTTTAGCTTTGTATTTTTAAGAGATTCAAATTCAGTACTTTAAGAAATTCATGAATAAGGCATGTTTCAACCTTAATTTGCATTTTTATAGTGTCTGCTGTAGAACAGTATAGCTTTTGCTTTCTGAGTGTACTCTTTCAGGCAGACATGATTCCCTTAAGAATAAGCCTTGAGAAAATTCACTTGCCCTTCATAAAACATACATTTCATTATCTCCCTATAAATTGGACACTTCCCTAACATGGCTGTACACTTGTGCCTACTCCCCGGATATTGTAATATCCTCTAGTTCAAATACACACACATACAAACAGAAAATGACCATTTTATTGTGTGGATTGAATGGCAAGTGACTTGACATGAATCCAAAATGCATTCCACCTTCAAGAAGATAATCCTGAAATTACATAATCCTTTAAGTAAGAAAATCATGTGGGAGAAATTAGTTTTCCTGAGTGATTATCACGTTTTAGACTTGGTTTAATATGTTAATATTGGTTAAAATGGCTATGAGCTTAGAATATATTTAGAATACTGAAGCAAAGAACTTTCATGGATAAGCTACAAGGGAACAGAATTCTCATACTGTTTGAAAATGAATCTAAGGACTGTAGTAATACTAATAGCATAGATAACATTCTCTCTTCTCTCCCTCCCCTCAATATAGGCTGATTTCTTAGCAGTTACTGGTATTCATGAAGCTTAGTTTTGTAATTAGGGGAGGAACTGCATTTTCCTTGGGACCGGGGCCTTGAGTAAGAAGGGAAGTTTAGGTATTACCTAGAGGACACCATCCTATTGCAGAGGAACTAATTTTGGAAACTCTAATGATCCCCTTTTACTCACTCTTACTTTTCTAACATTAGAACGCCCTGTAGTCACAGTCAACTTTTGATAATCTGATCACTTCTTTCCTCCTTACTTAAAGATTTCTAATTGTTACTGTTATTATTTTTCAAATTGTGTACCCCTCCCAAAAAAGATATGTTGAGGTGCTAAACCCAAGTACCACAGAATATGTCTTTATTTGGAAATAGGGTCTTTGCCGAGATAGTGAAGTAAAATTGAGGTCATTAGGGTGGATACTAATCCAACATGACTAGTATTCTCACAAAAAGGGGAAATTCGAATCCAGAGACAGACACGCACACAGAAGGAAGACCATATGAAGACACACATGGAGAAGGCCACATGAAGACAGAGTACTGGGGTGATGCATCTACAAGCCAAGTGGCTACCAGAAGCTAAGAGAGAGGCATGGAAAACAGTGCCTTCTCAGGCACCTTCAGAGGGAGCATGGCCTTGCTGACACCTTAATCTCAGACTTCAGACTTCCAGAACTGGAAGACAATAAAATTCTTGTGTCTTAAGTCAGTTTGTGGTACTTTGTTACAACAGTGCTAGGAAACTAGAAATCTAATACAGATTTTCATTGTTCTAAGATTAATTTTATACTCTTTAGGTGGATTACAAAGCCTTTTAGGGTCTGGGCCCTGTGTACCTTTCCAGCTTCTACATTAACTAATGCTTTCCTTCTTGCTCTATTATGAAGCAGTAGTGGGTACCTATCAGTTCCTCAAAATGTCACAATTTCTCTTTTCTTTCACCCGAGCCTTCTCCATTCTCCTTCCTGACACATCTCCACCCCGAATACTTCATTTGACTATCCCTAATCAGCTTTTAGGTCTGAATGTCAATATTAGTTCTTCTTTCAGAAGCCGTTCTTGCTCTTCTAATCTCCCATAATACTCTACTCCTCTGTCATAAAAGGAGTAGTGTTCTAATTTAGTGTTCACTTCACTAATTTAGTGTTCACTAAATTTGTGTTTCCCTCCCTTGCAAGACTGAACGTTTCCTGAGGGAAAGAACTATGGTTATCTTATTCATGCCTTAGCTTTAGTACTTATTAGCTGCCGAATAAAAAATTTATTTAATAAATAAACAACCGAATGGAAGCATGTCATCTTCTCCCTACCCTGCTCCTTTGCCTAGGTTTGTGCTCCGTTAGGAGGGGTGGGTATTAACTTCCTAGGGCTGCCACAAAAAGTGACCGTAAACTTGGTAGCTTAAGACAATACAGATTTTGGGGCTTCCCTGGTGGCGCAGTGGTTGAGAGTCCACCTGCCATTGCAGGGGACAGGGGTTCGGGTCCCGGTCCGGGAAGATCCCACATGCCGCGGAGCGGCTGGGCCCGTGAGCCATGGCCACTGAGCCTGCGCGTCCGGAGCCTGTGCTCCGCAGTGGGAGAGGCCACAACAGTGAGAGGCCCGTGTACCGCAAAAACAACAACAACAACAACAAAACCAAACCATACAGATTTATTCTATCACAGTTTTGGAGGCCAGAAGTCTAAAATCAAGTCTTGGCAGGGTAGTGCTCCCTCTGAAGCCTCTAGGGGAAAATCTCTTCTGTCTCTTCCAGCTTCTGGTGGCTCCTGGCATTTCTTGGTTTATGTAGTATAACTAATCTCAACTTCTCTCTTCACATGGCTTTTTTTCATGTATCATTGTGTCTCATATCTCCCTCTTCCTCTCTCATATAAAAACAACGGTCATTGGATTTAGGGTCCATCCTAAATCGAGGATGATCTCATCTTGGAATCTTTAAATTAATCACACCTGCAAAATTCTTTATTCCAAATAAGATCACCTTCATAGGATCCAGGTGTTATGATTTGAACATATCTTTTGTTGAACACTCTTCAGCCCACTACCGAGTGAGGCTGACTATGGTAATTTTATGAGATTTGTGGTAATGTGGGCATAAACTCAGTTGCTCTGGGGTTTAGATGAAAAGTGTTGCACAGAGTGAAGAGAAGCGAGATTTATTTTCCCAACTGTTGCACAGAGTCCAGTCATCTCCTGGCACCCAGGGGACTGGTGCTTTGCTGACACGAGGAGATATCGGCTTTGGTGTGGACACTGGTATCCTTTCAGTGGCAGAAACTATTTCACGGGCAGAGGACATGGCAAACAAAGTTTGAGCAGGAGAAGCAGATGGATGGTGGACACTTAAGGAGACTGCAACTGGTGTCTATTGACAGGTGAATGAATAAAGAAAACATGGTATATAAAAAAAAATTCATAAAAAAGGAACACAGATATCCTATAAACATATGCAAACCTGTTAATAATAAATTTCTACTCATTTGTTGATAAATAAGCAATTATAAAAAATAATGATAAAAAGTAAGTTAATTAAAAGTCTAAATTTTTGGAATCTTTCAAGAAGGTATTTTAGTAATAAATAGTCTTATGATGTATATACAACAATTTAACCTCTGAGATTTTATCACAAGGTAATTAGGAATATTTAATATATAGATAAGAAATGCAGCAACTGTTTAATAATAATCTCTCATATTTCCTAAAATGAACATATTGCCAGACATTGACTAGACACTCTTCCTGAATCATTTCCTTCAACTTTTATAACCCCACCCTGGTCTCTTCTGGTTTCTGGATTTAGCATATAAGGAACTGGGAAGTTGTCACTTAACCCTGACAACAAATACAAAGCTGAACAAACAGAAAATTAATGTCTTCTTACATCCATTACAGAATTGAGGTCACAAGGCCCCCAAAATTAGAGTGACAGACAGGCAGGTACAGAGAATTATAACTTACCAGAGAAAAAAACTCCATGAGAAGCAGTGCCAGGGTAGGAAAAACTAAACTGTGATTGACCAATTTCTTGAGGCTCAGTGTGAACAAATCTGAGATTTGAGAACTACATGGGTACCCAATCTTAAGGGGAACCCTCATGCTTTTGTGAATTTTATCTCCAGGAGCGCTTCTAGTTTCTCACAGTGAAGATTGCAGAAGAATCTCCTCGTGCTTCCAATAGGAGGATAGGAAAAATTGTCTTTTTGAAATACATTCAAAACATTCTGTTTTTCTTAACAAGACCCGTCCTCAAAAGAACCACATTACTAGAGCCTATCGTACCAGGATGTTATCAGAGCCTAACTACCCTGGAAGAGCAGAAATAACCAAGTCTGGTCTTCTCTAGCCATTCTGTCCTACCTAAGAAGAAAAAAACTGAGAAACATTTGGGAAATTCACAGCCCAGGGAGGGGCACAGCCTCACTAAAAGACTGAGACCTAATCCTAGGGCTATAGGATGCTTCCTTCTCCCACACCCCCAGTATCCTCACCACCACATCACTAAAGCTCTATTTACTCCAGTACATTTACCCAGTACATCATATCCAACTTTCAACAAAATTTACAAAGCATACTAAAAGGCCAGAAACACAGTCTGAAGAGAAAAGCAAGCATCAGAACCATACTCAGATATGGCACACATGTTGGAAATATTAGAATGGGAATTTAAAATAACTATGATCAATAGACTAAGGGTTCTAACGGAAAGAGTAGATAGCATTCAAGAACAGATGGTTTACATAAGCGGAGGGATGGAAATATTAAGAATCAAAAAGAAACACTAGAAATCCAAAACATTGTAACAGAAATGAAATATACTTTTGGTGGGCTCATTAGTAGACTGTACATGGCTGAGAAAAGTATTAGTGAGCTTGAGGATATGCCCAAAACCCTGATTTGAAGCTGTGACTCAGAGATGTGAAAATCACACAGAGCTAAAATAGCAGACACCAGATTCTCATCCATATCTGTCTGATTCTAAAGTAACTGCTCAATCACTCTACTCTCTTTATTTTCATCTTTCTCTCTTAAGATAACATAATGGAATTAGCAACTGATGATTAGATATATATTAGGAAACATATGTTGACAAGGGAAAATATCCACTATATATTTTTAAGTAAAAAGGAAGTTTTTTCAGTTCAGTTTAATCCAAGTTTGTCCATATGTATTTTCTATGTGTTGAAAAAAATAAAAGGATTATAACAACATGCCTAATGGTGTTTACTTCTGAACAGTGGAATTATAGATGACTTTTTTTCTTATTTTGTTAAGGCTTTTCTGCATTTGTGAATTTTTGACAATGTATGTATATGATTTGTGGTACTAACAAGTAATAACTATGTTGAAAATAATAATAATAAAAACAAAGAGGAACAGAATCTTAAAAATTAGAACATAAACAACATATGAGCAAGTAAGACCAGAAGAAAATGTTGAGATATCTGTATTAAAACTTCTATCAATCTATTAGTGATCACTGATAACATATTTTCCTATTTAGACTAGTTACATTATATTTTAGAATTTCAGATTTTGATATTAATAATGAATCATAAGAAAATTTGTTCTTATTCTCTACATTTTATCTCCTTATTACCCACCATCATCATATAATAATTATAATGATGACTAATAATATTTGAGCCAAGTTCTGTTGATGCAGGAGAAGATGCTGAAACATGCTCCTTTTCTTCACAGTTTCTATGGTTCACATGTTTCAAAAGTGTATGTCATCCAGGTAGGAAATATAATAGCTATGGAAAGATGGAGGCTTTCATTTTTACTTTTTTCAAACTTGTCACCTTGGAAGAGAAAATGACTCTTTATTTTGTAACTCAGACAGGAGGCAAACAGCACATGGCATTGCTGACAGCTGCAAAATCAAAATTGACAAATCCTGGAGTAGAAGAAACTTACCATTGTGAAGTGAGGCATCTCTGTGCTTGCTACCTGGGCCTTTATGTCTCCTTCTGCTGCTGCTTAGCAGCTCCCAAGGTCCAGCTGACATTAGTCTGGTTTCTCAGACAAGTCAAAAAGGGAAAAATCATTTGATCATAAGGAAATAAAAGGGTTGGTAGAGAAGACCAGCCATTCTTTCTGCTCTTGTTATGATGAAGAGTCAGAGAGCAAGGCTGATGCAAAATGGGGTATGAGAAAAGGAGGAAGAATTAGATTTCTGTTTACCACCAGTTTTCTTAAAACTAAATATAATCCAGGAGTTAACAGCAAAGACTCACTGATGATGTGAGTGCCATTAAAATGTTAACACCCATACATCACTGGTAGCAGTGAAATTCAGCACAACTCTTTTTTGCAAATGTTTTGACAAAAGCTATCAAGAACCACCTGTATGTTCATTCATTTTGGTATGTATGCGATGCTATCTACACAGATCCAAATACTCGTGTTGGTGTTATATATTGCAAAAACTGAAACTAAGTAAACATACATTGTCTTAGAAATGTTTGTTCCATGATTAATAAAACCATGGTATATCAACTTGATGGATTATTAGGCAGTCATTAATAGGACCAGTTAGGCAAAATAAACATCTAGAAACAGAAGATGTTTAGGGAGTAATTCTGCTTTGGCACAAGCAATATATAGATTTGTATGTATACAATGGTTGAAATTTTAGGAAAAATATGTATATTCAAAGAAAAATTGTGTTACCAAAAGGTGAAATAAAAATATGCTAAAGTAATGAATTAATGGAGATTTTACTCCACTTTTTTATTTTTAAAACTTCTGTAATGTTACACTCTTCTTAGTAAGAAAATCATAAAAATGGTCAAACAGTTAATATTTAATTTTTTCATGCCGGAAAACTAGTATTCAGGTAAATCTCCAGAAAGCATTTGAAAAATGAATCTTCTAGAATCTGATTTTTGTAACATGCAATAATCAATAGTAAGGAAATATGTTTATAATTATTTCTAACTTGTATTAACTTTATTGTTTCTAATGTAATGTGCACAGTTTAAGGTAAAAGAAAGAACTAAATACTGAAACAAATAAATAGGTCTCACAGTTAAGCTGATGTTCTCCAATGATTTCCAAGTGTTCTCAAGTTAACACCAAAATGGAAATGTTTGTATGTTTCAGTGTGGTACATGGAGATTTCATTTGCCATGGTTGTCCCAGGCCCCCCCTCTGTCGTAAGTGCTAAAAAGCGAAATAGTTCTGCACACTTGAAACCTATTGATAAGCTCTGCTTTGAAACATGTCAAGAAATAAGTAGAATAAAATCATGAATGTGAATTTGGTGGGAGAATGTGCGTGTGTGTGTATGGGGTGTGTGTGTGAGACAGAGAGAGAGAGAGAGAGAGAGAGAGAGAGAGCACCTTTGCAGTTGTTTGGATGAATGGGGGGGTCATAGAAATTCACCTTTCTGCTGTGACCTCCCATTACTGTCTGAATTTGGTTTCAGTAGATAATTGTCCTAAAAATCTCCCCTCCTCCCAATACTGACCCCTGGGCAAATCTCTAAAAGTCCACTGATCTGCCTATGAAGGTGAAAGCAAAGAAATAGGCAGCTCCTAGTTACTTAGGTAACACATTTACAAGCTTATAATCTCTTTTTAATTTTTTTATTCATTCCTTTATAAAGTTGTCTGCAGTTAAGAAATTGCTGTTGAGATTCATGTCTTGTATAGTCATAGGTGAGTTTATGACCCTTTGTTTATTAATGAACAGAGATTTATTGGAAGAAAATGTGTGCTAGGAATTCTCCAAATGTAGAAAATGATAATTAAAAAGAAAAATAACCAATCTTACTTGAAACAATATAAGGAGAAAAAAGGCAGTACGGCAGTGTTCTTTAAATCTATAGAAACATCAGAGCAAATGTATATCTTGTCTTTTTGCTATTTATTGTATAAAATGAAAAGAATAACTATAAATGTCTGTGAATATCAGCTTTTAATTTTAGATTCTTTAAGTATAAACATGATGCCTACCCCCCTCTCTCACTCTCTCTGTCTTTGTTTATTTGGTTGCTAAATTGAAAACAATACTTAAAAGATCTGGTGCAGCCTAAGAGAAGCTGAGGAATTTATTGACCACTCATTTTATCAATTCCCTTCAGAATGTAAATTGCTATTCAGGAGTATTCAAGCCTTTTTAACTCCTGTGTGTTAGAAAAACTATTGCTGTGGAACTCATTATAATTGAGAATAATAATTTTCAAACTGTTTTCTCTGGAGCTGTGTGCTTCAGAGATTCTGCATATTTTTAATGTGGTTTTCATTTATATATATATACTTCAGTTATTAAAATTTATAACATAATTGATGTGAACTCTCAAATGTTTACAATTTAGAAACTACTGATATATTGTTTTATCTGCATTGAAAATTCTCTTGCTAACCTTACTTTATTGAACAGTGTTCTGCAATTATTAAGAAAGTAGTAAAAACAATGACCAGTTCCAATTGATTATCAAATTTCCTAGATTCTGTGCAATGGAAACAAAATCTAAGATTACATTGGACTTGAAGTGGTTATATTACTGTAACTGTCATCAGTAACCTCCAATTCCAAATGTTTTTGTTCCCTAACATAGCTTCGTGGTTCTCATTAATTAAATTTACACTAAATATATGTAAATTTGAATTTATGAGATAGATTTATACTAATAAAGTCATTCTTTAAAAAATCTTTTTTTAATAGTATAAGAGTTTCTTCTAAGGTTTTGTTTGTATAAATGGTTTCTATGACTAATTACTTGACGAACGATGTAGATGTTTTGGGGAATGCGTTCGTATTCCAGATCTCCTAATTGTAATGCAAACTTCCTTTCTGAAAATTTGTACTAGGTAGGGTTCATAAATTCTCTGAAACAAACAACTAATACAGAAATATTTTATTATTTGGTGTAACAAGAAAGCACTTACCTTTTACCTGAGGAGAGCAATTAGCTGACACTTTCCAGCCACAGCATCTTTGGGGTCCCTTTCAGCATTTGTGCCAAGGCCAAGGTTTTCTCCAGAGACCCCCCTCACCCAGCCAATGGCTGAGCACCGGCGGCCCAAGGCAAACTCAGAGGTGTCCAATGGCTTGGTTGAGATTTTGTCAGATCTACCCCAATCCTATTCCTCCTCTTTTTCTCCCACAAACATTCTCTTTCCCCCCAGCCTCAGCCACAAACATTCATTTTCCCCCCAACCTCAAAACTATTGGGTTGGCCCAAGTTCGTTCGGGTTTTTCCATACCATCTTACGGGAAAAACCCGAACGAACTTTTTGGCCAGCCCAATACCATAATTATCTCTGAATCTGTTTCCCTCAGAACCTGAATTGTCTCATTTAGATAAATGCTTATGTATACCTTTTTATTATTTGAATTTATAAAATTTATTGGATAAATTAATATATAAGTAAGATTACTGGGGGACATGAGTGCTTCCTTCAAGTTCCTGTACTTGAGACAGCCATTTTAAGACCTTTCAACACTTTAGTTAAAGCTTTTCACATTTTGTCCACTGGAATAAGAGGAAGTGTATCAAGAATATAAATTTATTTTAATCAACTGTGTAAGTTGGTTGTAGTAGTGTGCTGAGAAGTATAAAAATGTTAAAATGTAACTTTTAATTTTTCACACATTTCCATAAAATATTATCATAATTCAATATACTTATACATATTTCTCTTTACAAATAACAAATATGTAAAATTAGGAAGAAATAAAACATAATTACAACCAATTGTGTAATGGGGAATTTGGCAATAATGGGAAAAAATTAATGGCAAGCTTTAAATTTTTTTGTTTATTTTTAATTTTTATTTATTTTACATATTCTGTGCTTAATATGGCTTGGCATATTTCCTATACCATATTGTTCTTCAGTCCAAATATTATATTGCTTAGAAAATACCTTTTCTTATGTAATTTATATCTCATAGTTTTAGACAACTATTTCGAAATTCATTTAGACTGATCTAACTAGACTAGATCCAGTTGGTCTGGAATCTCATCCATATCATAACTATGTGCCTTTGGTTATATCGTTTCGAGAATACATTCAACATCTTCTCAGTACCAATTGGGGTTGTGTAGGTGGGTGAGGTTTATCCTCTCCAGTTCTCCAGGCTTTAACTTGAACACATTTTACATGGAGGTTGCCTGCTTAACTCCTGTCATTTTCTGGTCTTATTTTAAGGTAAGCAGGATATGGTCCTTACCCCTTTCTTTACTGTGAGGATACAATCAAAATGATTATTTGCATAGTGATTTACTTTCCACAGTGTCCAAATTTCTAAGTTCAAATCCATGACTGTGGTTATAAACATAAGCATTCCTTCCTTAAGTGGCTTTTATTAATCCTTACCTTTTTATTTGGTGAAATTCAGGTACAAAAACAAAACAAAACAACCAAAACTTATTAAGGATATACTATGAAGAAAACCCTCAGTAATCAAGTGGATTAAATTTATGACCTTGGGCCATTAAACCTGTCCTCACATAATTAAGCACTTTACACTATCTTATGTACAATTTGAACACCAAGTATTTTAAAGGCCTGAGAAACATTACTATATTTAAGAAAATGTTGTGATATATAGACTACCAAAAATACACTAGGGCTTTTTTTTTATATATCTTTTATTCTTTATTCACTGAGGGGGAACTCCTATAAATGTTGCAGTCTCACTTTTGCTAAATGGAGTACTGAAAACCACATATCCACCTTCTTTTTATGGCATAAAAAGATCTTACTTTTCACTGTCTGCATGATGTAGTTCTTTAGGTAGCTGGCAAAACCCACTGCCCATTCAGCAATTATGCAATTCCCTCCTGGTGTAACGAATGTATTCTTTGTGTCTTTATTCTTAGGCTTATTATACTGAGTTAAGAGGATTAATCTACTGGTGGAACTCTATTATTCTCTACATTAGGTCAGAAAAAAAGATTAGTTTTGTAGAGAAAAATTGCAAAGCTGTAGTCACATTTGATACTTTTTTCCTGTTGTTTTAATTAAGCTATATCCTGGATTCTAAGCAATAAATATGTTAGTAATGATATTATTTTGGAACTTGTAGTAAACCCTGATGTCTGACACTAACTAGGAATGTGACTTTATTCAAAACATTTAATCATCATGTGCTTTATTTTCCTCATTCATGTCTCTTGTGCTATAAATTTTCCCACAACATTGACTTCTTCTACTAAACACGTGTGTATACTGATGCTGAAAACACAGCCTCTGCGCACCAGTGCCGAATTGAATCTCAGAGAGAATTTTGGGTGAAGTAGAGAAGAATCGCTTTATTGCTTTGCCAGGCAAAGGGGGACACAGAGGGCTCCGTGCCCTCAAAAACTGTGTGCCCCAACCTAAGAGGATTTGGTGAGGAGTTTTATAGCAGTGGTTCAAGGGCAGGGTTGCTGATAAAGATTAGGGTGTGTGCAGGGCCTGCACTCCTTTAATCTGGCCTCAGGTGGTCTTCTCTGTAATGAAGAATGCTTACATCTTCCATTTGTTGGGGATTTTAGTTCTGTAAAGAGCTCAAAGATATTGCTATGTGTATACCTTTAGGTAGAACCAGGACCCTGCCCCAAGCCTGCACTGCTCCTCCCTTGTCTCTGCATCCTCTTTCTTCCCTGATTAGCAACTGTTTGAAAGGCTTCTGTGCCCAGGAGCTTCACAGGGTTCTGCTCAGTTTCAATACTCAAATCTCTTTCATAAGAAAAATCATTATATTTTTCAGCATGGGATTCTTTTCCTGATTACGTAAAGGAGATGAATAAGGTGAAATTAACAAATAAATAAACACATAGATATTTATGATTTACAAGTTCTACTCATTTATTTGGTCATTTACTAAACATTGATCATTTGCATGTGCTAGGGACTACTCTGAAAATTTAGTTTGCACACGTGACTTGAGTCATAAGTTAATCATTATATCTTTTTCTCAGATACTTGACGTTTGTCCTCATCTCTTCCAGACATTTTCCTTGTTGATTTCATTCTCCTTCATGGTTTCCACTATCACCTACGTGTCAATAACTCTCAAATTTACATCTATGACTCAGCTCATCTCCTGAGCTCTGGATATATGTAGTCAACTTTTATGAGATATTTTGTACCTTGCTTTAGTATGAGCACTTTATACTCAATAAATATATCACTGAATTATTTTTTCCCAAAGGCATTTTTTTCACCTCTATATTCAATTCTGATGTCATCACCAATAACCCAATTGTCCAACCTAATTCTGGCAATTACCATGTATTCTTATTACTCCAGTACTTTCACATCCAATCATTTTCTGATTTCTACCAATGCTATCATCTTTACACACCTTAAATCTTCCTTTATTCCCTATGTCATATACTACTTAAGTAGTCTCCTATGTGACCTTCCAAACCCCAGGCTGTCTTCCTACATTCTGTTATTCACACAGGCACCAAAATGATCTTTCTAAAAATGCATTTGTTCATATTTGCCCTATGAGTAAAAGTATCACAAGTGATTCATTGCCAGCAGTATCATCTACACCTCCAACTCTACCTGCTTCTCTTGCCACCTCCTGCTTCCCTATCTATACTTCATGTTGTAGTCACACTCAACTACTTGCTGTTTTCTGAATCTTGTCATTTCAGGACTCCAGAATGTTACATAGACTGGTCCATCTGTTTTAAGTAATCTTTTATGTCTCCAGTCCTCAGAAATTTTTAATGTGTCCCATAGCTCCCAGATTAAGAATTCCTTAAGAAACATTCCCTGAATTACACAAATTCTTCTTTTCCTTCTTTGTGCTCCTTTTATTTTTCATAATGGTCATTTGGTCACATATCTTATAATCTAACAGACTGTGAGTGACACATGTCTTATTGTACAATCTTTGTAACAACAGAAGACCATTGACTATGGAGATGCAAAGGCTTGTATTCCTCAGTGCTACTTTGTTGATCTTGTGCAAGTTTCTTAGCCATCTTAAAAATGGGATAATTCCTTAGTTGAAATGAATATATAAGGGTCAAAAACATATATGTATGTCATTACCTAGGCATGTGCCAGGTTCAGGTAGGCATTTATAGACTTTATAGTTTCAATAGTTTTTCATTTATATCATGACCTTGCAGGAGATTTGCATTGATAGGGCTTTTTTTTTTTTTTTGATTCAAAAATGTGCTCTTTTTTTTTTTTAAAGTTTATTTATTTATTTGCGGTACGCGGGCCTTTCACTGTTGTGGCCTCTCCTGTTGCAGAGCACAGGCTCCGGACGCGCAGGCTCAGAGGCCATGGTTCACGAGCCTAGCCGCTCCGCGGCATGTGGGATCTTCCCGGACCGGGGCACGAACCCATGTCCCCTGCCTCGGCAGGTGGACTCTCAACCACTGCGCCACAAGGGAAGCCCCAAAAATGTGCTCTTTTTATTAGTTAAGGTCTAAGTTTTACTCTATGTGCATTTTATGTTCTGAATTATTTCCACTGGACTGGTATTTACCCCAAAATAATTAATGGCAGAGAAGAAAAACTTTTAAAATTTACAAGGGCTCCTTCTATCAGCAGTGTTACCCCTTGTTACCAATGGCTTAGGTATTTCCATTTCTGGGATTTCATAAAACTTTTCTCTGTTGTGAAAGGATAAATATACCTTTCTAATGTTACATGACATAATTGTACCAGTTTTTACTTTCTATAATTTCTAGAACTAAATCTAATTAATGTATGTTTAAAAACTTCTTTCTACTGGTTACGTTACTAAATCAAATAAATAGAAAAAAATGTATATTTCCCTCAGAATAACAACTGGCATGTCATATACACTTAATAAATGATAAAATGACAAGGATAATGCTAATTGAAATTTTAGTGTACTCAGTATTTAGCTCAGACTGACAAATTGGAGGTGTTCCAATAAATAATCAAGAGATTAACTGAATGAGTGATTGAGTTAAGTGAAGGAATTAAATCAAATTAGTCGCTGTAAACTGTGGTTGTCAGAGTCACCTGTAGAACAGTTTTTAAGAAGTCAGATGCCTACTTTTAAATAATGACCTACTATTAGAAACTCTGGACTCAAGGCCAAAACATCTTTATTTTTAATAGTTCATAATGTCTGTACACTGCAATGAAATGTGCTTAATGCCACTGAACTGTACATTTAAAAATGGTTAAAATGGTAAAGTCTGTGTTGTACATATTTTACTACAAAGAAAAAAAGGCCATAATGTCTATTCATTATGGCAATGATTCTTAGTGGTAGAATACCCTGTGGGAAACACAAAAGGTCTCAAGAGTTGGGAGATCATAGATTGAAAAAAATCATGTTTTCCACAAATTCTGAATATTTCCAAATATTGTATTGTTTTCCTTCAGCCATGAGGTAATG
Organism: Globicephala melas; assembly: GCF_963455315.2. Classification (NCBI taxonomy): domain Eukaryota; kingdom Metazoa; phylum Chordata; class Mammalia; order Artiodactyla; family Delphinidae; genus Globicephala; species Globicephala melas. Next base: position 35,159,703 of record NC_083317.1, read on the forward strand.
ACATAGAATGCACTAGAATTTTTCCTGACTTGATCAACTTCTGTGTAAAATTATTTTCTCTCTCTGATGTTTATCTTTTCTTATCTGGATCTATATACCTTAGTCTTAAGAACTAACACCAGGTTAAGGGATGTCCCAGAGGGCCAGTGACAATCCCAGTGTCAAAAGGACAATACCAATTGTGGAAATGGATGGTGTCTACACAAAGCCAGTTAACAAGCACATCTGGATCAAATGCTGCCAGTAGTTACTTTAGATATCTTAGTTTGGCTATTCCATAAGTTGACCATAGTCTCCAGAGGAATATATTCACTGAAGTTTGTTGTCACAGAACAATACACAAATTGCTTGAAACATGCCATAATTGACTTTAGACATTTTTTAATTGGTAGTCGTAGTTTTGATAAGATGTGACTTCTAAATATGTTTATTTTGAAATTCTTTCTGCTCTTCCCAAATCGGCCCACCAGTGAGATACCTAATTGCTTTAATAGTAGTCTTCTGAATCTAGTTATATTTGAATCAAGCTATGCAAAGCTTTCATGAAAAGAGAGAATAAAACAGACATGAATCATTCTCCATCTTTGGTATACATGAGAAACATTCAAATTGCTTGTCAAAAATGCCAGTTTCTAAGCTCAACTCTAAGAGATGATTTTGTAACTCTGCAGTGGAGATGAGGGTATACATTTTTAATAATACAAGTGATGTAAGCGGTTCCAACAAACACTAAAACCTTAAGGTAACGCCCACCAACTACCCCACACTTCAGTATACTTATATTAGATTTTGGCAGGTCTATGGAAGAAGAGATATTACTTGTTTTTCACAATTAGATACTATTTTTACAATTAGATACTTTTCTTGCTGAAATGTAAGCAACAAATGAGCAGATGATGCTTTAATGAGCCTCATCTACACCATTCTTTCTATTCCTTCTAATGCTTCTCTTATTTACACTAGTGACAAGTGTTAATATAGCAAGTATTTTTTCTTCTTAATTAGTACTTTAATTTTTTAAACTTTCTTCAAGCACCTTTGCTCTAAAGTTATATTCAGGAGATCACATTCAGAATAACAATGACCACAGAGGGACTTCCTGGTAGCACAGTGGTTAATAATCCACCTGCCAATTCAGGGGACATGGGTTTGAGCCCTGGTCTGAGAAGATCCCACACGTTGCGGAGCAAATAAGCCCATGCGCCGGAACTACTGAGCAGCCCCCGCTCGACGCAACTAGAGAAAGCCAGCACACAGCAATGAAGACCCAATGCAACCAAAAATAAATTAATTAATTTAAAATAAACAAAAAAACAATGGCCACAGAATGCATTGTTTGTGATGATAAAATAAGAAAAAACTCCACCCATTATATTAATATTCATGTGCGTGTGTGTATGCATTGAGTATGTCTATATATATGTATAAAATTCAATTTAAATTACTGGTTATAATGAAAAAAAGTGTTTCTGAGTTTCTGATACTCCTAATGATTTTTTAAAAATTTTATTTATAGCCTACAATAAAATGTTACTTTTGAAGTGTGGTGTTTCTCTACTTCCATATACTTAACACAAAGACTATTATAACCAAACCATGGTAGTTATAAATATTTATAAAGCAAAATCACATCTTGGTTTTAAAACCACATGTCACTTTTTCACTACTCTGTAGTAGTGATTAATATGAACTAAGTGGAAACTGCCATTTTACTGAATCTTTGATTTAATTATTTATGATAGGAAGTGAGCAGAGATTGAGATGTTCTCTTAAAAGTAGTTTCTCTCAGAGGATACTGATGTCTTTGACTTAGATTATATTTAGTTCACCTCAACTGTGCCTAATGCTTTCTTCATTTTTTTTTCCTACAGATTAGGAAATTATTTCTAAAGTAGCTCTTCTTCAAAAGAACTATGAACAATCAAGAGTATTCACTGTTATCCATTCAGAATGCTAGAGTCAATGCAGGAACAGGCAAATTTAGGATACCTATTTGTAAATCAACAGGCAAAGTTCCTTAAACTTAGAAATCAGATGGGACTTTAGTTGAAAAGAGGAAATGTCAAATGAGATTGCAAGACTGGTGGCAAGAGATGGATCCTACTTTACTTGCTTTCTGTTTAATCCTTTCGCAAGTGTCCTTGCCTTTGAAAAGCAAGAAACTGAATTAAACTCTCAGGCTGTTTCTTACATTAATGGAGAAATTTCATTCGCCTGTTTCTCCCACCATTTTGAACTTCCCTTAGAGACCACCTCGGAGGTACACCCTGATTCAGTGAAACAAAACTATGAATTAAAAATACATATTCACCTAAGTTCTCCTTCTGGCGTGAAAATTCATTAGCAGTGCCCTGGTGAAGCAGAAACAGAGATTTTGTTTTAGCAGTATTTGGGAAAATTGCAATCATTTTCCATGATTGGCCTTTCCTTAGGGTTTCAATTAGTTGTTGCCTATTCTTCCTTATTGATAAGTCCTCAATTATCTCTTCACTTTACTCACTGGTTAATAATGAATTCTCTTTAACGATATATCTCTTTATAAAAGAGTTTTCCCCAAGTGTTGACCTTGTAACAATACCTCTTAAGAGACATTATTTGATTGTGTCCTATTTATATTGAAACTGAAGAAAGGGTCAAATTGTTTTTAAATGGGGCTGGATAAACTCTGGGGTGGGGGTGGTGGGATGAATTGGGAGGTTGGGATTGACATGTATACACTAATAGGTATAAAATAGATAACTAATAAGAACCTGCTGTATATAAAAAAAAAGAAACAAAAACCAAACAAACAACAACAAAAAAAACTTTGTGAATTCTGATTGTTGACTCCATCCCTACCTGAAAACTTCGGCACTATTTAAGATTCCAGAGCTATTGAGCAATCCTGGGGTGGGTGAAGGGAGGTTTTCAAGCATGAGTAAGACTAAACTTTTTCAGTCAGGTACACAAAATAGATGCACAGAGTCAGAAATTAATTTCCATAATAGAAATATACAGAAAATGTTATTTTTTTAAGGCCTGATTTTATGGGCTGAGCTGCATACTCACAGCAAATGTTATAGATTGATGTAGACATTTTATAGTTTAGTGATTTTCTTCATCTGCAATTCAACAATATTCATTACCTAGCTAAGCCAATGTAACTTCTGAGGAGACTACCCCAAAATAAAATGACTAATTTAAAATATGTGAAGACTTGAAGGAAAAGGATAAATCAGGTTGTACAGTAAATACCTCCGTATCTTACTATATTTGAAGAAATTTTGCAGTAGAGTGACTAGTCATTATCTTTTGCTTCATCTCCAAGTTCTAGAGAATAGGGAATTGATTTTCAACCAAAATCTTTGAAAGGCTTTGAAAATAACCAAATCAAGTATTGTGAATACATTCTGACTTTTCCTTTGTGAGTATATTAATATGTTGGCTTATGAGGACTGGGACAAGGATAAGGCAAGTGAGGAGTCTAAGGTACAAACTTTAAGGATGTACTTAATTTCAGGGTCATGCAAACCCTGACCCAGCACTTATATGGCCCTAAGGGTGAGTGTCCCCTGACAATTTTCATCCTGGGCTCCTTATTCTCCTCGTCCTAGTCTCAGCCCTTTGACTTATATCTGTATTATTGTTAGAATACCAGGTAATGTAGAAGTATACTTGCTTTTGAAATGAAGCCAGTACCTTAATGTGTAGTTTTAGCACACCTTTCTCATAGGAGTCAATTGCTGTCATGTTGTTCATCTTTCACTAATACTATTTGTGTTTCTCATGAGTTGGGGTATTTGGATGCTATTATTGTCTTGAAATAGGATGCAATTAGTCCAGTGTAGATTTTTCAGAAAATGAGTATTTGAAAATCTGCTTTTTCTTTGACTATGTTTTTACTGATACCTAAGAGAAAACTTGATAAAAATATTTTTTTAAAGTAAGCTGAGGGTTCACTTACTTGATGTGCTGTTTGAAAATGATACAGTCTCTCCTAAAGTCAGAAACAGCTCTGGTGCTGAACATACTGATGTGTGTCATACAGGAGAGTTCTGTACCGGCAAACTTGTTTTAGGATGCATAGACAGGGAAGGCTTAATTCTACTTTTAAAAGACAAGATAGGAAACTAAGACCACATCATTTTGACTTGAAAAGGTAATTTAAAATACTCTGTAAGGCTAAAAAGGAGGAACTCTGGTAAAGGTCAAGGCAAGGAGACTTCCTAGATCACTGTAGCATGAGTGAAGTCCTTCCATCTCTAGACTTCTAGACTTCTGGTTAAAGCTAACTTACCTAAGAGGCACAAAGCTATTAGGTGCCAAAAAAACCCTGTTTTTTATTTAAATCAGAAGAGAAAATGAATATAATCCAGTCTGTGCAATATTTATCATTATGCTAACATAGTTGTAAAATATAATTATTAATTTTTTTTAATTAAAGAAGAGGACCGCAAAATCAAAATTCCTAGGGCCAAAGAAAGTCATAATATGTTTGAATCTATTGTCACTGGAAGAGGTTTATTTCCTGGTAAGAAGCATCTCATGGCCTAGTTTATGTCACATCCTCATCTATTTGACTAAGTGCCACCAGATTTTGAAATTGAGGCACAGTTTAAAAAATAAGGTAGATGCCAGATGGCAAAAATCAAACAAATAAATGAGCAAAAAATACAACAAATGTCTATTTCATATGGTGATTAGGCATTATGAATCCTGAAAATAGATCTGCATTTATACAAGTTTTAGGAATTCTTGGATGAAAACTGCCAATTCCTTTCAACGTCAGGCCTATGTTCCTGGTGAGAAGGTGGTACAGATAGATGTATCTGATAGGTATGTCTGAGCTGGATTTGGAAAGATACTGACAACCCAGTTTTCCATCCACCAGTTTGTCCCTCCATATTTTGTCCTGGAATTTAGTTGTAATGGTTTTCTGTGGTATGGAATCACCAATTCTCCCTAAACATCTTGCTTTCTACCTAATATCAAGTTTCGTGAGGTATGTTAGTTTGCTGGGGCTGCTATAAACAAAGTACCACAGACTGAGTGGCTTAAACAACAAAAATTTATTTCCTCACAGTCTTGGAGGCTGGAAGTCCAGGGTCAAGGTGTTGGCAGGGTTGCTGTCTTCTGAAGCCTTTCTCTTTGGTTCATAGATGGTCGTCTTTTCCCAGTGTCTTCACATGGTCTTTCCTCTGTACATGTCTGTGTTCAAATTTCCTCTTCTTATAAGGAAGGATATCAGTCATATTTGGTTAGGGCCCACTGTAATGACTTTGTTTTAACTTAATTATTTCTGTAAACTCCCTATTTTGAAATATTGTCATGTTCTAGGGGTTAGACTTCAACATATGAATTTGGTGGGTGGGAGAGGGGGAACCACAATCATCCCATAACATGAAGTAATCAAAATAGATTAAATATACTGCTCTAGGTAGATGTATTTTTAATTATTATTATTACAGGTTTTAATATTTAATATATGGTATGCTTTAATATGGACTAGGTAGTCGGAACAATGGAGGGTCTTGAGGACCTAGGCTTATATCATTTAAGTCTGGAAGGAGTTTAGGCTGCTGTGACAAGAACATGGTAAAGAACATTAACTTTTTATTGTAGTAGATCCAATAATAACATTTCCTATAAAGCATTGTTTCTAATGTTGTGATCCATGTATCAGCTACATCAGAATCACTAGGGATGCTATTTGTTGGCTCTAGCCCTGATCCATGGAAGCAGATTCTCTGGAGGTGGGGGCTGAATTACTGTATCTGAATTTCTGTAAAGCATTCCAGGTGATGCCAGCACATACTGATTTGATAACTGCTCTGGAATCAAGTAGTATTTTTCCTTTTTTATTTTTTAAATTTAACGGCTGCTATAGACTGAAAGTTTGTGTCCCTCTAAAAAATTTGTGTTGAAACCTAATCCCCAATGTGTTAGTTTTAGGAGGTAGGGCTTTTGGGAGATGATTAGGTCATGAGGGCTCATGAATAGGGTTAATACCCCTATCGCAGAGACTCCAGAAATGTCTCTTGCCCTTTCTACCATGAGAGGACACAGCAAGAAGACTGCTGCCTATGAATCAGGAAGCAGGCTCTCACTACACACCAAATCTGTGCCTTGATCTCAGACTGCCCAGCCTGTCATGATAGCTTTGTGGATAAGATGCAGAAACACATTGGATGCTAGTAAAGGACCGTGGATTGAAGAACAGGTGATTGCTGATTAATGGATCCTTGTCTACTGTGATAAGTTCTACTTGTGTTGTTTTTAAGCCTCCCAGTCTATGGTATTCTATTATAGCAGCACAAACTGATGAAGATAAAGGCTTTCAGATTCACAGAATTAGAATAACGATAATCAGTCATCACATCTGTTTATTATTGCTGTGGGCTCCTCTATCTATCTATCTGTCTATCTATCATCATCATCCTCTGTCTATATCTATCATCTAAAATATTCTGAATGTTCTTCAACTCACCAACCAAACCAAGAACAAACACACTGATAGTAACTTAAGTCTACTTAGATGATCTCTCCCATCCCATCCCCCATCCCTCTGTGGCAACCGTTGTCTGAATTATTCAATCATTCACTTGTTAAAAAAAAATGCAATTTATAAGTATACATATGTATGTGTATATATGTCTGTATAAATGTGTACATACATATATATGCACATATTTATAAACACATACATATACAAACATATATGCATACATAAAAACATATAAGCATATGTGTGTGTGTGTATATATATAGTTTTAACTGTTTAGAACTTTCTTTAAAAGGGTATCAGCCTTCTATGGTTTGCCCAGATCTTCCTCCCCAATACCAACCTTGTAATGAATTTCATTATTCTAAATTGTTGCTAATAATGTCATTATTTGTTCATTTTAACTATTATAGGTATATTTGTTCATTTTCACTGTTATAGAATTGTATTGAATAAATATACCATAATTTAACTATTCATTCTCTTCTTCAGTTAAGTTCATTTCTAGTATTTTCGTCTTATAAATATCCTTGCTAGTAATACCCATGTATATGCATCCAAGATACATATGTGGGGGATATTCTTGAATATAAGCCTAGAAATGAAAATGTTGAATAGTAAGATATGAAAATGATAACTTTAAATAATATTGCCAATCTAGTCATTTTAGCTATTTATATTCTGATCAGTAATATTGAAGCTAACCACTCTGGCATATAGTATTACCAGAGTTCTTAATTTTTGTCAATCAAATGAATAAGAAATGACATCTCAATTTGCTTTTCTTTAACTACAAAGAGATTAGCATCTCTTCATATCCTTACAGGTCATCTGTGTTTCATCTTCTCTGAAATGCCTGTTTATGTCTTTTGCCTATTTTTCTATTATGTACTTTGTCTTTTACTTATTGAATTTTAGAAAGGTTCCTTTCCTTTCAATATATCCTTGATCTTATTACCTTGTCCGTTACATTATGGCAAATATCTTCTACCAGTTTTTACTTAGTATTTTCTCCTATTTTAAGGTACTTTTTGAATAAACTGAAATTGTTAATTTAAATAGAGTTAGTTTTATCAATTATATCTTATATAGCTAGCACACTTTTTCTGTCTTGTTTGAGAAAACCTTCTTTATCCCAAGGTCAGGAAGATATTAATCTGTATCTTATACAAAGAGTTTAAAGATTTTTTTTTAACATCTTTTTAGAGTATAATTGCTTTACAATGGTGTGTCAGTTTCTGCTTTATAACAAAGTGGATCAGTTATACATATACATATGTCCCCATATCTCTTCCCTCTTGCATCTCCCTCCCTCCCTAAAGCTTTGTTTTTAATATCTATGTTCTTTATCTGTTTGGATTTGCTTATGTGTAAAGTATGAGGTAGGGATCTAATTTCCTACAATATTTTACATATAGATGATCATTTTTCTTCAGTTCCATTAATCGAATTTTGTTCATTTTCAACAGATCTTGCATGCCACCGTTGTCATATATCAAGTTTCCATATATGAATGGGTCTCTCTACACTATTTTATTTAATCTGTTACTTTGTAAATCCCCAACACAAGACTACACTATCACATTTATTATAGCTTCATAATAAGTCATGATATCTAGTAGAGCAAGACCCCTCTCTATTCTTTTTCTGCAAAAAATTCTTGGCTACTCTTGACACTTTAATCTTTCATATATATTTTAAAATCAGCCTCCTGTCAAGTTCCATAAAACCTTGTTGGTATTGTCAAAAAAAAATCTATCTGGGCTTCCATGGTGGCACAGTGGTTGGGAGTCCGCCTGCCGATGCAGGGGACACGGGTTCGTGCCCCGGTCCGGGAAGATCCCATATGCCACGGAGTGGCTGGTCCCATGAGCCGTGGCCGCTGAGCCTGCGCGTCCGGAGCCTGTGCTCCGCAGCGGGAGAGGCCACAACAGTGAGAGGCCCGCGTACCGCAAAAAAAAAAAAAAAAAAAAAACAAAAAAAACTATTCATCCTGTGGACTTACCAGGGTCACAAAGAAAAGAAAACAGAAGTATTACTCTGGCTTCTAAAACTATTCTATTGGAATCAGTTAATATTTACACATATTGCATTTAGAAAATATATCCTTAAATAGTATTTACTTTCGGTTTTGAAGATTTATGTTTGCTTAAGGCATTAAAGGGAAGAAATTGTAATTTAAAGTTCGTATTTTTCTCCTATCCTTGTGGTTTGCATATTGTGAGGATTTAGAATGATGTTATTTCAGCTTCACTTTTATAACTGTAATGGACTATTTTATGGACTGTTTCTTCATGCCTTTTTATTTTATAGATCTTCGAGTAGTAAAAGCTATAGTTTTTGTTAAAAGATAGTTTATTTATTATTATTGAAAATAAATGAATCTTTCACAAATCTTAAAACTTTGTTATTTGGACAAATCTCAATTGGTTTAACATTCACAGTCCTCTCAATAATACGAGAATGGTACGATCATCCCACCCTTTTCTTTGTAAGGAAAATAGTTTCAGGCGTAATGTATAGTTTGGATGAGCAGCCATAATATGGCAATCACATGACTCCATTCTCTCATAGCTTTATATATTCACTGGTTGTAAGTTAGGTAACATGTAAATCTGCAGCAGCAATTTACAGAATAGAAATTTAGTGATCAAAGGAGTTTGTGTAGTTTCTTTAAGTGCATTATTTATTCATGATACGTAGCTGAGACAGTGGCAGAATTTAGCTTTGTGCATATGCCTGTTACTTCACTGTATTTCTTTTGGCAAAGGTTTCTTTTTTCTTTTTCCCCCAGTTCAAATTTGCTCAAGGACATGGAATGTGAGGGCATTTAGTATTCTGGTACAGTGCCCTCTGTTCTGTTAATCCTTTTTATGCTGAGAAGCTGGAATGTGAAAAGGTTGTAAAACAAGGAAACAAACTCAAATGGTTATTTCTTGTTTTAGTCTAATCCCATTATAATACAGCACCAACGAGCATGGTGGCAAAGATAATAAGAGTGTGACCGCCCTATTTGTGTCTGAAATTCACTAAGACATTAATTCCAATTTACATTAAATGAAAACGTATTTACAAAGCATCAAACAAAAGATAGAATTATAAAAAGCGCAACTTCCATTCTTCTGCTCTGACCATGTGCTTTGCAGTAAGCTCTGTTTGGGTTTAAGCTTTTACTTTGGATTGAAATCAGAAGAAATTGGATTCTAGGACTGAAGATCTCCTCATTGAAAAATCAGTAAACAGAAGGGAGGGAGAAAAGCAAACTTTGTAATTGAGAAAAATTAAAATCCTCCCTGTAAATGAATGAGGTTATACACAAGATCAGAGCACAAATGAACAATAACTGAAATGAAAGTGTGAATCAAAAGTATACAGGATGGGGCTTCCCTGGTGGCGCAGTGGTTGAGAGTCCGCCTGCCGATGCAGGGGACATGGGTTCGTGCCCCGGTCCGGGAAGATCCCACATGCCTTGGAGCGGCTGGGTCTGTGAGCCATGGCCGCTGAGCCTGCGCGTCCAGAGCCTGTGCTCTGCAGCAGGAGAGGCCACAACAGTGAGAGGCCCACATACCACAAAAAAAAAAAAAAAAAAAAAAAAAAAAGTGTATGCAGGATGTTCTGCAGGACAAATTATGTCTCCAATATAGATGGTGAAATCAATTTCATGCTCATTTTATTAGTACTGTCATGGGTGGTCTGTCCTAAGACAGAATCTAGGTGAACTGAGTTATTTACCTACTGCAGTACCAAGTGGTCTTTTAGAGTAATGTTTCTTAAACTTCCTTGTTCCCTAGGGTACTTGTTAAAAATACAGATTACTTTGCCCTACCTGAGATCTACTGATTCAGAATTTATGGTGTGGGAATTTGGAAATCTGTATTCATTATTAGTTAAATTTGGCAAACGCTGCTTTAGAGGAAGTTAATACAAGAACCAGCATAACACTAGTCATGTGTGTGTGTGTACGTGTATGTAGTACTACTTTATAGAAAGTAACATTTGTTTATTTTAAACATTTCCCTAAAAAGGCACAAAACTGCAAGAGCAATCTAGTTCATGTTCAGTTTATTTCAGTTATTTTCCTGGTAAGTATAACAATGGCTCCGGTTTTTCATTTTTATTTTATGTTTTTTGTCAGAAGTGCATCCATGTTGGAGTGAGACTAGTGGCTTCTCATTAGCAAAACAGAATGTGTTAGTCTCTATAGACTAAGCAAGTTCTAAAATTTTATCTTCCTCTGGTACGTGGGAAGGGATAATTTAAAATGTGCTTTTTACTTATCTCCATTAAAATAGGCAACATGAAGGGAGTTTCACATGTCTGATTTTCTCTGTTACTAAATATAATAGAAATTGTTTAAAGCAAAAACAAAAAACAACTCAGCCAGTTCCATCCAATAATTTCAGAATGTGTTCTTAGAGATAAAAAATATATATATTAAGAGGATTTCATTTTAATTGTACATGTAACAACTACACAAATACATTTTCTTTTGAAAATTAGACTATTTTGCATATGCAGCTTTTCTGTTTGGGAACTTTTACTCTCTGGAAGGTGGTATATGTTTAATAGCAAGATATCCTTTTTTTTTTTTCCAGTAGGAAGATAGGTTCAAAGAGATTTAGCAACTTGCTTGGAGGCGCACATCAGTTGATAGAAAAGTCAGAAGTAAGGGAGCGATTCCTCACTGACCGCCTGGTCTCTCGTGGAAATGTGTTTGTAGCCATTGCTCTTTCTGAGACAACTCAGCTCTCGAGAAATCTACCTTTCTTGCTTTGTCGTCCACAGTCTCTCTTCCTTTCTGCATCGCAGGTGTCAAAACCGCTTGTGAGGATGATTAGTCAAAATAAATGCCTTTTCTCCTACATGTTCATCTTTACAGAGCTTTCCACAGGAGCCAACCTGAGGGGCAGATGCTCCACGGCACCAGCCTCATCTCTCCCTCCTCCCGTGACCACCTGCTTCCTGCCTCAGCACTTGGATCCACCTCAGAGCGCAGCTGCTTTCTCTGTCCCAGGCCCCATGGCCCCCTCAGTCACGGCACAAGTGCTGTGTGAGCAGTGACCCTTGTGGCTTCCCTGTCATCGTCCAGCTGCCTTCAGCCTGAGCACTGACTTTAACAGATTCCCCTCACATTTCTGCTGTCAGCCTGACGCCAGACCCCACACCTTCCCTCCTCCTTTTCACTGGCCTCCTGTCTCTGTTAGGAGCTTCAGAGATTCTCTAACACACCCCATCTGTCCACTCACACCTCCCAGTTTAATGGCCACCTACCTCCTTGGCCTGTGCCTACTCTCATCTCCAAGGAGGGATACAGTTCTCCTCTGAACAGGAGGAAATGAAATGTCGAGGCCTTCTCTAACATGTAGTTGACAGTGTTGTTCAACTGAGCTTCAAATCAATTTAAATTTTGTGAAAAGAAGCATTACAAATATGCCTACATCATACGTAAGTCTGATGCAGAGGTTATCTCGGAGCAGGCCTAGAAGACAGGCTTAATAAGAGAGAGGTAGCGCAATTGCTGTAGAAAAAGCACTACAATAAGAACTGAAATATGCCAGGGTGCTGGAGCTCTAATTTCTGCCTACCTTGAGCAACAAGGTTTCTGGCCTTGGGAAGTCGCTGGGACGATCCAGGTCTCAAATGCCTCATGAATAAAATGTAAATTGTAAAATTTTGTCTGCCTAAGGACCATGGCCTTAGCCAGGTAAAAGTTTAAATTAAGTTCACTTCATTATAAAAGTAAGATAAAAATATTTAAAATTTGACAATATTTAGTTCTGTTAAAAAGAGAACAGAATTTTATGTTATGGTAGTAGTGTGGAAACAGTATTTGAAAATATATAAAACAGCAAGCAAATGTCTTTTAATAAGAATGTTTACATTTTTAAGTATTTCTTCTTGTAGACATAGACATATATTCTCTCTCTCTCTTCTTTTTCCCTCTCCCTCTCAAGTGTATAAAATTGTGTACTTCTACTTACCCTTACTTTTTCACTTAAATTTATATTATAACTTATATCATAATTTAACTTATATTTTTGCGATATGCGGGCCTCTCACTGTTGCGGCCTCTCCCGTTGCGGAGCACAGGCTCCGGACACGCAGGCTCAGCGGCCATGGCTCACGGGCCCAGCAGCTCCGCGGCATGTGGGATCTTCCCGGACTGGGGCACGAACCCGTGTCCACTGCATTGGCAGGCGGACTCTCAACCACTGCTCCACCAGGGAATCCCTTTTACTATGATTTTTAAAGTTAGAGAATGTGAACATGTTTACAATTCTTGATACATATTACCAACTTTCTTTCCCAAATCAGCATTGAATCTTGTCATATAAATTTTCCAATGCAATAGAAGGAAACAACTCCTCCTTGTTTTATTAATTTCTATTTCTTTGGTTGTAGTAAGGTTGAGTATTTTTCTCATTGTGTTTGCCTCTAGTTGCATATATTTGTAGTTCATAAATTGCCTAATTCCTTCTGTCTGTAAGAATTTTGATGAGGGATCTTATGAGGGAAGTTTTGGCACATGGAGCTCTGCCCTAGTCTTTATTGGTAAATATCTCACTGTTGGTTAATATTTAGCTCATTAGATTGGGTTTTCCACACCTGAGGCACTTATATCTAATTCCAGTATTATTGACTATGGCAGGATCTAGTCTTCCTTTTTTTGTAAATTTTTTAATGGAAATATCACCTCAAACTCTGATACACTTTTGGTTTTAATGTATCAGTTAAAGTTGAAGAGAGCAGATAACAGGGTGACAATGCATTCGGTCATTTTGTTTATATCCACCTTACATTTTGGACTAGATTCAAACTTTTTATTAATTTTTAATCAAAGATATATGTTTTCACCCATCCTATGGCAATCAATTTTTGCTGCAGTCCACTAGCAAGAAAGCTATTATCTAAATTTCTTGTTATTTTTTTCCCTCTTGCCAAACTTCTCAGAAACAGTATTAGATCTGTGATTTAAGGACTCATTATGTTAACACACTATTTTTATCACCTGTTTTTCTGTGTTGTATTGATTCCAAAAGAGTTTAAATCATCTGCAAAAAAAAGGGTGGGTGATTTTTTTAAAGTTTTTATTTTCGTGAATTATGCTAACATTTACTTCAAAAACAAAGGAGTATATTTTCAAGCGCTGCTTTTAATCATGTAGCTTTCTTAGCATGTGGCCTATTAACCTAGAGCCTTCTCTAAGGATGCATTTTTGAATGCTTCCAAGAAATGCTGGACACAGTTCTCTCAGAAAGGCAACCTGCTCCTATTCCATCACGTCTACTGCATCTGCTCCAGACACATGCTCCGTGAACTTGGACTGCTGGTGTCAGGAGAAAATCGCCACAGCCACGTGCTGTGATGCTTTCCCTGGAAACACATATTTGTGAATATTCTGCAAGAGCCAAACAAAAGGGGATAGCAATATAGAAAAACAAGCACATGCCTATAAATCCAGTCTAGGCCTTAAGAAGATTCCCTGAGTTTTTGCTAGAGAATTGGATGCAGATAGAGAATATTGATAAGGCTGAGGGATAGAACAAAACACCAAAGAAAGGAATTTGAATTCTTTAGTCTAAGGAGAAGGTTGGAAGGTTAAAGACTGTCTTTATTAATGACATTCAAGTTATATAGAAGTTTTGTAATTGAGTCAAAATGAATTAACCTTTCTCAAAGGCAATTTTGATTTCTGTTCCAGTGCCTTTAAATAGGAGAAAAAGGGGGAAGGGTAGCAGAGCAGGGGATGATAGAATGTCTGTGAGCTTGGGCAGCTTTCCCAGAATTTCCTTTATCTCACCTCCTGATAGGGTGCTCAGGATTCCTCAATCTAACTCTTTTCCCCTGTTCTTTCCTTTCTATCTATCCTTTCACCATTTCAATCCAGAATGAAACATTGTCCTGCCAAAACTGCCCCACGTGTACTACTGCAAAGAGATCTTCAGGGATTGGTACCACTGCCTTCTGATATTAGAGTGAGAAAATCAGCTTGTCAGAAGATACCAAGCAGGATTTTAATTTGGTGTAAAGCAGACATTTCTGATAGTGATGATTATTGAACACAAGAGACCAGCTGGGGAAAGGAGCTATGCATTCTCTTTCCTTGTATAGGGGTAGCTTGCTTTACCAGTGTAGAGAAAGTTGACTTGAAAAGCAAGAAAGGCCCCGAATGGCTTGTCAAACTTTTCACTCCAGCTTATAGTATCCAAACAGTATAAACACCATCTCTCTGGTCTAGACTATTTGTAGTGCTCTATTAATTCTGGAAAATACTGTGTTGTAAGATTTTCACCAATTTTGGGTTTTGGCTTGCCATTTTTAATTTAAAATAGAATGAGGGATTCATTATTGTTACTGATCAAGATTATATTCTGAATTATCAAAATATGCTTAAAAAGTAATAAGAGTTTTTGTTTGTTTTTGGAAAATAAATGCAAGGTTACCTTTCTCAGTTTTCTTAATAGTCACCCTAAGGTTTTTATTCGTAATCAGTGCCAGGTAATTACTAAATGAAGTAATTTGGATTTAAGGTAAATGAAATCTGTGTTTAATACATATGACATTAGATGCTTTTGATATTGTTGATCCCTAGTCATAGAATTATGCAGTGTTTACTATTGTCACCCCAGGGATCATCTTAAAAATCTGTTAATCAGGCAGAGCTAAATTTAGTAGTTATATAGCAGTCAGCGAGAACAGCATCTTGACAGAGACTTAGTAGTATCTCAAAATAGGATATAAGAGGAAGATATTTACAGAGTTTGAGGGCCTGGGCTGGGTGATATTGAGGCAGGTCTTGGAAGACTGGGAATTTATAGGGATTGGTCAAAGTTTAGGATATAATTGCTTTGGATTGGTGTATAATGTGAGGTGAGGTTCTTCAAGAGAGAATTGATGAACAAGCTGTTAAGTAAACTTTTTAGTTAATATAGTCTTATCTTGTAGTAGCAGATATTTTATGGAGCAAGAAGCTAAGTTATTTTACTTGGTCCCAGCATTGTTTAACACAGGGACAGGAAAGTATACCTGGCCTCAGCATTAATATAGCACAAGGAATTATGTTGCTTTTAATTGCTTAATTTTGAATTTAATCTCTCAAATTGTAGTAATAAAATAGAGGGCTAAATTTCTTAGTTATCATTTATTAAAAACAGTTGAAAACTCAATTTAAAGATTTCTCATTTTCCCTTTATAATAAAAAAACAGATTAGCTCTTCATATTTTCTTTATCCAATATTAGTGATTCTACTAGGCTTCTAGCTAATATAATCTTAAATCACAGTGTAAAATTTTTTTTTTTTTTTTTTTTTTTTTTTTTTTTTGCGGTACGCGGGCCTCTCACTGTTGTGTCCTCTCCCACTGCGGAGCACAGGCTCCGGACACGCAGGCTCAGCGGCCATGGCCCACGGGCCCAGCCGCTCCGCGGCATGTGGGATCCTCCCGGACCGGGGCACGAACCCGCGTCCGCTGCATCGGCAGGCGGACTCCCAACCACTGCGCCACCAGGGAAGCCCACAGTGTAAATTTTTAATACATGAATTCTGTATTTAATCGTGCTAAAACAAAACACCAACCTTTTAGAAGTTTGCACATCCCAAGTTGATTTTAAAGGGTATTCATTAAGACCATGATTTTAAATAATGTAAGAGCTAAAGATAAAGCTAGGCAAGGAAATATGCTTATAGAAAAGTTACTAGAAAATGATTTTTTAATTAAAATAACATATTTTTTTCATATGTTACTGGAAAGAGAACAGAATGTAAAATAAAGCCTAAAAGTCTAAAATACCAACTTGTTAATTGACATACTCCTTTTGTATAAAACATCATGGACCACAAATATCGTGAATTAATATTAATAGACAGAAAACCCTAACTGTTCAAAAATAATGGAATGAATAAATGAATGATTAAGCAGGCATGTAGCCATTACAATAATGTTTATGAATTTTTTTTATATTTAAATACAATTATATATTACACATACATAATTGATCATACAGGTCATGTGTGACATAATTTTATGCAGTGTTTCACAGAACTAACCCCCGAGGTTTTTTTGTTTTGTTTTTGTTTTTTAATAATTCTACAGCATTTCTATTGATTGATTGATTGATTTGCTGTGTTGGGTCTTCGTTTCTGTGCGAGGGCTTTCTCTAGTTGCGGCGAGCAGGGGCCACTCTTCATCGCGGTATGCCGGCCTCTCACTATTGCGGCCTCTCTTGTTGCGGAGCACAGGCTCCAGACGCGCAGGCTCAGCGGCCATGGCTAACGTGCCTAGTTGCTCGGCGGCATGTGGGATCTTCCCAGACCAGGGCTCGAACTCGTGTCCCCTGAACCAGCAGGCAGATTCTTAACCACTGCGCCACCAGGGAAGCCCTATGAAACTTTTTGAATTGGAGAAAATTTCATATAAAATAAGTTAAGTGTAATAAAAGCAGTAAAAAAATCACAGTTGTAGTATGTATAATCTTGTGGCAGACATTATTAGTTGCTTGCCTAATATCTAGTTTATTCCGTTTTCTTTACACCGATTTGTTAGAGGGAAGATGCCCAGCTAAATATTATCCTGCCCCAAATCTCTTTAAGGTAGAGGTGGCCAAATGATATTTTACTTGGAATTATGGGAAACTTGCTTTACTTCCATAAGCATTGTCCTGTCGTCTTTGATGCTTCTCCTACTTCCCGCGTGGAATGCAGGGAACAGTCATCTTGCTGTGATGAGATTACCATGGAGATAGAGCTACAAGCTAAGGATGGAGAAGTAGAAACAGAGAAGGGTCATGGTCCCTGGAGGCACTGTGACAGCTCTGGACTACCTGTATCTGTACTGCTTGTTATGCCAAAACAAAACAGAACAATAACGAAAAACTTGGAAAAATTAGGAAAAGCATCTTCCACCTTTAATCCACTGTAATCAGTTTCCACTGCATGCCGCTGAACACAATCCTTACAGATACAGATCCCAATTATTTAATTAATTAATTGAGAGAAAACACACCAACTATTAATTTTAGTAATTTCTGCATGTTGTGATTATAGACAATTTGAAAAATTGTATCTGTGTGACACATTTTAAGCATGTACAATGATACTATCTATTTTATAATCAGAAATTTATGTATTTATAATAAAAGCAAATATATATTTATTTAAGGAGTAGATTTATAGGGTTACAAAGTTAATATGCCTACATATTTTTGTGACACCGACCAGATATGCATGAAAAAGGCATTAGAGAGCATGATATAAACAGAAGAAAAGTCTGCTAGGATACTAATATGCTTTTTGCTTTTTGGACAGATTGAGAATCTGCCCAAACAAGTCTAACAGTGTATAAATAAAGACAATTCAACTAATTTAAGCAGAGAAGCTATCAAATTTCTGTTTCTTTCATAGGTTGTTTATGAATGTCTTGAATTTGTTAGAGAGGCTCATAGCGCAATCTGTTTAGTAATTCTCAAGGACAATTAATAAATGCTCCTAAGTGTGTGTGAGTGTGGTAGCAAAGTGAGTGGAAAGAGGATTATTATTCTGATCAGCCCTTCACAGAAGTGATTCACAAAATTTTCCAAAGAGTTACTAGTGTTTCTTTGAACAGTTTTCTCTATTTGGCTCATGATTAGTCTCTTGAAGTGTTAATATTTATAAAATGAAACGTGCTTTTGTTTTTGTCATGAATTGGTTGTTTTAATGAGAACCTCTGTTAGTCATCCCCACCACTCTGGTGAGGATCTCTTTATTTTTATTCCCATCTCTCTTGCTTCTTCACCTTTTCCCCATGACCACTGGAGAGCAAGACAAATAATTGGATTTTATTGTTCTACTGAAATGAACACGTTTTGTTCCTCTATGCCAAAAATGTTTGAGGACCTTATAATCCTAAGTGTATGATCGTCAAAACTGAGGTAAAAGAAGGTCATCTAATAAACTGTGCTTGTGGAAATTTATTTTTTTCCATAAATCATTTAACAACACTGGCTGTACCTCTGTGGATTTCACATCAGTCCATCAGCACTTGTAGCAGGTTAATACAATCAAATTCAAGATTTCTTTTTGTAAGTGTTCCATGTAATTCTAAAGGCCAGACCAACAGGGGACCAATGTTTTCTAGAAATGTTAACACTAGAGGAGTGCTTACTGCTCATTTAGTCTACTCCCTTTATTTTATGAATGAGAAAACTAAATGACTCTAAGTCCCAAACAAACTGTAGTGCTCTGATTTTCTTCAACATTTCAATCTCTGTCTTCCCTCAGGACCTGAACACATGGTGTTGCCCTTTCCTGGACACATCCCAACTTGCTTAAATAACTGTAGACTTAACCCTTCCTCCAGGAAGCTTTTTCCATGGCTCTAATACACAGCAAAATCACTTGCATACAGTAGGTGCTCAAACTTATTTATATGTTGAGTGAATGACTTGATAAAGTTAACAAACAAAATGTGTGATTTTATACATCTAAAAATAAAAAGCTTTTTTATTTTGGGAGTATTAATTATAGATACAGAAAAGCCGTAATTGTTTCAGTTTCACAAGAAATAGAGGCTTCTTTTGATTGCATGTAGCTAGAAAAACAATAGTAGACTAATTTCGTTCTAAAATATAGTATTCAAATTTCCCATGAAACACTGCAGTTCTGTGTGATAACAGTTTACATCTGTCCAGAAAAATTGGTAACTTACTGTACTCACACAATGGAATTCTAAGCTACAATGAGGATAAATGAACTCTACCCACATGCAACAATATGGATAAATCTCACAAAAATCATCCTGAGTGAAAAAAGCAAGGAACTAAAATGTACATACTTACATTTTCCAGTTACATCATGTTCAAAAATAGATAAAACTAATCAGGGCTGTAGAAAGTCTGAATGGTCATTACCCTTTGGGGAATGGTGACTGAAAGGGATGAGGGGTTTCTGTTGTGCTGATCCTGTCTGTTAAGCTTCTTGTTATGGGTCAGGGTTTTGTAGTCAGGTATTCATCTTGAATAAATTTATTGCAGTATGCAATTACAGTTTTTTAACTTTCTTGTACATACCTTTACTTCAGTAGAAATACACATTTGCCCCTGCCTCCCACATACCCCAAACTACTCAAAGTTAAGAACCCAGGCAGTAGAACTGACCAGTAAAATAATGAGTTGTAATTCACACTTACACCCATACACACCCTTTTATCCTTATTGCCATTATTGTAACATCCAGCTAATTTATTTTCTCTTTACCGTGTAGTTTGTACCAGGCCATATAAATTAAAACATTGTAAGATGACTAGACCCAATCAATATCAAGTTAGATGTGAATGTTTCCATGGAGCTCATGTTGCTCAAGCAACTCTACCCAACTCTAGATGTCTTACTCTACTGACCTTGTCATTTCCATATAAAGTAGAGATATTCAACTGTGGGTTCTTTTAAATAGACCATACTAACTGTGGGTAACACCTCAGTAATAATAACAAGCTATGTGGTTGTCCGTGTTTTAGCTAATTTATAAAATTGGAGTACATCCAATTTATCAGATGCCTCTGATGCCGTGGCCCCCAGGGCCTTGACCCACCTGAGTTTACCTATAGTTGTGGATAGTTCACTGTGAACTGACAGCTTCTCACATCACGGGCATGTCTGTCACTCTTCTCTGATAAAGGATTTGTGTGGCATTGTAGGAATTTTGAAGGAGTTAACATACCTGGGGGCAATCCTCAATGCCTGGGGGATGGGACTCTGTAGATAAATTCTGCAGTCTCCACAGCTACGCTGACTGTTGCCCTGTGAGACGGAGTTCCAACTGATGCACACTTTACTGGTTTTTCTACCTACCATGCCCCTTTCTCCTGTGTATATTCCTGAATCACTTCCTAAACAGACTGCATACACCAAAGCTCTTGCCACAGCACCTGCTTTGGGGGAGGCACAAGGATACCCTCCTTTTATTATGGCATCCGCTTATCATTTGGGGATTTTTAAATTATGAATTTGTCTTTCCTTTTCCATTATCCTCTGAAGTTCAGGGACATAGTTTCACCAGACTTGGAAATCTTAAGACAGGATTCTTCCATTCTACCTCCTTTCAGCATTTTTTAGGAAGGTACAATCCGATGCCATAGACAGAATGCATAAATTTGGGGCACACTTCCTCCTTTCGATTTTTTTCTCACTCTTCTTCCAGGGAAAATATCTGAAAATAAATTATTAGCGACTTTCCTCAATGTGAAGATGTTTTGCCAGTAGCCTGTACAACAACGCTAGGGATGACACCTTAATAAATTATCAGCCATTACCTCTCAGCCACACACAGATATCTTCAACCTCATTTAAAGGTCTTGAAAGAAGGACCTAACCAATAACTCATCCATAGGGGAGTCTCCCACTACTTCTCCCTTCTGCTTTTCAACCTGTGTAAGCCCTCTGTTTAAAACCACTATATTCATCTGCTAGGACTGCCATAACAAAATACCACAGGCTTGGTGGCTTTAACAACAAAATTTATTTTGTCACAATTTTAGAGGCTAGAGTCCAAAATCAAGGTGTCAGCAGTGTTGGTTTCTCCCGGTGCCTCTCTTCTTGCCTGGCAGATGGCTGCTTTCTTGCTGTGTCCTACATGGTGGTTCTTCTGTCTGTATATCCCAGTTTGTCCTAATTTCCTCCTCTTATAAGGACAGCAGTCAGATTGGATTAGTCCTCATTTTAACTTAATTGCCTCTTTACCTATCTCCAAATACAGTCTCTCACACTGAGGTACTGGGGGTTAGGACTTCAACATATGAATTTTGAGAGAACATAATTCAGTACCTTAGCAGCCATATTGGCTCTAGAAAACACAGCAATAGAACCCAATGACAGAAAACAAGGAGGAAAGCTGGCCACTGGTGTGGCTGAGCACACAGGAATGAAATGGAAGGCTCGTCCAGGCTGGCTATATATAGAGATGAGGAAAGGAAGGCAAAACAGAAGCCCTCATCAACAATGAGGACTGTGACTTTGCTGGAGTTAGAGGCCACCTCTGCTATCTTCCTTTTCTTCTTGTCTGACGCAAAGTATACCAATTTACTCAGGAAGAACACTGTCCTTCACATTACAAGGTACTTATTGGTTTTGCAGACTGAGATTGCAGAAACAGTAGAAGTTTTAGAGACATACTCTCCAGAGATATTGTGTTTCATATGTCAGTCAGCTTTGCTATTGTACCTGCCCTGTTCCTTAATCTCATGAATCTCTTAATTCCTTATCTATGAACTGAGGATAATATCTCTCTGAAAAGATTTGTGTAAGATATAAATGAGACAATGCATATATATTTCCACATACATACTAGACCCTAATAGATGCTCAACCAATTTTTATCTGTATGTTCACATTGTCTTACAAGTCCTGAGAAAATACTTCAAAAGCCATGTAAATTTTGAAATGGTGAACAAGGCTGAAGCAATGGGAAGCTCCTTGGGAGGCCAGGGGCATGAGAAACCTCAGGAGCTTGGCAGTAGAAAATATTCAGAAACCAAAGGATAGATAGGCAGAGATTAAACAGAAATTTTGATTTTTCCCCCTATTCTTGGCTAGTGTGTTGGGCATGTGGAAAGACATTGGCACAAAAGACATTGTTTATAGAATCAAGTAACAGCAGCTAATCAGGCTCCAAAAGATTAATCAAAGGAATTCTTGCTCATCCTCAGACAACAGTAGTTTGTCCATTGCTCTGTACACCAGCCTGATGTTATGCAGTAAATTGGAAGGTCAAAATAAGCATCTTTTCATGGAGTTTTGTACTTGTTTGTTGATGCTTCTAGTTGCTTGCTTTCTGTACTTTTCCAGGCATTTGCCTAATGGATTTGGAATATTGACAGTAGTAGAGCCATGGATTTGAGCTGTGCAGAGTAAATACCTAAATGTTTGTTCTGTGCACACACTAAGAAAGTAAATGTGGGTGTCTTTTAAAATCATGAACAGCTACAGTAGAGCAACTCAGGTTTAGGCAGAGACTAAATCATCCTCTAAAATAGCAGAACAAATAGGCACAGAGCTTACGGGTGCTTGGCCATTTTCGCATTGACTACTGCCATATAATTCCCCAAAGATTGCTCCGTCAGTTTTGTGTGCATTCTAAGCTAGTTACCCTTTCCTAGCCTAGAAATACTTCGAACAATATAATTTAACTCAGTAGATAAACCTCTGAAAATTTATATTTTTCTCAAGTTTTATTGTTAATTGTCCAATACCTACCAATTTAGGGCATGCTAAATAATGTTCAAAAGCGGAATGGTTTCCTTTTCGTTTCTTTTTGCTTGTGCCTCATTAAATTATAGTGTAGGAGAAACTGCAACATAATAAAGGCACACAAAGATTTTTTGGAAAATCATAAGGAAGAAAGATGAGATGACGACTATAAAAGGCTGGGGAAGATGATAACATGGACAATGTAGATAGAAAAAACAGTGAAAAGGGAGATTATCACACTATTAGAGTTCCTTTTCTTTGTGATCACTGCCAGCTTCTCTTGAAGTAGCTGGCTTCACAATAGCATATTTACCTTTGAGGATATATTCATGCATGACTTCTGCCCTGAATTTCTCCTCGTTCATTTAACCAGGCACATATTATTTAAATCATGTTGTTCATTAAAAAAAAAAAAATAAAAAGACGTTTATATGTACCTAGAAAGTCATGGCACATGGCACTAATGACTTTATATGCAAGCTCTATCCACCTCACCAGGATTATCACTGTTCTAGTGACAGAGGGGAAAAGAGGAAGAACCCTGCAAATTAATAATAAGACCTCACATTAGAAAAATCTTTTACACTTTATGTTTTACTTTAATAGATTTTGGCCAAGGGAATTCATTATTTAATAAACCAATATACTTATTAATATTACTAACAGTGACAGCACACCCTTCTCCATAAAATCACAAATAGCAGACTCAGGAATTTTAAATTTCTGTGTTCAGAGTACATGAATTTGACCTTGGAAAGTCCAAAAATATGCTTGTGATACACCCCTTCAGATTGAATAAGTAGCATGAATTCAACACGTAGTGTCCTAACTTAAAAGCACACTTTATAATTTCACAAAATAATGTTATGGTTCAGGTATAACATCACAGTATCTATCTATCCATCTGTCTATCTTTTATATATTAATAAAATACAATTATCTACTTGAATATTGACACACCTGTCTGATTTTTTCCTGATGGTGACACGTTCAAAAACATGCATGAGGGGTGTTACTCTATATTGTTGTTTTAAAGTTTTCCTTACCCATTAAGGGCAGTATTTTTAACTACACAGAATGCTTCAAGTATTGGTGATAAAATGCTTGACAGCTATTAAGAGTCAAGCAAACCGTATTTTTTCTTTCAGAAAGAAACCTGAACACCAGGGATCCTTTTCCTATTGCTACTGTCTTTTGGTGATTTAAGTATCCTGCCACCACAAGGGAGAGCTGACATTGTTGGAGTGTGGCTCTTTCATGCTCTTTCATTTATTTTTTAAAATTTTTTGACAAGTAATGTTCAGAATTCCCTTTTTGCTGTTGCCTAGGTGAGGCTCTCTAAATAGCAGCAAAAAAAAAAAAAAAAAAAAAAAAAGCCTGAGACATAGGAGAGTTTTGATTATTTTTTCTGACTGTTGGCTTCTTCTCAACAAAGGGTGTTTAGTGGAGGAAGATTAGAATTTAAATAAAATAAAAACTCTCTTTGTTAAGTTTTCTTTTAAAATGAAATTATCTATAGTTTATTTAGATGGTATTTATTTTATACCTTAGATCACATGAGAATTTAGTCATGAATATATCCCATCAGTTTATTGGTTTACAAACTTTTAAAAAAAGTAATAGGATTGCCAAGTTATCTTGATCATCATAAGCAAGTCAGGAATAGAGATGAGTATAAAGTTATTTTACTCATTCATTTTTGTTCTCCTTCCCTGGCATAAATATGAAGATGAGAAGTAATCACACAAATTTACACTTTGCATTTGTGTTTGTTTTAAAACATAGGCCATAGTTTATGTTTTTGACATAGACCATAGTCACTTCAGAGTCAAATAGTTCTATTGCAAGCTAAGTGTTACCTTAGGCCATGAGATAGTCTGTTTAAATATATACAATTTATGAATGTAGTTTCTCTTTTTCCACCTCTCTAAATGTATGAATTGCCTAAGTGTCTGCCCTTAAGTCTTTGTCTTTTCTCTCTATGCTCTATCTTTTTGCAATCCAGTCCACTCTCATATATTCAACAATAAAAACAACTGTCATAATTCCTAGGACCTTCTGATTTCCTTCACTGGTTGCCTAGGAGGAAAGCAGGCAGTGTCTCTGAAACAGCTGAGCAGAATATTACTATGTATGACAGGACCTCTGATCCTAAACAGAGTTCCTTTGTCTGGGACTCACCAGAAATTTGTCATTGCCAATGCTGCAAAACATTCCACTATCTACCTATCTTTTGTGTGATAAATACATGTGAAAATCTAAAACATCTCCATGATGCTTATGTCCAAAATAAGGGGCTGTGCAAGCATAAACGTCAAGAAGGTGAGAACTTCTACAAAGAAAAGGGAATAAGAACTTTCAGATTATCCCAGGGCAGATCAGAAAAACATGGCTTCATAATTTTGCAAAAAATCAAAGCTGTCCCTCAGAACCAAGGCTACTCCATTTTGTGTTCTCTCTCACAAATGGTGTTGATCCTAACAAATTGGTGTTCTAAAGTATTTCACTCTAAATAACTAAAATCTCAAAAATATTTTTAGAAAGTATATGATTTTACCATACCCCTACCACTGTCATACAACACATCTGACTCATATGTTCATAAATATTGCATAAGATAAATTCTAAAATTAGAACTCATCCTTCTTTTTGTGGGTTAGAATTAAACTTCCTCAATCAGAAATAAGTCAACCAAGGAATGTCATAATTAAAAACATGTGAATTAATCATTTTGCTGTTTGAGGAATTATACTGAACAGAAGGAAAATGATGTAAGAATTAGTTTGAGGATACTAACTGAAAGAAGGATAAGTTCCACTTTATATTGTACCTCTTAACTGTTGTGGCAGATTATATTTTTAAAAAATAACTGTAATACCATCTCCCACCCAACGTGTTCTTACAAGGTGATCTGCTCCTCCCCTCACTTAGAATCATGGTCTTTTTTTTTTACCTTGCATCTTTACAGAGGATTATGATTGGTCTGACCAGTAGGGTACAGCAGGAATCATGCTATATGACTTATAAGGATAGGTAATAAAATAAAAGATCCACATGTTTCTCCTTTAGGAAACTTGCCTTGGGGACCAAGCCACTACACTGTGAGGAAGACCAAGCTAGACCTAAGGAAAGGTCACAGAGAGGAACTGAGGACCCAGGCCAATAGCCACCATCACCTGTCAAATGTATGATTGAACACATCTTAAGATGAGCCAGGTCCCAGCTCTTAAGTCTTCTAGTCAAGGCCTCAGGAAATACAGAACAAAGACAAGACACCCATCCTATGTTCTGTCTGATTTCCTGGCCCTAAGAATTCATGAGCACAATAAATTGTGCTTCTATGCCATTAAGTATTAAGGTAATTTGTTATACAGCCATAGTGATTGGAACACCTGCCTCCTCTTAAATGAATAAAGCATTAGGAGCAGTGATGAGAGTCAAGTCATTGATTGATTTTTCATTTAAATTGACTAAATGTACATTTAGAATCATGTGCCAGATGTTTTAGTTGATGATACATACATGTATTATTAATAAGCTTTTAAACTGAAACAAAACAAAAATCGATGAAAACTCTACTATTTGTATTTACATTTCTATGATTGTAAGTGTGTGAGTGTGTGGTCACATTGCTATCCATAAGGAACCACATGACGGTGTAGGTTCTTTGACCCACACTGTGTCAAATCTTTGTCTAGACCACTGGGTCCCTTCATATGCTCTTGCTCTTGTCACAATACATCACTCTTGGTCATGTGCAAAAAACACTGGGCCACTTCCTACACTTGCTCACAGAATGTGGGTACTCTCTGAGAAGCTATTCCCAGGGAACACCTGTTATAAAACTCTGAAGCTAAGGGATACTTTGTATTATCTCTGTGGCAGTGGTGAAGAATATATAGCAAGGACTACATTTTCAATTGTTAATGAGCTATATGATGTAATTTCTGTCTATAAGAAATTATGGGGGAAAAGTATTTGAAATGTTTGATGTACTCAAATTGAATTTTGGGAAAGAATAGAATAAATACTATTAGGATAATTAAGGAGGAGATATACAAAAATTTGACTCATAGTAGAATGTAGTTTTAGAATAGAGTTGTAGAAAAATACTGTAATTGTTGATGTGTACTTTAAACAAATTGAAGTCAATTTGAAATGTGAACTCCTTTAGTTGCTTATAGCATAATCCAAAATAGTTTTGTAGGGAGATTTTTTTTTTCTTTTGCACAACTAGATTTCCCTCTAGGACTATGTTAATTGGAATCTGTCTTTTAATGAGTCAGGTAGCAATAACAACAAATGCTCTTTTTTTTTTCTTTTTTCTTGAGGAATAAGAACCTGTGTGCTAACATTTCCACTGAAATATGTTAATATTTTTCTCACATAATTCCTGAAATATGATATCATTGAAGGGACAAGTAGCTCAAATTTTAATACTAAGTTTCAAGACATATTTTACATATGATTGAAAACTGGGTCTGAATGTATATGCTCTAAAGATAACTTATTGGAAGAATGATGTCATAATTAGGAAAGAGCAGAAATTAATCTTGATGACAACTTTACTAAGAACACAATTCTCTGGACATGATCTGTTTTAAATTTCCTTTGCTCAGAAAAATAATAGAACACTTTAGTTAATTTTCAAAACTTTGACTAAGGTAAAATTAAGTCATAATGAAAACTTTAAGTGTCTATTATAACACAAATTTATATATGTATGTGTATATATGTATACATACACACAAATAATATTTTGAAGGGTATCTTCAATGCTTTGACCAATTTTAAACAATGTGCCAAAGAGTAGAACTCATAATAGCTTCTTAAAAGTTTATTTCTAGGATTTGCAATAAACTTAGATGTATTTATTTTGAGGATTAGATATTTAAATAACTGCAGTTATTTTAATTACTGATTACACATTCAAACTGTATGAAAACACAAACCATATAAAAAGCATATCCCATCTTATATAGTTTTCATTCAACAAATACTATTGGAACAGAGATTCTCACCCTGAGACTGTCAGTTGTCATTTAGAGTGTTTTACACGATTTTTCTCCATGTGAGACTAATTCCCATAGAAATGAGAAAGCATTTTCTTTTCATTGTCCAACCCATTTGATATTATACCTTACTTTAAAAAGCTTCCCAGGAAATGTCTGTTATTTTTTATTTCTTATTATTTTTTATTATTGTTTTATTGTAACAATTGGATCATCTTGAAGATCATGAATGATTTGAAGAAACAGTGAAATACTGGATAAATAAGTGTTTTATCGAACCCTTATGTCCCAAGAGTCTAAGGAAGGAAAACAAATCAGAAAATAATTTACAGAGGGGGGACCTTCAAGATAGCGGAGGACTAAAACGTGGAGATCACCTTCCTCCCCACAAATACATCAAAAATACATCTACATGTGGAACAGCTCCTACAGAACACCTACTGAATGCTGGAAGAAGACCTCAGACTTCCCAAAAGGCAAGAAAATCCCCACGTACCTGGGTAGGGCAAAAGAAAAAAGAAAAAACAGAGACAAAAGGATATCTCTTCACCAGTGGGAGGGAGCTGTGAAGGAGGAAAGGTTTCCACACACTAGGAAGCCCCTTCACTGGCAGAGATAGGGGGTGGGCGGGGGTGAAACTTCTGAACAACGGAGGAGAGCACAGGGGTGCAGAGGGCAAAGTGGGGAGATCCCACACAGAGGATCAGAGCCAACCAGCACTCACTAGCCTGAGAGGCTTGTCTGCTCACCCACCAGGGTGGGTGGGGGTTGAGAGCAGAGGCTTGGGCTTCAGAGGTCAGATCCCAGAGAGAGGACTGGGGTTGGCTCTGTGAACACAGACTGAAGGGGGCTAGTGCACCACAGCTAGCCAGGAGGGAGTTTGGGAAAAACTCTGGACATGCCTAAGAGGCAAGAGACCATTGTTTTGAGGTGCATGAGGGGAGGGGATTCCTTCCCTGTCTGCCTACAGAAGGCAGAGCACTGCCTAAACCAGATCCAGAGATGGGTGTGGGCCATGGCTATCAGCTCGGACATCAGAGATGTGCATGAAATGCTAACACTGCTGCTACAGTCACCAAGAATCCTGTGTGCAAGCACAGGTCACTATCCACACGCCCCCAACTACACCCCCGACCACCACCCAGGAGCCTGTGCAGCCCACCACTGCCAGGGTTCTGTGATCCAGGGACAACTTCCCCAGGAGAACAGATGGCTCACCTCAGGCTGTTGCAGCATGATGCTGGCCTCTGCCACCGCAGGCTCTCCCTGCATTCCATTTATAAATACTGAACCCCTCCCTACCCCCGGCATGAGTGAGCCAGAGCCCCTTAACCAGCCACTGCTTTAACTCCATCCTGTCTGGGCGGGAACAGAAGCCTGAGGGCAACCTACTCTTAGGGGTGGGGCCAAAACCAAAGCTGAACCCCAGGAGCTTTGCGAACAAAGAGAGGAAAGGAAAATTTTGCCGTGCAGTCTCAGGAGGAGTGCGTTAAATCCACACAATAAACTTGAGGTACCCTGCATCTGTGGAATACCTGAATAGACAAAGAATCAACCCAAAATTGAGGCAGTGGATTTTGGGAGCAACTGTAGACTTGGGGTTTGCTGTCTGTGACTGATTTCTTTCTGATTTTTATATTTATCTTAGTTTAGTTTTTAGGGCTTGTTATCATTGATGGATTCATTTATTGGTTTCCTTGCTCTCTCCTTTTTTTTTAAATTGCTTTTTATTTTAATATTTTTTATTTTATAATTTTAATTATTTTATTTTATTTTTTATATATATATATATTTTTTTTTTCTCCCTTTTCTTCTGAGCCGTATGGCTGACAAGATCTTGGTTCTCCAGCCTGGTGTCAGGCCTGAGCCTCTGAGGTGGGAGAGCCAAGTTTAGGACATTGTACAACCAGAGACCTCCCGGCCCCATGAAATGTCAATTGGCGAGAACTCTCCCAGAGATCTCCATCTCAACGCTAAGACCCAGCTCCAAGCAATGGCCAGAAAGCTCCAGTATTGGATGCCCCATGCCAAACAACTAGCAAGAAAGGAACACAAACCCACCTATTAGTAGAGACACTGCCTAAAATCATGCTAAGTTCACAGACATCCCAAAACACACCACCAGACGCAACTGTGTCCACCAGAAAGACAAGATCCAGCCCTACCCATCAGAGCACAGTCACAAATCCCCTCCACCAGGAAGCCTACACAAGCCACTGAACTAACCTTACCCACTGGGGCCAGACAAGAAAAACAATGGGAGCTACGAACATGCAGCCTGCAAAACAGAGACCACAAACACAGTAAATTAAGCAAAATGAGAAGACAGAGAAATATGCAGCAGATGATGAGACAAGGTAAAAACCCACCTGACCAAAGAAATGAAGAGGAAATAGGCAGTCTACCTGAAAAAGAATTCAGAGTAATGATAGTTAAGATAATCCAAATCTTTGAAATAGAATGGAGAAAACACAAGAAGAGTTTAACAAGGACCTAGAAGAACTAAAGAGCAAACAAACAATGATGAACAACACAGTAAATGAAATTAAAAATTCTCTAGAAGGAATCAATTGCAGAATAACTGAGGCAGAAGAATGCATAAGTGACCTGGAAGATAAAATAGTGGAAATAACTACCACAGAGCAGAATAAAGAAAAAAGATGAAAAGAATTGAGGACAGTTTCAAAGACCTCTGGGACAACATTAAATGTACCAACATTCGAATTAGAGGGGTTTCAGAAGAAGAATAAAAAAAGAAAGGGTCTGAGAAAATATTTGCAGAGATTATAGTTGAAAGCTTCCCTAACATGGGAAAGGAAAAAACCACCCAAGTCCAGGAACTGGAGAGAGTCTCATACAGGATAAATCCAAGGAGAAACATGCCAAGACACATATTAATCAAAATATCAAAAATTAAATACAAAGAAAAAATATTAAAAGCAGCAAGGGGAAAGCAACAATTAACATACAAGGGAATCCCCATAAGGTTAACATCTGATCCTTCAGCAGAAACTCTGCAAGCCAGAAGGGAGTGGCAGGACATATTTAAAGTGCTGAAAGGAAAGAAACCTACAATCAAGATTACTCTACCCAGAAAAGTTCACATTCAGGTATGATGAAGAAATTAAAAGCTTTACAGACAAGCAAAAGTTAAGAGAATTCAGCATCACCAAACCAGCTTTACAACAAATATTAAAGGAACTTCTCTAGGCAGGAAACACAAGAGAAGGAAAAGACCTACAAAAACAAACCCAAAACAATTAAGAATATGGTGATAGGAATATACATTGATAATTACCTTAAATGTAAATGGAATAAATGCTCCAACCAAAAGGCATAGACTAACTGAATGGATACAAAAGCAACACATGAATACATACTGTGTAAAAGAGACCCACTTCAGAACTATGGGTAGATACAGACTGAAAGTAAGGGGATGGAAAAGATATTACATGCAAATGGAAATCAAAAGAAAGCTGGAGTAGCAATTCTCACATCAGACAAAATAGACTTTAAAATAAAGACCATTACAAGAGAAAAAGAAGGACACTACATAATGATCAAGGGATCAATCCAAGAAGAAGATATAACAATTCTAAATATTTTTGCACTGAACATAGAAGCACCTCAATACATAAGGCAACTGCTAATAGCCATAAAAGGGGAAATTGACAGTAACACAATCATAGTAGGGACTTTAACAACCCACTTTCACCAATGGACAGGTCAACCAAAGAGAAAAATAATAAGGAAATACAAGCTTTAAATGGCACATTAAACAAGATGGACTTAATTGATATTCATAGGACATTCCATCCAAAAACAACAAAATACACTTTCTTCTCAAGTGCTCATGAAACATCCTCCAGGGTAGATGATGTCTTGGTTCACAAATCAAGCCATGGTAAATTGAAGAAAACTCAAATTGTATCAAGTATCTTTACTGACCATGATGCTATGAGACTAGATATCAATTACAGGAAAAAAAAACTGTAAAAAATACAAACACATGGAGGCTAAATAATACACTACTAAATAACCGAGAGATCACTGAAAAAATCAAAGAGCTAAGTAAAAAATACCTAGAAACAAATGACAATGAAAACACAATGACCAAAAACCTATGGGATGCAGCAAAAGCAGTTCTAAGGGGGAAGTTTATAGCAATACAATGCTACCTCAAGAAACAAGAAAAATCTCAAACACCTTAACCTTACACCTAAAGCAATTAGAGAAAGAAGAACAAAAAGAAAAATCCAAAGTTAACAGAAGGAAAGAAATCATAAAGAGCAGATCAGAAATAAATGAAAAATAAATGAAGGAAATTATAGCAAAGATCAATAAAACTAAAAGCTAATTCTTTCAGAAGATAAACAAAATGGATAAACCACTAGCCAGACTCATCAAGAAAAAAAAGAGAGAAGACTCAAATCAACAGAATTAGAAATGAAAAAGGAGAAGTAACAACTGACACTGCAGAAATACAAAGGATCATGAGAGATTACTACAAGCAACTCTATGCCAATAAAGTGGACAACCTGGAAGAAATGGATGAATTCTTAGAAATGCAAAACCTTCTGAGACTGAACCAGGAAGAAATAGAAAATATGAATGGACCAATCACAAGCACTGAAATTGAAACTGTGATTAAAAATCTTCCAACAAACGAAAGTTCAGGACCAGATGGCTTCACAGGTGAATTCTATCAAACATTTAGAGAAGAGCTAACACCTATCCTTCTCAAACTCTTCCAAAATATAGCAGAGGGAGGAATACTCCCAAACTCATTCTACGAGGCCACCATCACCCTGATACCAAAACCAGACAAAGATGTCACAAAAAAAGAAAACTACAGACCAATATCACTGATGAACATAGATGCAAAAATCCTCAACAAAATACTAGCAAACAGAATCCAACAGCTCATTAAAAGGATCATACACCATGATCAAGTGGGGTTTATCCCAAGAATGCAAGGAATCTTCAATATACGCAAATCAATCAATGTGATACACCATATTAACAAACTGAAGGATAAAAACGATATTATCATCTCAATAGATGCAGAAGAAGCTTTTGACAAAATTCAACCCCCATTTATGATAAAAACGCTCCACAAAGTAGGCATAGATGGAACTTACCTGAGCATAATAAAGGCCATATATGACAGACCCACAGCCAACATCATTCTCAATGGTGGAAAACTGAAATCATTTCCTCTAAAATCAGGTACAAGATAAGGTTACCCACTCTTGCCACTGTTATTCAGCATAGTTTTGGAAATTTTAGCCACAGCAGTCAAAGAAGAAAAAGAAATAAAAGGAATCCAAATAGGAAAAGAATAAGTAAACCTGTCACTGTTTGCAGATGACATGATACTATACATAGAGAATCCTATAGATGCTACCAGAAAACTACTAGAGCTAATCAGTGAATTTGGTAAAGTAGCATGATACAAAACTACTGCACAGAAATCTTTTGCATTCCTATACACTAATGATGAAAAGTCTGAAAGAGAAATTAAGGAAACACTCCCATTTACCATTGCAACAAAAACAATAAAATACCTAGGTATAAAACTACCTAATGGGACAAAAGATCTGTATGCAGAAAACTATGACACTGATCAAAGAAATTAAAGATTATACAAACAGATGGAGAGATATACCACGATCTTGGATTGGAAGAATCAACATGGTGAAAATGACTATACTACCCAAAGGAGTCTACAGATTCAGTGCAATACCTGTCAGACTACCAATGGCATTATTCACAAAACTAGAACAAAAAATTTCACAATTTTTATGGAAACACAAAAGACCCCAAATAGCCAAAGCAATCTTGAGGAAGAAAAACAGAGCTGGAGGAATCAGGCTCCCTGACTTCATACTATACTACAAAGCTACAGTAATCAGAACAGTATGGTACTGGCACAAAAACAGAAATATAGTTTAATGGAACAGGGTAGAAAGCCCAGAGATAAACCCACGCACATATGGTCACCTTATTTTTGATAAAGGAGGCAAGAATATACAATGGAGAAAAGACATCATCTTCAATAAGTGGTGCTGAGAAAACTGGACAGCTACATGTAAAAGAATGAAATTAGAACACTCCCTAACACTATACACAAAAATAAACTCAAAATGGATTGAAGACCTAAATGTAAGGTCAGATACTATAAAACTCTCAGAGGAAAACACAGGCAGACACTCTATGACATAAATCACAGCAAGATCCTTTTTGACCCACCTCCTAGAGAAATGGAAATAAAAACAAAAATAAGCAAATGAGACCTAATGAAACTTAAACGTTTTTGCACAGCAAAGGAAACCATAAACAAGATGAAGAGACAGCCCTCAGAATGGGAGAAAATGTTTTCAAATGAAGCAACTGACAAAGGCTTAATTTCCCACATATACAAGCAGCTCATGCACCTCAATTTCAAAAAAACAACCCAATCCAAAAATGGGCAGAAGACCTAAATAGATATTTCTCCAAAGAACATAGACAGATTGTCAACAAACACATGAAAAGGTACTCAACATCACTAATCATTAGAGAAATGAAAATCAAAACTACAATGAGGTATCACCTCATAGCGGTCAGTATGGCCAGCATCAAAAAATCTACAAACAATAAATGCTGGAGAGGGTGTGGAGGAAAGGGAACCCTCTTACACTGTTGGTGGAATGGAAATTGATACAGCCACTATGGAGAACAGTATGGAGGTTCCTTAAAATACTAAATATAGAACTACCATATGACCCAGCAATCCCACTACTGGGCATATACCCTGAGGAAACCATAATTCAAAAAGAGTCATGTACTACAATGTTCATTGCAGCTCTATTTACAGTAACCAGGACATGGAAGCAACCTAAGTGTCCATCGACAGATTAATGGATAAAGAAGATGTGGCACATTTATACAATGGAATATTACTCAGCCATAAAAAGAAACGAAATTGAGTTATCTGTAGTGAGGTGGATGGACCTAGAGTCTGTCCTACAGAGTGAAGTAAGTCATAAAGTGAAAACAAGTACCATATGCTAACACATATATATGGAATCTAAAAAAAAAAAATTGTTCTGATGAACCTAGGGGCAGGTCAAGAATAAAGACAGACATATAGGTTGGTCTTGAGGACACGGTGGGGGGAAGGGTAAGCTGGGACGAAATGAGAGAGTATCATTGTCATATATACGCTACCAAATGTAAAATAGATAGCTAGTTGGAAGCAGCTGCATAGCACAGGGAGATCAGCTCAGTGCTTTGTGTCCACCTAGAGGGATGGGATATGGAGAATGGGAGGGAGGGAAATGCAAGAGGGAGGGGATATGGGGGTATATGCATACATATAGCTGATTCACTTTGTTATACAGCAGAAACTAACACAACATTGTAAAGCAATCATACTCCAATAAAGATGTTTAAAAAAAGAATTTACATTACTATTCAATGAGAAATAATGCTAATTGAGATCCATTTAATTTAAAAGTTTTATGTGAAAGATAAACAGAGATGAAAGAGTAATTTTTACAAACAGTGATGCCAAATGTTGTAATTAGAAAGTACATGTGTATCAGAAAATGTTTCCTCTGTCAGTCATTTTGAATGTGCTAATGATATTTGAACCAGGCATTAAATACTGAAAACAATTGGAAATATGACATGATGAACAAAGTGAGGCTGTGTGTATACAGGGATTTTCTTTCTTTTTTTCCTCTTTTTTAATTTGTTTTGGTGACTTAATTTTATAAGAACTTAGGAGAGACAATGAAATAAAGGAGAACTGAGAATATTATTTATATGTGTTAATGCAGTTAGGTTGATAAATTATAGTCACCTATTTTTAAGTAGGGTTCTATCAGACAAAAAAACATCTGTGAGTAATATGTAGTAAGCTGTTTATTACAAGCATTTGTCCTTACCCACTTGTGGGAGGTGGTTAAGCCATCCCATTCAGGCTCAGGCTCCTTGTCTTGTGTTGGGCTTGAAGTCAACATGGTCAGCAGCAGGAAAGAAAAGATGGCCATGAAGTGGAGGAGAGTGATGACAAACTGGAATTTGGGAGAATCACTGAAATCCAAAAGGATGAACTAGAACCTGTGTGCCTCTTTCTTACCTCCTGCAAACTTGATGATATGGGTGATGTGCAGAGTATGCTGTTGTCCTTCATGAACAGAGGTGTACATGTATCTGACCCAAGACTGTTAGAAGGAAGAGAGGAGAAACGGAAGAGGAAATGCAGCAGGAGCTGGCAAAGGTTCAGGCCCAGCTGCTGCCCTAGGGCCATAGGATGAGACAACATTAATGGCAACCTTCATAAGTAGCAGCACTATTTGACCCCATATCAATAAGGATGATATCCTCTCCTTCCCAAGGAGAAAAACAATGGTTTGGGGGTGGAGTAAAAGCAATCTTATTACAATAGTTGAAACTGTACCCTGTAACTTACAAGGCTCATAAGGTAGAAACAAAATGATACACCAAGAAAACACCACACTTATTTTGCAGAGTACCAGGAAACCACAGATAAGGAAACAACATACCGATAGCCCTTTTGACTGAGCATTATGCAGGTGCAGTAGGGACCACGGACTATCATGACTGACAGTGAACTTTAGACATCAGGCCGAAAATCCACTGCATGTTACATAGGGAACACCCCAAATTTTCACATGTAACCCATGAAAAGGCAGCTGCACCTGAATACAGAACTCTTGAAACCTCCAAATTGCTTTCCACCAATCATTTCTGAGACCCTCCCCCTGTTAATTTGTGCTTCCATGATAAATATCCCAATCAACAGCCAATGAGAGAGACATTGGAGCTTTGTCTCCTGTCTCCTTGCTTGGCGATCCTGCAATAAAGCCTTTTTATCTCTGCAGAAGACCATTGCCTCAGTATTTGGTCTTTCTGTTGTGTGGCACACAACCAGCCCCCTTGCTCAGTTACATCAACTTTGGTCCTCCAAAGCTTAGTCCAAATAGGCAAACTCTTGTTCTTTAGTATTTAATTTCAGGAGGGCGGGAAGGTCAATTCGGAGAAAAAGAAGTTAAATAAAGATTCCTGTGGAAAGCAACAATGAAAAAAAGTGTCGAGAAACAGCACCTTTAAAAAAATTTATTTATTTATTTATTTTTGGCTGTGTTGGGTCTTCTTTGCTGCGTGCGGGCTTTCTCTACTTGTGGTGAGCAGGGGCTACTCTTCGTTACGGTGCAGGGACTTCACATTGTGGTGGCCTCTCTTGCTGTGGAGCACAGGCTTTAGGCACACAGGCTCAGTACTTGTGGCACATGGACTTAGTGGTTCCGTGGCATGTGGGATCTTCTTGCACCAGGGATGGAACCTGTGTCCCCTGCATTGTCAGGAAGATTCTCAACCACTGCACTACCAGGGAAGTCTCCCTACACTAACCCTTAAACAGGGAGATTGCTTCACTTCTGCCTTCCAAATCTCATGCAATTTTCTACAAATGTCCCATCCAAAATTGATGCAGAACTGAGGCACCATGCTTATGTAACATGAAGTTCAGTATTTCTAATATTTCTGTACTATAGTGGAAATATTTTAACCTTTGGGGACTTAATTTCAAGTCCACATCTATACTCTGAGCTAGTTGTCTGACATTGGGCTAGTTATGTAATATTCCTAATCACAAAATATGAATTATATGATTGCTTTTGTTGTGAAGTTTAAATGAGTTGTCACAAGTGAAACACCCACTGTAGAATGACATGAAGGTGAGTAGATACATATAGGTAAAACATTTGCTGTGTGCTATATATTACTAAACATAATAGTAATATATTAGTAACATATAGTCCATTAATAACATTTAAATGTTAGAAAGGATTTTGGACACTTCTAAGTTTTTGTAATTTAATATAACCCATTCACTTTACAGTGGTGGAAACTTGTTTTTAGATAGGGTAGGTAATTCAGCCTTGCTGGTCAGTGGCAGAGTTCTAGGTATCTCTCAGACATCTAAAATCTCAATCCAGTTTTTTACAGTTATATAATCTGCTTCTCATAATATTATGAATCATTATTTTTAAATTAAATTAAATTATATGTTTTTCCTTCTTTAGTAGTTTAAGGGAATATTTTCGCTGGCTGTCAGACAGATGAGCAAAAAAACAAGGGAGGCAGGTGGTCTGATGTTGAGAGTACAGACTCTGAAGTCAGAACTGGATTCCTCTGATCCAGGTTTCATAGCTTACTCATCCATGATCTCTTCCAAATTACTTCTCCTCTTTAAACTTCAGTTCACTTAGGTAAAATGTGTACAAAATAGCGAGATGTGGAAGGTCATCATTTAAGACAATGGCAAACAGTAAGCTCTAAATAAAGGTAGCTATTACTCTTGTTTTTAGTCTGGTAGAGTTTTAACATCAATGTCCTCTAATGGCAGCAAAACATGTTTGCTAGATCAGAACCTAGGGAGTAAAGTTTTATGTGACTTGGTTTAAAGAAGTAATATTATGCAAAAAGTCACATCCTCTGTGAATTTCCTTAACACTAGAGATACATCAGTTAAATTCAGAAAGCCAGTAGTGCAAGACATTTGAAAGCCAGTAGAGCATGAGGCTGGACAGAAGATGCATTGTTAAGTGAAAGGCTGGCTGAAGAGGGTATCAGTTGAAAAATTATTATTCAAACTGAATGATCCGTATGATACTGTATTGTATTGTCCTGAAAAAGTCTTACTAAAGGAGATTTTGTTACAAGACTGAAAAATTATTACTACACACTAGAAGATGTGGAATCTTAACAAGGATAGAATTGTTAGAATTCCTTCACAGTGATCAGGTGATCTCAAACTTTCCCTGAAAAGCATTTACTGATTGAAAGACATTTGTCTATTAGTTTTACTTTAGATTTCTCAGGGGCAGTTACACTGTATTTGATTTTACCAAACTCCTTAATGATGCTGATAGCTTCCTTTGCTTGCATTAGCACTTTTATAAGAGAAAGGGAAATAGTATTTAAATCTCAACATGTCTAAAATTCCTTAAATGCCCGCCTTTCAAGTTCTTTTCAGAACTGTTGGTACTAGAGATGTATATGTTTGCACTAATACACTCTAATATTCTCTAGAGCAACACATTAGTGTCAAGAGAATTATCTACTTATATTATTTAATACTCACAACAGACTTACTGTTGTCATTATTGTCTCATTTTACGTTTAAAGACACTGAAACTGAGGAGATAAATTCATTTATCCCAGTGTCGTATGAAGAGGAGGAAAAATCCAAGCCCAGGAATGTTTAGTATAAATCCCACACTTCTGCCATGCCTAAACACATCATTCATTTTTTCTTTAATTGAAGTACAGTTGATTTATAATATTATATTAGTTTTAGGTGTATAACTAGTGATTCAATATTTTTATAGATTATACTCCAAAAAGATTATTACAAAATAATGGCTATATTGCCCTGTGTTATATAATATATCCATGTTGCTTCTTTTTTATACAAATTATACAATTATATATCTTAATTCTATACCCCTATCTTGGCCCCCTTCCCTCTCCACCACTACTAGTTTATTCTCTATATTTGTCAATCTGTTTCTGTTTTGCCATATACATTTGTTTTGTCTTTTGGATTCTATACAGAAGTGATAACACAGTGTTTGTCTTCCTCTGTCTGAACTATTTCACTGCTAGAAAGTAGTAATACTCTCTAGGTCCACTGATGTTGCAAACAGCAGAATTTTATTTTTTTTATAATGGAATAATATGTAATAAGATATAGTTGCATATACATATATGCATATATATGTATATATATACCCGCCTGTTTTGTATCCTTTCATCTATTGATGGACACTTGGACACTTAGGTTGCTTCTCTATCTTGGCTATTATAAATACTGCTGCTAGGAACATTGGGGTGTATGTATCTTTTTGAATCAGTGTTTTTACATTCTTTGGAAGTCTACACAGGAGAAGGATTCCTGGATCCAAGGGTAGTTCAAGTTTTAGTTTTTTTTGAGGAACCTCCACACTGTTTTCCATAGTGGCTGTACCAATTTACAGTCCCACCAGTAGTGTACAAGTGTTCCCTTTTTTCCACATCCTCACCAACATTTGTTATTTGTGATTATTTTGATGATAGCCATTCTGACAGGTGTGAGGTAATATCTTATTTCTTTTGATTTGCATTTCTCTGAAGATTAGAGATGCTGAGCATCTTTTCATGTGCCTATTGGCTATCAGTATGTCTTCTATGGAAAAATGTCTGTTCAGGTCTTCTGCTCATTTTTAAATTGGTATGCTTGATTTTTGATATAGAGTTTTATGAGCTGTTTATATATTTTGAATATTAACCCCTTATTGGTCATGTCATTTGCAAATATATTTTCACCCATTCAGTAAGTTGTCTTTTTATTTTGTTGATGGTTTTCTTTGCTGTGTAAAAGTTTTAAGTTTACTTAGGTCCGATTTGTTTACTTTTGCTTTTATTTCTTTGCCTTAGATTACAGATCAAAGAATATTGCAACAGTTATGTCAATGAGGATTCTGCCCATGTTCTCTTCTAGGAGTTTTATAGTTTCAGGTCTTACATTTAGGTCTATAAAATAATTCATTTTATTTTGTATGTGGTGTGAGGAAATGTTCTAATCACATTCTTTTACACGTAGCTGTCCAGTTTTCCCAACATCATTTATTGAAGAAATTTTGATATAGAGTTTTATGAGCTGTTTATATATTTTGGATATTAACCCCTTATTGGTCATGTCATTTGCCAATATTTTCACCCATTCAGTACGTTGTCTTTTTATTTTGTTGATGGTTTTCTTTGCTGTGCCAAAGTTTTAAGTTTAATCAGGTCTTTCCTCCATTATATATTCTTTGTTGTAGATTAATTGACTGTAAGTGTGTGGGTTTATTTCTGGGCTCTCTATTCTGTTCCATTGATCTTTGTGTCTGTTTTTTGTGTCAGTACTGTGCTGCTTTGATTACTGTAGATTTGTGGTATTGTTTAAAGTCTGGGACATGATATCTCCAGCTTTATTCTTTTTTCTCAAGATTGCTTTGGCAATTTGCAGTCTTTCCTGGTTTCATATAAATTTTATGATTATTTGTTCTAGTCCTGTGAAAAATGTCATTGGTATTTTGATAGAGATTGCATTAAATCTGTAGATTGCTTTGGTTATCTTTCCATTTCTTTGTATAATTTTCAGACTCTTTCATCAGTGTTTTATTGTTTTCAGAGTATAGGCCTTTCAACTCCTTGGGTAAGTTTATTCCTAGGTATTTTATTCTTTTTCATGCAATTTTAAATGGATCATTTTCTTGCTTTCTCTTTGTGATAGTTCATTATTAGTGTACAGAAAGGAACAGATTTCTGTATATTGGTCATGTATCCTGCAACTTGACAGAAGTAATTTATTATTTCTAATAGCTTTTGGGTGGAGTCTTTAGGGTTTTCTAAATATAGTATCATCTCATCTGCAAATAGTAAGAGTTTTACTTCTTCCCTTCCAATTTGGATGCCTTTTATTTATTTTTCTTGTCTGAGTGCTGTGGCTAGGACTTCCAATACTGTGTTATATAGAAGTGTCAAGAGTGGGCATCCTTGTCTTATTCCTGATTTTAGAGGAAAGACTTTCAGCTTTTCACCTTTGAGTATGATGTTAGCTGTAGGTTTGTCATAAATGGCCTTTATTATGTTAAAATATGTTCCCTCTACACAGACTTTAATGAAAGTTTTTATCATGAATGAATGTTGAATTTTATCAAAATTTTTTTGGCATATATTGAGATAAACATGTGATTTTTATCCTTCCTTTTGTTAATATGGTTTATCACATTGATTGATTTGTGAATGTTGAAACATCCTTGCATCCCTGGAGTAAACTCCACTTGATTATGGTGTATTATCCTTTTAGTATATTGTTGAAGTTGGTTTGCTAATATTTTGTTGTGGATTTTTGAGTATGTATTCATCAAAGCTATCTGCCTGTAATTTTCATTTTTTTGTATTGTCTTTGGTTTTGCTATTAGGGTAATGGTGGCCTCATAGAATGAATCTGGGAATCTTCATCCTCTTCAGTTTTTTGGAATAGTTTGAGGAGGATAGTTATTAGCTCTTTTATATTTTGGGGGGAATTCCCTTGTCACTCTGTCTGGTCCTGGACTTTTGTTTGCTGGGAGTTTTTTTAATTGAAAATTTAATTTTACTACTAGTGATCAGTCTGTTTGGATTGTCTGTTTCTTCCTGATTTAGTCTTGGGAGGTTGTATATTTCTAGAACTATGTTTATCTTTTCTAGGCTGTCCAATTTGTTGACATATGACTCTTCATATTATTCACTTATGAATTTTTGTATCTCTGAGGTATCAGTTGTTATTTCTCCTATTTAATTTTCTTATTTTGTTTATTTGGGTCATATCTCTTTTCTTCTTGGTGAGCCTGGCTAAAGATTTATCAATTTTGTTTATCATTTAAAAAAAAAAACAACAGTTTTTTGTTTCATTGATCTTTTGTATTTTTTTAATCTCTATTTTATTTATTTCCTCTCTGATCTTTATTATTTCCTTCCTTCAGCTGACTTTGGGCTTTGTTTGTTCTTCTTCTAATTCTTTTAGGTGGTAGGTTAGATTGTTTATTTGAGATTTTTGTTGTTTCTTGAGGAAAGCTTGTATTGCTATGAACTTCCCTCTTGAAACTGCTTTTGCTTTAACCCTTAGATTTTGAAAAGCTGTGTTTCTATTTTTATTTTTCTCAAAGTATTTTCTGATTTCCTCATGAATTCATCATTGATGCATTGGTTTTTTAGAAGCATGTTGCTTTGTCTCCACATGTTTGTTCTTTTTCCATTATTTTTTTTCTGTAGTTGATTTCTAGTTTCACACCACTGTGGTAGGAAAAAATGCTTGATATAATTTCTATCCTCTTAAATTTGTTGAGACTTGTTTTGTGGCCTAGCATGTGATCTATCCAGGAAAGCATTCATGTGTACTTGAAAAAAAAAATTATTCTATTCTGGGGGGAAATGTCCTGTAGATATCTATTAACTCCAGTTGGTCTATTGGAGACAAATTTCCTTATTGATTTTCTGTCTGGATGATCTGTCCATTGATGTAAGTGGGATGTTAAATTTCCCCACTATTATGGTGTTGTTGTCCATCTCTCCTTTTATGTCTGTTAATATTTGCTTTATATATTTAGGCACTTCTATATTGTGTGCATATATGTTAATGAGTGTAATATCCTCTTCTTGTATTGATCCTTTTATCATTATATAATGCTTTCCTTTGTCTTTAGTTACAGACTGTGTATTAAAATCTACTTTGTTTGATGTATTACTTACTCCCATTTTCTTGTTTCCATTTGCATGAAATATCTTTTTCCATCCCCTCACTTTCAGTCTGTGTGTATATTTACCTCTGAAGTGAGTCTTTTGTAAACAGCATATATATATATATAGATACAACATATATATATATACAAAACATACATATACACATACAAATATATACAAAATACAACCTATAACTGTGTCTACTTGTTTTAAACTAATAGTCTTTTTACTAGCTTATTTAAGTGGTTGATACTCAGCTGTTATATTTGTGTTTGTTATTGGGATTTTCCCTTTTCTTATATATTCCTTCTTCTTGTTATAGCCTTTTATTTTCCTTAGAGAAGACCCTTTAATATGTCTTTTAGGGTAGGTTTAGTATTGATGAACTCTTATTTTTTGCTCGTCTGAAAAGTTCCTTATTTCTCCTTTAATTCTAAATTACAATCTTGCTGGGTAGAATATCCTAGGTTACAAGTTTTTCCCTTTCAGCACTTTGTATACATCATGCCACTTCCTTGTTGACCACAAAGTTTCTGGAGAAAAATCAGCTGACTGTCTCATGGATGTTCCCTTATATATGACTCTTTGTTTTTCTCTTGCTGCCTTTAGAATTCTCTCTTTAACTTTTTTCCATTTTACTTATAATATATCTTGGCATGGGTCTCTTTAGGTTCATCTTGTTTGGGACTCTCTGGGCTTTCTGTACCTGGACATCCATTTCCTTCTGGTTTGGGAAATTTTCAGCCATAATTTTCTCAAATTACTTTTTTGATCCCCTTCTCTCTATCCTCTCCTTCTGGGACCCCTATAATGCAAATGTTGGTACACCTGATGTTGTCACAGAGGCCCCTTAAACTATTCTTTTTTTTTCTTTTTCTTTATGCTGTTATGATTGGGAAATTTCCATTATTCTATGTTCTAGATCACATTTTTTTCTTTTTGCTGTTCTGAATGGGAACTTTCCATTATTCTGTCTTCCAGAACACATATGTGTTCTTCTGTATCACCTAGTTTGCTATTAATTCCTTCTAGTATGTTTTTAATTTCAGTTATTTTATTTTTCAGTTCTGACTGGTTCTTTTTTATATTTTCTAGTTTCTTGTTAAAATTCTCACTGCATTTATCTATTCTTTTCCCTAATTCAGTTAGGATTCTTATTAATACTTTGCCTTTTTTATATGGTAAATTTTAATTTCTGCTTCACTTTTGTCTTTTCAGTGATTTTTCTCTTGCTCTTTCAGTTGAGACAAATGCTTTTGTCTTCTCATTTTGCTTAACTCTGTCTCAATGAAGTTAGGTGAAACAGTTACCTATTGCAGTACTGAAGACATGTCCTTAGGTAGGAGTGTCCCTATACAGTCTGTGTATGTGCAATGGCTTTGATGGGAGAGCTGGATTTGATGTGTATACAAATCACGTCT
This sequence comes from Globicephala melas, assembly GCF_963455315.2. NCBI lineage: Eukaryota > Metazoa > Chordata > Mammalia > Artiodactyla > Delphinidae > Globicephala > Globicephala melas. Next base: position 35,204,160 of record NC_083317.1, read on the forward strand.
TTCCTCAGTGTGTGCTTGCACACTATCACCTTGGTAGGAAGTGGGGCTGGAGGTGGAGGGGCCAAGGCCAGAGCCAGGTGTGAGCAGGAGCTTCCCCTCTGCCCAGTGGCCATAACCACCTTACCAGGGGTGGGATCAGGGTTCAGGTTGCTGGAGCAGAAACCCTGAGGGTCGGGCCTGAGCTGGCTTTATTCTCTTTAATTGTGTACTCTCTCTGCTTCCTGCACTGACACCCTTGCCCTAGGAGGGAACAGTGCTGGAGTAAGTGAGAACAGTGTGGGCACATGCTGTGGGTCGGGATGCAGGCTGTAGCAGTCCAGCTCCGAACAAAGTCCCAAACTGTTTCTGACGTGCTGGCTATGTAAGTGCCAGTAATGGCTCCCCCACCCTGTTCAGATGCTACTTCAGGTCTGAGCCTCCTCGGAGTCTCACAGCTGAGTCCTCACCTTAAGGTGGAGCTGAGTGATGAAGCAAGTGGGGCTGGAATGTTCACTTGACACAAGGGGAAGGTTTCAGGAAACTGGCCAGGTGCTGGAGCAGTTTTCCATCTGCCCTCTCTGCCCCTGCTTTGGGAGCAAGCAAGTGTGCATGCACTCCTCATGAGCAAAGTCTAGGCTTCCCATAGCCCTCGTGTTAGTCCCACCAGCCCTCCAACCAGCCAAGGATGCTCGTCTTCTCTGTTTCAGACCTCAGGGCTGGGGCACCCAATATGTGATTCAAACAGCTCAGTCCCCAGGGAGGATCTCCACCCATGTAATCTCTTTTATCCTCTGAGTACCCTCCTTGGGGCACAGGTCCCCATCTGATCAATTCTCTTCCCCTCATGTCTGATTTTGTGTGGATCTTTCTTACAGCGTTGTTTATATAGGAGTCTTTCTGCCAGTTTGCAGTCAGTTTTCAGTGAAAATTGTTCCACATGTAGACGTATTTTTGATGTGTTCCTGGGGGAAGGTGTGTTCCACATCCTCCTACTCTGCCATCGTTATCTCCTCCTCCACATCATTAACTTTTAAATCTCATTCAAACTTGATAGGATTTTCTTTTTTTTGTTTTTTGTGGTATGCGGGTCCCCCACTGCCGTGGCCTCTCCCACTGTGGAGCACAGGCTCCGGACGCGCAGGCCCAACAGCCATGGCCCACGGGCCCAGCCACTCCGCGGCATGTGGAATCCTCCCGGACCGGGGCATGAACCCGCGTCCCCTGCACCGGCAGGTGGACTCTCAACCACCGCGCCACCAGGGAAGCCCCTTGATAGGATTTTCTGATTGACTTTTCCTTTTCTTTTCAGAGTAAAAGTCTCAGTTTGAAGCTTACTGGTATTTTCATTTTTAACACCTTTTCTATGATCAGTGTTCAAACTCATCCTCACTTACTATAGAATATATATATTTCCTGTCCAGAAAACATAGGTTCTCCTAGAGTGACTGTGTCTCAGTTTGCCAGAGACAGTCTTGGTTTATGCCTGTTGTCTCAGTGTACTATCTTCGTTAGGATTTTTCCTGAATTGTTCATTTATAAACAATGTGTTGTTTTGATTAACAGTTGCATGAAAATGAGCTGAGATAGGTTAGCAAGACCTTCACCATGTAATTCTAGTTTTTGTCATAATATCATTTAGTAATTTGTGTTATTCATATGTGGTGAACAGAATTCTCACTTTTAACACATGGTTTAATCTGAAAGAATAACTCTCTTTTTCTGACCATTTCCAAACTCTACTTAGTTAAACCCTTCCTTCAAGAGAACATGCAGGATACACACTAATTAAAGAAAAGATGCTTCCATAAGAGAAATCAGGACAGCTAACTTTGTCTTGTGTGTGGCTGTGATGAAAGAAATGGTTGCTACTGTAGTCTTGCTGTCTGTATGTGTAACAGCTAGTTGCTGTGATCCATATAGGGGTCAGCAGTGACCATACACAGCCAGCAGTCATCATGGAAAATTTGGTAAATGAGAGGTTAGGTGTACATGAAATATGTATGAAGAATAAAGTCTGAGCGATTGTGATGTGGTTTTATAGAAAGTAATCTGATTACTCTCACTACAGAGGTATAAATCTACAACTATTAATTTTAATGTTTAGTAATGCTTTTTATTTTGTAATGAACCCATTTGCCATAAGTAAAAAGAAAAATGAAAATGAATTTTTACAATGCAAGAGTAAGGAAGTTTTGATGATGAAAAATTAACTTGCACAAAATGCATCTCAACATTTATGATCCAACATAAGGATCATAGTGGCCACAAGAGAACCAGAAGACACAAATCTGTTAAAGAAATATCAGTTATTTTAGTAGAATGTGCCTAGAGATGACAGTTTAACACATGCAGCTGAAGAAGTTGTGTTTACTTATCACTCTGTAAAACACATTTCATTTAGTCCAAAAAATGTTCTTCTAAATTAATTTTGTTCATTGTTGATGCCAATTTTTATTCGTACGTATGCAAAGTGAAGTTATAGCAGTTACTTAGTTGACTCCATTAGCAGAATAAAATACTTGAAAAGAGTTAAGTAATGAAGGGTTTATCTTAATGTTTGTTACCTTACATTTCATAAAGAATATCAATTAATTCCAATCAGAGACCATGGCAGCGGTGAGGTGCACTGCTCAACTCTCCCTTCAAGAGAATGTGCCAAGGGGAGTATAGTTGAATCTATGCTTCCTCAGATTCATTGTGATATTCCTGTCAAAGCCCTGCTCCCCACCCCCACCCCCCAACTTCTCCAGCAAGTGTCTGAGCATGGCAGTGGTACTAGAGCCAGACAATTCCTGCCCAATACAGGACAACTCTATTGAGCAGTCTTTGCTCAGGGACTCCCCATTGTCCTGAATGAGACTCTCTCAAAACTGCACTAGAAGTGTAGACTGAAGCTCTTTCTACCCAATCCTTCTTCCTTTACACTTTTTTTTTCAGGTGTCAGATATGCATTGCTGTCTAAAGCTCTCCCTGCCTTCCTTTGTTCTCTGCCCTTTAGCCTTCACTGGTGATTCCCAATAATTCTCTTGCAGTCTATCCTATCTTGGCTTCTCCTTTTCAGATGACCAGAATTGACACAGAAATGATGTTCTACTAATTGAAAAAGAAACTATGGTTACCAAATAAATATTTTTATACATACACAGAATAACTGAGCCACAATATGTTTGTGGAAAGCTGGTGTTTTGGTTTCTATTTATTTATTTAATTTTTGACTGCATTGGGTCTTAGTTGAGGCACACATGATCTTCATTGTGGCACACAAGTTTCTCTCTAGCTGTGGCATGGGGGTTTTTCTCTCTCTAGTTATGGCACACAGGCTCCAGGGCACATGGGCTCTGTAGTTGTGGTGCGTGGGTTCCAGAGTGCATGGGCTCTGTAGTTTGAAGAATACAAGCTCAGTAGTTGTGCGTGTGAGCTTAGTTGCCCCGCAGAATGTGGAAACTTAGTTCCCTGACCAGGAATCGAACCCACATCCCCTGCATTGTAAGGCAGATTCTTTACCACTGGACCAACAGGGAAGTCCCGGAAAGCTGATGTTTTTAATGAAAACCTCTTTCATTGTGGCAGTATGTGCTTTCTCTCTGTGGTGTTCATTATAACTTTAGGATTATTTGAGCCCTTGAAATTCTGTGATTTTGTTTTAAAATATCTTCATTTGTAGAAAAATATTTGATAAAAATTTCTATTTAGTATAAAGATATGTTTTGTATAAAAATGGAATTAAATTGAGAATTTCTATGAATTTTTAGACTGAAATTGGTAAAATATGCAAAAAATTATTTATAATGATAATTTATTTGAAAATTTTTGTCTTGCAAAATATTTTGTCAATGAGCCTCACTTTTTATGCAAGTAAAAATCGTACCTATGAAAATACTTGTGCTGAAATATTTATACATTTCAGCATGAAAATTAGAATCTGGAACATCCTACTTTTAATAGAGTTTGCTCTGAGCTTTCTAAGTACTTTGATGATTGCAAGTAATTTAATGAAAAATATGGAACATGCTAAGATAATATTGAAAAAATATGCCTTCAGAAATATATAGTGGGAAAATATAAGAGTATGATTAAAAAGGGTGCTTATGTAGTATCTTCCTGATGGTTTTTTCCTGCTTATAATTGATTAGACTAGAAATTTTGGAATCGAGCTGACTCCCGTCTTTGTAGAATGTAAAATTCAAGAAGGCAGAAACACTGTTTTGTTCACTGCTCTATCACCAGAATTTGATAAGTGTCTGGTCTGTAGGAGACACTTGATAAATATTAATTGAACTGATGAGTGACTGAATGATACTTCTAGTCTTGTACTCCAAATGCTTCAGTTTCCCCCTATTGTAATTGTTCTTTATATTGCATCAGAATGTTATGGGTAAAAATAGGCATTAGGAGACAATTCTCAGTTGGTTTCTTGCTTTTCCGCCTATCTTGTGAGCAGAGTCACTGACTTCTTTTGTTCTGCATTAATTTTTCAAGGATGTTTATAGACAGCCTTATAAGACAGAAACCATGTGTCCCTCTGGGGCAGAGGGTAGATTTATTTCTTGACAGAGTAGTAAAAATAGTATCTTCAGGACAAAATTTGGGAAAGATTTCTGTCCTTTATAAAAGATTGGGGCTCTCTAAACTCAGAATCCCTGTTCTTTAACATAACCCACTGCAGCATCACTTGTTCCTCTTTGTGTTACACTGTGGGTATTAGGGTTTGAAAGACTGGCACAAATACTGATGATCTGATTACTGCTATTGATGTAAGTAATAAAATACTTTGTCTCTAATTCAACAGTGTCATATTCCTTCCACCATCCATGAAACAGAGGTTAGGTTGAAAATAGATTTAAAATCTCAGACTTTCACAATTCTTGAAAATAGTCTGGGATCATTATCAGCTGCAATTGTTTTATATTTTAGGACTAATAAGTTTATGTCCCTAACTGTTTGCATCTAGCTAGAACAAGCACATTATGAGTATTAATCATGATGGTCCAAATACTTATGCCAGGACCTCTGTGGAAATATAAAGTAGAGAAATAAACACTCAGTTTCTTCATAGGGAAATGTATATATTGTAGATAGATATATGTACGCATACACCTCACAATATGGTTGCAAACAAATGAAAGATTAAGGTTGGTTAAAGAATGGACAAGATTTCTTGAGGACATAAAACTGAGCTAGGCCTACAAGAATGAATTCAATATGACCAGAAGAAGAAAGGGTAAGAAAAAGATTTTCCATTATACTGGCAAGAGAATTAGAGAATAGTCAGCAGTGTTGTTTTACTAGAACTGAGTGTGCATATCAAAGAGCTATAATCTGTAAGGAAGTAGAATCAAAGAATCATCTGACTTTAAGTTAGAAATCAGAGTTACAAATACTATTCTATACAATTAGAAATGAATACTAGAAACTCATGAAATATTGTTTGTATGTGTGTATGTGTGCTTATGTGTATGTATGTTTTTTCCAGCAAAGTGTGTTTTTCTTTCTTTTTAAGTGGAGGTGACAAAACCAGCTCTGTTTTATTCAATTAGCACAGGTGAGCCTTTGAGAGAAGGGAAATAAAAAACTAGAGGCAGTTTTGTTTTGCAATAATTATGTGAAAAGTGGTAATAACTCTGATTTAAGGGAGATTTTACTGTTGAATAAGGCACATGTGGTTAATAATTTGGTCTTATGAGATAAAGAAGAGAAGAAGTTGAAGATAATTTGGAGGCTTTCAGCATGAGAAACTAAATGAGTGCTCAGGACATTAACATCACAATAAATATAATAAGAATACATGTTTTTGAAGAGAAGGCAATGAGTTTATCTGTGAACCTATAGAATTACAGATGTTACCATGTATCCAGGGAGCAGTATTGAGAAGACCTTTAGAAATGGGATTCTGGACCTCAGATGAAAATTGAGAGTCAGAAATATCAATTATAAAATTAGTTTATCATTGAGCCCAGAAATAAACCCACACATGTAAGGCCAATTAATCTTTGACAAAGGAGGCAAGAATATACAATGGAGAAAAGACAGTCTCTTCAGCAAGTGGTGTTGGGAAAGCTGGACAGTCATATGTAAATCAACAAAGTTAGAACACCCCCTAATACCATACAGAAAAATAAACTCAAAATGGATTAAAGACAAATATAAGACATGATACCGTAAAACTCCTGGAGAGAACATGGGCAAAACATTCTCTGACATAAATTATAGAAATTTTTCTTAGGTCGATCTCCCAAGGCAAAAGAAATTAAAGCAAAAATAAACTGATGGGACCTAATCAAACTTACAAGATTTTGCACAGCTCATTTCATAAACAAAATGGAAAGACAACCTATGGGCTGGGAGAAAATATTCACAAATGATGTGACCAACAAGGATTTAATTTCCAAAATATACAAACAGCTCATACAACTAAATATTAAAAAAAAAAACCAAATCAAAAAACAACCCAGTCAAAAAATGGGCAGAACACCTAAATAGATATTTCTCTAAAGAAGTCATACAGATGGCCAACAGACACATGAAAAGATGCTCAACAATGCTGATTATTAGGTAAATGCAAATCAAGACTACGATGAGGTTATCACCTCACACCAGTCAGAATGGCCATCATCAAAAAGTCTATAACTACAATGAGATAGCATCTCACACCAGTCAGAATGGCCATCATCAAATAATCTAGAAACAATAAATTCTGGAGAGGGTGTGGAGAAATTCCCACTGCTGGTGGGAATGTGAATTGGTACAGCCACTATGGAGAACAGTATGGAGGTTCCTTAAGAAACTACAAATAGAACTACCATATGACCCAGCAATCCCACTACTGGGCATATACCCTGAGGAAACCATAATGCAAAAAGAGTCATGTACCAAAATATTCATTGCAGCTCTATTTACAATAGCCCAGAGATGGAAACAACCTAAGTGTCCATCATCAGATGAATGGATAAAGAAGATGTGGCATATATATACAATGGAATATTACTCAGCCATAAAAAGAAATGAAATTGAGCTATTTGTAATGAGGTGGATGGACCTAGAGTCTGTCATACAGAGTGAAGTAAGTCAGAAAGAGAAAGACAAATACCATATGCTAACACATATATATGGAATTTAAGAAAAAAAAATGTCATGAAGAACCTAGGGGTAAGACAGGAATAAAGACACAGACCTACTAGAGAATGGACTTGAGGATATGGGGAGGGGGAAGGGTAAGATGTGACAAAGCGAGAGAGTGGCATGGACATATATACACTACCAAATGTAAAATAAATAGCTAGTGGGAAGCAGCCGCATAGCACAGGGAGATCAGCTCAGTGCTTTGTGACCACCTAGAGGGGTGGGAGGAAGGGAGATGCAAGAGGGAAGAGAGATGGGAACATATGTATATGTATAGCTGATTCACTTTGTTATAAAGCAGAAACTAACACACCATTGTAAAGCAATTATACTCCAATAACGATGTAAAAAAAAAAGTCTATAAATAACAAATGACGGAGAGGGTATGGAGAAAAGGGAGCCCTCCTACACTGTTGGTGGGAATATAAATTGGTGCAGCCACTATGGGGTATGGAGGCTTCTTTAAAAACTAAAAGTAGAGTTACCATATGACCCAGCAATACCACTCCTGGGCATATATCCAGACAAAACTATAATTCGAAAAGGTACATGCACCCCTATGTTCTTAGCAGCACTATCTACAATAGCTAAGACATGGAAGCAACCTAAGCGTCCATCAACAGATGAATGGATAAAGCAAATAGGAGTGGAAGTTTGGAAAAGTCAATACACAACCCATTTATGCTGCAGTATTGAGAAAAGGCTCAAATCTAAAGCATCACCTACCTCTGTAGTTGGTGGATGTTTGGGGTGAGGATGGGGAGTGTTGCTGAAATTGAAGGATTGATTAAAAATCTGTATAAATTCATAGGGCCTTGAACTTTCATCACCACTCTTCATAGCCAGAACATTATTCTCCACTTCTTACTCCAAAAGGATCCAGGACTTTTACCCTCTGGAGAGGTTCAACCAGAGGGCCTAGGGACTAAGGAACAGCAGGTGCAGATTGTGGGGTGTCTCTTTGAGACTGAGGGGATAAGTGGAAGTCTGTATGATGAAAAGTGAGATCTCTACTCCTTTTCTCTCCTTTGGGCTCCAAGATCACTGACAGCCTGGCCTGATTTCCTAGGTACTCAGTCCCACTCATGCACATGGAACAACCATCAGCTTTTTAGAGTCACCTTCCGAAAGGTGAAAGGCTTTTCAAGAATCACCAGAAACTCTGAGAAAAACCTCTAAACATGGAAGAATAAAATGAAATCTGATATTTTGCATCTTGACTTTTTGTTTCTTGCTTGGTTTTTCAGGTATTGAGAGTGAAGTCTCAAAATGTCTAGAAGGAAATTCATGGACCCTTAATATATTTTTGTATATAGTTGCAAACTTAATTAATTTTTAATGTTACTATGGTTATCTGTTTTATACTATGTCTTATTAATGGATTGAGATCAGTAATATCTTAAAGCAAAACAATACAAAACACTATTCTGGTTTAAAATAACTGAACTTAACTCATTTAGATGGAACAAATAGATGACCACACTTTGATTCTTTACTCTTAAATTATAAATATAATAGAAATATTAAATAAATATAATATACAAAATAAATATAAAGAAAAAAGGTAGCTTACATCTATCAACTGACTCATTTATGTGGTATCACATGAAGTAGGGGCCTAATTTATAATCAAACTACAGAGGTGGGAATAAAGAGGAATTTTCATATATTGGTGTTACTGGATACTGTTACTTTAAAACTGAGTTAATGTAAGACATGTTTGTTGTACTGCATTTATTTTATGTCTTCTAAAAAACTAGCCCAAATATGTTTTCAAAATTTGACCTCATTTTGAGGCTGAACACAATTCATTTAAATCACAAAAGTGGGCTTATCTATACTATCTTAATGTAATAAATTTTTCTGAATTAAGTGAAAGTAGGTTGTATACTGTACATATAAATCAATTAATGACATTGTAACACAATGAAATTGAAAATCAAGGAAAAATACAAGACACCTCTTAGAAATCATGACTACTGGTAGTTTTAAGTTGGACACAATAGTAGGTGCCCATTAAATGACAAAATATTTTTTTGTCTTATTTTGTGTTTTTCTTTTTAAGGAACTGGTATAATTATTTCACTTCAATTTGCGAAGAAAACAAGAAATATTAGTGATGCTTAGTAAATTGTGAGGTTTTCACTAGGAACTTAAAGCTGATTAAAATAAATGATGTAAATTAAATAAACGTGTTTCAAATTAGATGATTAAGGCAGTGGCAGTCATTCTACTTACATGAAAAATAACAGACACATTAATATATATACTTTTTCCCACATGCATACCTGCTATGTATGCATTTAAGGATATGAGGCCATTTCAGAGTATCACTGTGTGCATACTTTTATTGGTATTTCTTATATGCTTTGATATTTACTTCAAGGAGTTTGACATTGCAACATATTGTCCTATAGAAATAATGGTTTAAGAAACACAATACAAATATATTTGAAGAAACATGACAAACCTGTGAAATCATCATCCACTTAGATTAATTGTTGTAAAGGTAGTAGGGATAAAAGTTTAGATTGAATGAGTCAGCCTACTCTTAAGAAAATAATTAAATATCAACCCTTTCTATCATAGACGCTAGAGAAAATGAGACTGTTTGCAATGGACAATTCCTTTTCTTTAAAGTAACTTATTAAAAATGAATTATTTAGCTTTATGGCATGTTTCTTTCATAAGACCTTAAATTAAAACTCTAAAATTAAAAAATACTTTGCATACAAATAGCCTACATTTCATGTTTTAAATTAAGGATCATTTACCTACTATCAAATATAACATAATTTTAGTGAAGCATACATTTAAAAAATAAACTGCAGATAATACATCTGGTTATTTTGTATGAATTATTATTTGATTAATAATCTAGACAGGTTAGCTTTTTATTTTCTGGTAGAACAATGTAAGACAAAAAGAAGAGGGCAAATGAAAAAACTGGTTTTTAGTTATTAATGGTTAATGGGGATAAACAGTAAAACCCAGTTGGTAAAAGAAATTTTGTCCTACTTACTGCTTTGTGATAGAGAGGAAAATATGTGGTATATTTTTGCAATTGATGAAACAATACTGATCCATTATTATTAACTAAAGTCCATAGTTTACATTAGGGTTCAGTCCTTATGTAATTACATAGACTTTGAAAAATATATAATGACACATATCTACCATTTTTGTATCATACTGAATACTTTCACTGCCCTAAAAATTACCTGTGCTCCTCCTATTTATCCCTCCCTCCTTTCCCCTCCCTCCCTTCCCCTAAACCTCTGTCAACGTTATTGATCTTATTACTATCTCCATAGTTTTGCCTTTTCCAGAATGTCATATTGTTAAGACTAGAAATCAACTATAAGAAAAAACTGAAAAAAAACATAAATAGTGTTTGTGGAGGCTAAATATTATGCTGCTAAACAACCAATGGGTCACTGAAGAAATCGAAGAGGAAATCAACAAATACTTGGAGTCAAATGAAAATGAAAACACAGTAATCCAAAATCTTTGAGACCCAGCAAAAGAAGTTCTAAGAGGGAAGTTTATAGCTTATACAAGCTTAACACAGGAAACAAGAAAAAAAAAATCAAAAAGCAACCTAGAGGAACTAGAAATAGAAGAACAAACAGAACCGAAAGTTAGTAGAAGGAAATAAATCATAAAGATCAGAGCAGAAATAAATAAATAGAGACTAAAAAAAGCAATAGAAAAGATCAATGAAACTAAGAACTTGTTCTTTGAAAAGATAAACAAAGTTGATAAAACTTTAGCCAAACTCATCAAGAAAAAGAGGGCCCAAATCAATAAAATCAGAAATAAAAAAGGAGAATTAAAACTGACATCACAGAAATATAAAAAATCATAAGAGATTGCTGAGATCTATTATATGCCAATAAAATGGACAACCTAGAAGTAATGGACAAATTCTAAGAAATGTATAATCTCTCAACATTGAATTAGGAAGAAAAAGAAAATATGAACAGACCAACTACCAGTAATAAAATTGAATCAGTAAAAGAAAAATCCACAAAACCTCCCAGAAGAAGTGTAAGACCAGAGGGCTTCACAGTTGAATTCTATCAAACATTTACAGAAAAGCTAACATGTATCCTTCTCAAACTACTTAAAAAAATTGCAGAAGAAGGAACACTTCAGAACTCATTCTACGAGGCCAGCATCTCTCTGATACCAAAACCAGATAAAGATATCACACAAAAAGAAAATCACAGGGTAATATCACTGATGAACATAGATGCAAAAATCCTCAACAAAATATTAGGAAACCAAGTCCAACGATATTCTTAAAAGATCATACACCATTATCAAGTGGGATTTATCCCAGGGATACAAGTATGGTTCAATATCCACAAATCAATCAATGTTGTACATCACATTAACAAACTGAAGAATAAAAGCCATATGATTGTCTCAATACATGCAAAAACAACTGTGACAAAATTCAACATCCATTTATCATAAAAGCTCTTCCAAAAGTGGGCATAGAGGGAACATGTCTCAACATAATAAAGGCCATATATTGACAACTGCAGAGCTAACAGCATACTCAATGGTGAAAAGCTGAAAGTATTTCCTCTAAGATCAGGAACAAGACAAGGATGTCCACTCTCATCATTTTTATTCAACATATTATTGGAATTTATTCCATGGCTAGGAAGTCCTAGCCATAGAAATCTGACAAGAAAAGTCAATAAAAGGAATCTAAATTGGAAAGGAAGAAGTAAAACTGTCACTTTTGAGATGTCTTGATGTCATATAGAAAATCCTAAAGACAATACCAAATAACTATTGGAACTCATCAATGAATTCAGTAAAGTTGTAGACAAAATTAATATACAGAAATCTGTGGTGATTCTATATAATAACAATAAATTATCAGAAAGAGAAATTAAATAAACCATCCCATTTACAATCACATCAAAGAGAATAAAATAACTAGGAATAAATCTAACCAAGCAGGTAAAATATCTGTACTCAGAAATCTATAACACACTGATGAAATAAATTAAAGATAACACAACAAATGAAAAGATATACTGTGCTCATGGATTGGAAGAATTAATATTGTTAAAATGTCCATCCTATCCAAGGCAATCTATAGATTTAATGCAAGCCCCATCAAATGGCATTTTTCACAGAAATAGAAGAAATAATTCCAAAGTTTGTATGGAAACACAAAAGACCCTGAATAGCCAAAGCAGTATTAAGAAGAACAAAGTTGAAATCACTCCCTGATTTCAAACTCTACTACAAAATTACAGTAATCAAAAAAATGTGGTAGGGCAGACTGTCATATAGTTGAAATTTGTAGCCTTTTCAGATTGACTTCTTCCACTTACCCATATATATTTATGTTCCCTCCATGCCTTTTGGTGGCTTGATAGCTCATTTAAAATTATTGATGAATTATATTCTATTGTATCTATATATTAGAGTTTATCCATCTCCTATTGGAGGACCTCCATATTGCTTCCAAGTTTGGGCTATATGCATAAAGTTGCTATAAATATCTATGTGCAGGTTTTTTGTTTGGATATAAGTTTTCAACTTATTTGGGTAAATAACAAGGAATGCAGTTGACAGATCATATATTTGGAATATATTTAGTTTTGTATGAAACTGCCAAACTGTCTTCCTAAATGGCTGTTACTGCTGTCCCCACCAGCAGTGAAAAATCATGTTCATCCTTGCCAGCATTTGGTGTCAGTGCTCTGGATTTTAACCATTTTAATGAGTGTAGTGGAATCTCATTGTTGTCTTAATTTGTGATACCCTAATGACATATAATGTTGAATATCTTTTACTATATTTATTTGACACCTATATAACTTCTTTGGTGAGGTGTCTGTTTAGATCTTTTTCCCATTTCTTAATTGGGTTGTTTGTTTTCCTCTTTTTGAGTTTTAAGAGTTCTTTGTATATTTTGGATACCATTACTTTATCAAATAAATGTTTTGCAAAGATTTCCTCTCAATCTGTGTCTTATCTTTTCATTATCTTAACTGTCTTTCACAAAATAGAAGTTTTTAATTTTAATGAAGTCTAACATCATTTTTCCTTCATGAATTGTACTTCAGTTTTAGCCATGTTGACTCTTCCTATCCATGAACGTGGAATATATCTTCATTTATTTAGATCTACTTTTTTTTTTCATCAGTTTTGTAGTTTTCCTCATTGAGCTTGTGTAGGTATTTTGTTAGATTTATACCTAAATATTTCTCTCTTTTTTGGTGCTAATGTAATGGTATTGTGATTTTTATTGAAAATTTTAATTTTCCTTACTGGTATACAAGAAAGCAATTGACATTTGTATATTAATGATTTATCCTGTAACATTGCTATAATCGTTTGCTAGTTCCAGGAGTTTGCTTTTTTGTGTGTGTATGTGGCAATTATTTTGGATTTCCTACAAAGACAGTAGTTATGTCTGCAAGATAAGACAGTTTTATTTCTTCCTTCCAAATCTGTATACACTTTATTTTCTTTTCTGGTATTATTTTTGCATTAGCTAGGACTTAATTGTTGAATACGAGTGGCGAGAGCAGACATTCTTGTCTTGTTCTTCATCTTGGTGGGAAAACATCTAGTTTCTCACATTAAACTATGATATTAATTGTAGGCTTTTGTAGATGTGCTTTATCAAGCTGAGGGAGTTCTCCCCTATTACTAGTTTTCTGAGAGTTTTTTATCATGAATGGGTGTTGGATTTTGTTAAATGCTTTTACTGCATCTATTGATATGATTTTATGATTTTTATACTGTATTTTGAAATCATGTAGAAAAATAATATAAAACAATAAATATAAATTTAGAAGCATGTTCAAAGTTATAAAAATTTCCTTATCTCCTATTTTATTCATTTAAAAAGCTGATATATTAAAGAAGACTATGAATTAAATTATTGACAGTTGATCTAATTTTTTATCTGAACACTTCTATCAAGATGATACAGGGCTTCCCTGGTGGCACAGTGGTTGAGAGTCCGCCTGCCGAGGCAGGGGACACGGGTTCGTGCCCTGGTCTGGGAAGATCCCACATGCCACGGAGCAACTAAGCCCATGAGCCATGGCCGCTGGGCCCGTGCGTCCGGAGCCTGTGCTCCACAACGGGAGAGGCCACAACAGTGAGAGGCCCGCGTACCGCAAAAAAAAAAAAAAAAAAAAAAAAAAAAAAGATGATACAAACATTAGATAATGGAGGTTAGGAAAGAGAATCTCTGAAGAGAAATATTGTTAAGTGTTAGGCAGAAATAAGAATATTAATTCAAGTAATTAATATTTAGTTAATTTCAATATTAACTTAATTTCAATTCAATGTAACCTGCAACATTTTTAGCATTTTATTAGTTCCTTCTTTGACATGTTCATTCATTCAACAAATTATACAGAGATTGGTAGTTTCTATCACAATATTTATTCTCCATGGCATGACATGATTTTAGGAGCTCTTTTCAAAGGCAGGGGATATACACTTCTCATGTTCTACTGAGGGAAATAGGAAAAAAAATAAGCACAAGTAAATATATATTAGGTAGTAAAAAGTATCGCTAAGGAAAATAAAACAGAATAAGGTGATAATGTGCTGCAATGTTGCATCAGACAAGATGGGTGCCATTTTCATCAGCAAATTATTTTCTAATGAAGGGAGATTGGAATGGAGACATGAACAAAGTAAGGTAACAAGCCATGCAGACATCTGAAGGAAGACTGTCCTGGGAAGAGGGCTTAGTGAATGCAAAGATCTGGAGTGAGAGCTGAGTGAACTGTTTGAGGATTAGCTATAAGACAGGAGACATAAAAGGGGTGATATTATAGATGTAGCTAGACTCAGATCACATAGCACCTTGAAATCATGTTGGGATTTGGGATTCCATTCTAAATGTACTAGAAATCCACTGAAATATTTCAAGCAGAAAAGTTCCATAAGCATACTTCTGTTTTAAAAGAATTACTTTAGCTACTGAATGGATAAAAGATAAAAACAGCTAAAAGTCAAAGCAAGGAGACCAATTAGTAGACTATTGCAATAATTCAAGTGAAAATTGATGGTGGCTTGGACTATTGTGTCATTATTGTGGCACAAGAAGTGGAGAGAGATGGCTGGATTTGGGATATATTTTGAAGGACTTGCTGTTGGGTTAGATATGAAGAATGTTGGTTATTTTAACACTAGCTATTGTAACAAACACACTCCATTTTAACAGTGGCTTAGAATAACTAAAATTTCATTTTGCTCTCTAAACAGTCCACTGTGGTGTTTCTGGTCAGTGTGTGAGTGGTGGTGGTGGTGGTGGTAGTGGTAGGAGTACTTTTCACACAGTCATTCAGGGAGGCAGGGTGATGGAGACTCTGCTAACCTCAACGTGTAGCTTCCATGGTTGCCCAGGTGTTGACATCCAACTGGCTGATGGAGAAAGAAAAAAATGGAGATAGCACATTCACTTCTTAATCATATTGCCCTCATCTTGAGCAAATATCATTTCCAATGATGAGCCACTGTGCCCTAAATTATATGCACATGGGCTGGGAATTACAGTTGCTTCTTAGGCAGCTACTTTCCTATAATAACTGCTATGCAAAGTGAGAAATGAATCATTAGTGGAAAGTTAGTCATCTCTACCATATGAGATATGAGGAAAAATAGCAGACAAGTATGGTGTCAAAATTTTGAGTTTACCTACTGTGCTGTCAATGTACTGGGCAGGTGAGGAACACTAAGGTTTCAGGCAAAAGTTTATTTTTGTATAAGTTAATTTGAGACATCCATTGGATACTCAATTTGAGAGTCAAATATGGAGTTGAGAGAGGAGGTTTTATCTGATACATTTTTGGTGACAATCAGCATAAAGGGAATGTATAAAGTCAGATGTAAGCTGAGAAAATCATGTGAATAAGAAAGAAAAATAAGTTCAAGGATTTTGTCATTGTGAAAAGTTTAATTGTAAACCCCATTTTACACACAAAATTATGGCAAGAAGTTAAATGAAAGTCTTTTCTAAAAAGAAAAGCCATGTTAATTGTTCTCCAATATCCTTTCTGCATTCCTTCTAGAAATGGTAAGTAACTTAAGTAAATGACTATAAGAGTAAGTAAATGACTATAAGACAAAACTAGTTTCCACAAGTAGCCTATTTGTAGTAAAAATTTTAAACTTATTTTTTTTTTTGCTGTGTTTCCATATCCTGATTTTATTCTTTTTTTTTTTTTTGCGGTACGTGGGCCACTCACTGCTGTGGCCTCTCCCGTTGCGGAGCACAGGCTCTGGATGCACAGGCTCAGCGGCCACGGCCCACGGGCCCAGCCGCTCTGCGGCACGCGGGATCCTCCCGGACTGGGGCACGAACCCACATCCCCTGCATCGGCAGGCAGACTCCCAACAACTGCGCCACCAGGGAAGCCCCTGATTTTATTCTTTGGGCAGTTTCTTTCTTTGTTGTTGTTCAAGTTCAACAATGGACAATTCTTAGCTTAAGGAATTCCTCTGTTTTATTTTTAATTGAATCTGGGACTTTGAATGTTTGAAAGCCACTTTTTTTTTTTTCCACCGCAGTACTTCAGAAGAAATTGCAAAATAGATTTTGCAAGAATTCTTTGCTTTGCTTTGGAGGGATGGCATATAATCCCTACATGAAGTCACAGAGGCTGCCTCTGAGATACTTTCTTTGCTTCTCACACCAAGTACTTCAAAAGAGAATGCACTGCTTTCTATGACACACTGAAGATTCCTAAACATGCCATATGCACATTTGTCTCCCATCAACTTTGATAATCAAGTAACACTAAAATTTAATATAATAGACAGTTTTCTGTATCTTATACTTCTATATTTTATAAAAGAATTCTTATTATGAATCTGCAGACTGAAGGTCTTTTAACTGGTGCTTTGTTCAAACAAGATACCATGTAATCATGCATTATTGTATAGCAAAATTCTTCAAATAGAGTACACTTCTACTGCAAGTTTTCCTACACTCAGTGCTCACATAATTGTTTTATCAGCTTATTATTGCACTCACTAAATGATTCTGAGTAATGTGAACTGAAGGGTTAAAGTTCTGATTGTTGGATATAGAAAAGAACAGTTTATAGATGTGTGAGGGGTTTAGTCAGTTACTAAAGTGATCCGTAAGATAGATATCAGAGGTAAAAACTATTTGAGAATTACTTATTAAAATCATTAATAGCTAATGACACATATTTATTAACCAAGCAAATAAATACACAAGTTTTCTTTCTGAATGTGAAGATTTGTGAATACATTTCAACATCTTTAAGTTATGTGAAATACCAATAAATAGGGTACTGTGTCTCAAAATGGGAGTCAAATAAATAAAATTAGTAGGAAAAATCAAAATTTAAAATAGAGATATATGAAGTCTATCTTGTTATTTCAGAAAAAAAAGTCCTTTACCAAAATTCATGAAGCAACACTCAAACTTCATTTCAGAGTAGTATAGCACATGTTTAGACAAACTTACCAAAAGCCAAAATGAGTTAGAGCACCTCATTGGTATATTTTATTCTATGTGAGTGAGAAGATTGTCAAATGCAAAAAATTTCATTGTAATTATTATAATTCAGAGAATATTGTTATATATAATCTAACATAAAGGATTAATAAAGAAAAGGTACTTTGAAGACCTAGAAAACAGTACTGTATTACTTGCATCACTATTGAGAGAAAGGAATGCATTGAATAAGTGATAATACAAAAATTTAAACATGATTTCCTTAGTGATTAATGGTGCTATTGACAAAAACAGAGATATTAGCAGTTTCATAATGTTTTAAAAATCCATATATCATTGTCTTTTGACATTTCAAATACTGGTTCAAGTGATATAAGAAGTTATATGATCTACTAACCAGCTACGCGTGCTTATATTTAACTTGGATACCATCTAACTTGACATTGTATGCAGGTCAACCTAATCAAGAAGGCTTTAAATTGTCCATGTTGGGAAGAGAAAAAATTATTAATACTCTCAGTTATACTAGTTAAAGGGAGGAATAAATGGTAGATGAGAATAGATGAGAAGAATGGTAGTTCATATTGACAAAGAATTTGGAAAAGGAATAGTAAGCAATATTTTCCTCAAGGAATTTCAAACTTGTACAGTGACACTTGAACAACATGGGGGTTAGAGTTAGTAAAAAAATTGCACATAGCTTATAGCAGACCTTCATATCTGTGGTTCCGAATCCACTATTCAAACAACTGTGGATCATTGTAGTACTGTAGTATTTACTATTGAAAAATATCTACAAATAGTGAAACTATGCAGTTCAAACCTCAGTTGTTTAAGAGTCAACTATAGTTTATTGAACTTAAGAATTCATCTTGTTTGGCTATGACAACACTTTAGTACTTCCATGTCATCATAAACTTGATTCCTCTGTGTAGTGTTGTGTACCTAACCTGATTCATTTATTTTATTTTATTTTTTTTTGTCTGAGTCATATAGGAAATTGGGTTTGCTTCTCTTTACTTTTGGACCTTATATAACTAATGTGAACTTGAATTTACAAAGCATGAGTAATGTTCAAAATCAGAGTCAGTATGATTACCTCTGTCTGTCTCTCTTTCTCTTTCATATATATATATATATATATGTCAGGGCAGAACAGCATGGTAATTATGAAAATTTAGTTCTATGGGGAAATTCTCATGATATTGTAATGGTAAGAGAAAAAGAGACAAAAGTATATGATTTGGACTTTGAGGTATATATATAAACTGTATATAAACATAACTATATTTTATTATAACAAAACTATTTGTTTATACATATTTAAAATTTCCCAACTATTTTATAATAATAGTCCATATTTTTTTATCAGAGAACCAGATTCATGCAACTATTGAACCTGAGGGCAGATTTACCTAACAAGACATGTATTCAAGTATAAGATACGAAAGTGTTGTCATAGAATGATATATCACCTGGGGTGATAAGGGAAATTAGATGATGCATGTCTAAATTAAATCATAAAATGGTCTTGGAAAGGGGTTAGCAAAGTTTTTCTGTAAGAGGCCAGATAGTAAATATTTTAAACTGTGTGTATAATAATACCTCTGGTAACATTCAACTCTGCTGTTGCAGCACAAAGCAACCATAGACAGTAAATGCTCTCTAAAAATTATTTTTAATAAAAACAGGCAGCAGGCTAGATTTGAACTATGGGCTATAGTTTGACAATCTCTAGTCTAAAATATTTCTGAGCATTGACAACTACTGCTCTGGAGTTTGTTCAGTGAAATTTACTAGATCATAACTTGCTTGAAGGTAGGATATTGGTCTTGTATTTTCATATCACTTATGACACTTAATATCTGTGATCACATAGGAGACACTTGATAGAATATTAATGAAAGAATGAATGGATTGATCAGTGAAAAGTCCAGTGATATCTACCATGGTTCCACACTACCACACTTTTTCTTGTAAGCAGGGCTGACATTCAGATAAAGCAGTTTGACCTAATGGGAAAAGCATGGGCTTTAGTGTCTGATAGAATGACCTGGGTTTAAATAATTGATCTGCTACTTATAATTGGTATATCTTGGACAAGTTATTTAACTGCTTTCAGTTGTAAATTTTACATTTATCAAAAGGAATTGATGATAGTGACATATTATTGGTAAGTTGAATTCATTAAATAAGATATTATTAATCTTTTAAATAAATGACAGGATGAGAGTTGATGCTTAGGAAAAATTAGCTTTCATTCACTTTAGTTGGGAGTCACAATTTGATTAACTTTGAAGGGTCATAAAATGAGAATGGAAAGGGCCTTGACAGCAGTTAAGACCTATCCGTCTTTCTTACCTTCCTTTCTTAAAGATAAAAATTCATCAAGGCCTAGAAAGATTAAAAAAGTGTAAAGAACCTCAGGATTAGGAATTAAGAGGCTGGAATTTAGTTCTGGTTTGACCATTAAATAATTATGTCATATGTGCATATGAGGGTTATTTACCTATTTCAGCCTATTCCCTTGACTAGTGGAACAAAGTAGTCTTTAAGCCTCTATCCAATGTTAACATTCAATGTTGATATTGTGAAATTGGCTTACCCATTTCTGTTCAACTCTGTTCTCTCCCTAGCCACAACACACAACTATGCCCACGCAGCCACACATATGCATGCAGTTCTAAACATATTCAAAATAATCTATAGTGTGAAAGAATTTAAATTAAAAGCAAAATTTAAAAAAAAAACACTGGAAAATAATTTCATTAGACTTACAGTATGTTAAAGAAGTGATGGGTTTCAAATGAGAATGGCTTTTGTGATTGCTATGATAGAAATCCAGTCCATGATGTTACGTTAAAACTCTGTTGTGTCAGGTCTTATTACATTGCTAACGTCACTTTAATATTCCTTGATTCAGACATTTCCTTCTGGAAGCACTTGAAGAGGCTGACATAGGTGGAGAATAAAGCTCACTTTCAAAACCAGTCTATTTACGACCTTTTCATAGTGGTTCTGCTCCCTCCCTACATCTTTTTCCTCCTAAGCACAGCTGCAAGTTTAAGTAGTCAAGCAAACTATAATCAGCCACTTAGATTGGCTGCCAAATCACAGTTATGCCCAATTTGCCTGTTTAACTTTTTTTCTTGCTTGATTGACCTTGGTTCTCTACTCCCCCAAGTATTCATGATGACAACTTGAAAATGCCATATCTTCGCAATGTTGTGAGTGCATCAGAAACTACTCACATACGTATAAAGCAGATCGCTGAAGTCTTAAATTGTCAGTACATTTAATTTTGCCCTATTTTTATTTGTATTAAAATTAATTACAGACACCTCACAGTGCTTCATTTTTTTTTTTTTTTTTTTTTTTTGCGGTACATGGGGCTCACACTGCTGTGGCCTCTCCCGTTGTGGAGCACAGGCTCCGGACGTGCAGGCTCAGCAGCCATGGCTCACGGGCCCAGCCATTCCGCGGCATGTGGGATCTTCCCGAACCGGGGCACGAACCCGTGTCCCCTGCATCGGCAGGCAGACTCTCAACCACTGTGCCACCAGGGAAGCTCACAGTGCTTCATTTTTGATGTAAATTTCAATTTTAAATACAGTTGGTTTTCTGATAGTTTTCTTGAGTATATATATAAAGAGAGTATATATTTAGTATGTAGGTATATACATACATATATACAATGTATGTGTGTATGCATATCTATATAACATCTGTATAGATCTATATAATGTGTATATATGTATAGATATATACATACTAACATCTATGCTATTTATACTATATATTTAGTATGTATATATAAGTAGAGATATTTATTGTGTGTGTGATATACATATATAGAGTTTGTGTGTGTGTGTGTGTGTGTGTGTGTGTGTGTAGAGAGAGAGAAAGAGAGTTTATAAGGCTGTAAATTTCTGGTACATGTAATTTTTTGCTTTTCATTACAAAAAAGAAAAGAACACCAAAGCAAAAAGCAACCATTTTTATGACTAGGCATTTGACTTTCCAGGAATAAAGCAGACAGAAAATGTTCATTCATTCTTAGTATAAATAGTAACTCTAACCCTTTGCCACCTCCTTTCTCATTTTTGTAAAGCTGAAAAATGTTCAGTATATTAACTTATAATATGTCAGTTCTGAAAGGAGAAAAGAAAAAGTGCTATGATAAATATAGCTACAGAGGATACATAACATTTTTAAAGAGATCAAGCTTTAATGTCATAGAGGGATAGATGTTAAATGGTATGAGAAGGATAGGACTGTCACATAGGTTTGCTCTATCAGAAATTTCCCTGTGTGTGTGTGTGTGTGTGGGTGTGTGGATGTGGTGTGTGAGACAGACAGAGACAAAGACATAAGAGAGAAATAGAATTTCTGCTTTCCTTCATTTTATAGAAGAAACTTTGTTTTATATCTTACAGTAATAGCATGTGAGATTATACATTTAAAATATATTACAAAGTTGTTTTTAATATTAGCTGCTCACAATGAATTTAACCCAAATGAACATCTCTCTTCTTTTTGTTTTAGCATCAAATTTTAAATTATTTTTTAAGGTCTTTCTATTATTTTCTATATTTGAATGATAAGATATCTGTAATGGAAATTTCAGGAATATTTATTAAATACCAAGACTAAATCCTTTCATTGAGCGCTTCTCAGATATGAAGGTGCAGACTAAGCACTTGGAAACCTTGTTAAAAATGAAGATTCTCATTCAGACAGTCTGAGGTGGAGCCTGAGATTCTGTGTTTCTAACCAGCTCCTAGGTGATAATTGATGTTTATGGTCCATGAAAAAAAACTGAGTAGTCTTTATTTCAAAACAATGGTTTAATAATAATAATAGTAACAAAAATAATAATTTTATATAAATTTTATCTCCAGAGAGAATAATAGTTAATAGGAAAATTAATAATCAGGTACATAAGAAAACCCAATTTATTGAATCTTATCTATGTAGAACATTCTGTTCCACTGCCATATTAACACTGAATTTTTGCAGCTGTCCTGTGGGTCATTTGTCCAATATTGATTTGTATTGGTTGGTTCTAACCTGTTGAATTATGGCAAATTGTTGGCCTTTCATAGGCAAATATTTCAGAAAGCTTTTAAGATAAAGTGTATTAAGAAAGAGTTGAAGTGTTTTTAAACTGTTATAAAGTCTTTTGGAATGCCAATGAATTGAAGTAAAATCTTATTTGCATCTTAAAGCCACAACTCATGAACTGTGAATGAAAAACCAACTGTGAAGGAAAGGATGGGTATATCCCATTGTAAATTAGTATGAAAATCTGTATTTTGCCTGGTGATAAACAACACTCACTACAGATACTATGGTTTAGACCAGATCTGTTCTGAAAGCTAAGTAGACTATACTTCAATGAGCGATTCTGGGAAGATGATTAGCTATAGATGTATAACAGCTCTCATAAACACTGTGCTGAGAAAATAAAAGAGAATTTATGTGGCACTGGAATATCTCTAAAAATATTAAAAGTTAATAGATGCCCGAACTCTGGATGTCAAATATCCCAAATATCTTAAACCTAAAACAAGTTTTTAATAAATGATCTGGCACATACATATTCTTTTGCTCTATGTTTGACTCCCTGCTTTAGATATTTCTAATAACAAAATCTTTCTTACATATCTTTATATTCATTTGTCTATTCTTGAGCTACACTTGCTATAGGGATGAGAGAATATTGGTGGTTTATCAAGTACTACAACAGGCTTTTTTTTGGTTTGTTTTAAGGAACTCATTTCGCAGGTGAGAAAAAGTGGTGGGGTAGGACAAGATCAATCAATTAAAAATAATACAATTGTTGAAGACTGTGCAAGACACTGTGATGGTTATTAGGGAGAATTAAAAATAATATGAATATGAATAAAATAACAATGCAATACTATTTCAAAGCAGTATGGGTAGTGTTGGCCGAAAGGATTGTCCAACCAGTGAGTGCTTTTCAGTGAGTGCTATTTTTGGTTGAGAGAGCTTTGTGAACACTATTCTGTAATTCTACTTTGTACTAATTTGCTAGGGCTGCCATAACAAAATACCAGAGACTGGATGGCTTAAACAATAGAAACTTATTCTCACAGTTCTGTAGGGTACAAGTACAAGGTCAAAGTGTTGACAGAGTTGGTATCTTCTGAGGACTCTCTCTTTGGCTCGCAGATAGCCACCTTCTCACTGTGTCATCACATGGTCTTTCCTCTGTGCACATGCATCCTTGGATGTTCTTTGTGTGCCCAAATTTTCTCTTTTTATAAGAATATGAGTCAGATTGGATTAGAGCTAACCCTAACGGCCTTATTTTAACTTAGTCACCTCTTTAAATGTCCCTTCTCTGAGTATAGTTACATTCTGAGGTACCGGGTTTAGGACTTCAGTGTATTAATTTTGGGGGGACACAGTTCAGTCTACAACACACTCAGAAGTCTACATCTGTAAGATACCTAGTTCAATATTCTTATTTTACAGGTGAGAAATTAGGGCCTTCCCTGAAGAACTGAAATGTCTTGTGCAAGGTCATCAAATTCCTAGTAGAGTCTAGAATAAATCATAGATAGCCTAAGTTCCTGACAGGTTTATTTTTTTCTTTTCACTTTATCACATGACTAATGCAAGCCTGATATGCTTCCCACAGATATTGAATTTAGAGCTGTACTTAAGGAATAAGGAGGCACAATAACTGGGGTGTCAAAATTCATGGCTGATATCATTTTCTCTAATCCAGCTCTTCTAGTTGGGTAAGCTTTGTTAGAGCCAGGAAATAGTCTCAGAAAAACACTTGAATGGATTAGTACAACCAAGGTCTGAGCCTAGATTGGGTGTAATGGCCATTATCTCTAACTTCCTAGTGTAAGAATACATCTATGTTCCTACAGTTCCTGAGGTTTGATTCTTGCTGTGTTGAATGAATCATTCTTAACAGAGTTGTCATTTATGAGGATTTTAAACATGTACTTGTGAAGTTCATTTTGTTATTTTTGGCAGCAATGTGGTAGATGACATCACATGTAAAAGTATTTGAGAAAAATTTATTTTAAAAAGCCAGAAACTACCATCTTGAAAGACAAAATACTAATATTGTTTTTTTAAAAAGGGAAAAATGCTAGAAATTTCTAAATGTATAACCAATTTAAATTACCAAGATTCACATTAGCAAGTGCCTCCTTTTTCCTAATAACATAACCTACAGACTTCTTTTGAATTATTATCTGCTTATACTTTATTGACTTTGAAAGTTGAGTTGTGCAATTGAATTTCATAGGAATTTGAAAAACTAGCAAGCAAGTTGCTAAGTAAAAATAAAATGCAAAAAATGCTGTCAAATGAACCAAGGATAGACATATTTAGGCTAACTATGGCAAAGTGATGCCAAAATGAGTCATTTGTAGAGATGTTTCTATTTGGAAAAAAAAAAAAAGATTGGATTGATTCTTGGTAGTTTACTTTAAATTTTAACAGAGGGGTTGTCACCAACCCCTGAGACTATTTCCTGATTTAAAGTTGGCAAAGTTATACTGAAAGAATGCCTTCAAATACTGGAGAAAATTTAAAAATGACCACTTTCTCTTATCAGATCCATAAACTGTAGGGTGTATGTTTTCCTGTGTTGGGCTTGGGCACCTTGGAGTCTGGCCCATCTGAAACTAAAGAACCAAGCATCAATCAGGATGATCCTTCACCTGATGAAATTTTTTTCCCATCACTTCCCTACAATATAGATGTAGAAGATTAAAATGCTGTGTTGAGAAAATATTTGTGTGGTATAAAAGGTAAGTGCATCCTATAGTCAGGATTAGTCAGTGTATCTGCTCTGCCAGCTTTTCAAAAATTATTGCCATAGATTATGGCTATATCTCCTCTTTCCAACTCATATCCTTTTACAGTGACGATTATACAACACTCTTGATCTACTTATGGTGGGAATAAAGCCAATGGAGTCAGCCAAAGGCTATCTAAGATAAGACTTATCCAGATGATAAGACTTCCTTAACCATTCTACCAAGCATAATTATCAAATTCCTTGTGATCCTCCTTATCAAGACCCTGCTTTATTTTCTTTATAGCAGTCATCTTTAACTGAAATCATATTATTTTCCTTCTTTTCCTGTATTGTCTCATTAGATTATAAAGGTTGTGTAAGTGGGGAGTGATCACTGCTCTATCCCTAGCTTCTAAAGTTGTACCTAATATAAAAGGGTTTTTAATATGTGCTTGCTGAATAAATTAATCAATTAATTAATTTATTGGTACACACTATATTTAGTGTTTAGTGATATTTTGATTATCGTTGTTGCTCTAATTTTCAAGCTACTAGTGTTTGATCCAGGCATTTTGACAATTTAATTTCAAGACAGTCTTTTTCAGAACTACCTAATCTTCACTGTGTTATTTTTTATAATTGATGGTAGAAATCTTCTACAGGGAAATGTGTGTGGGAATGGGACATATCTTTCAAGGGGTTAAAAAAAAATCTTATTAAACACGCCTATAGAGTATTGTCAGTTCCATGGGAGTATGTGTTGAGGAGATGTAGTACAGAGAAAAGGAGAAAAGCTAAATGTAGGGCCAAGACCACGGAAATAAAATGAGACTAAAAGATAATTTAAAAGTATTGCAAGTAGCTAATAACAAAGGAAAGAAAGAGGGAATCCTTTTTCAATCACTCTAAAAGTAATTATAAAGAACTTGCCCATAAACATGCTACAATATGTAGCTGACTGGCTGTGGAGAGACTTTAATGGATAGCTTTTCATTATTTTCCTTGTGTCTGTTCATGCTTTTCATATATGATTGAAATAAAGATAAAAACTAGACAAAATCATATTATATAAAAGAACATCTGCAAAATTTTTTATGTCATGATAAAACATTTAAAAGTTTAGATGATCTAAAAAAAAATCAACTATACTAATTCACAAAACCAAAGTAACACAGCTGCAAAAACATTATTTTAATAAGTATTTACCTCATACTCTTGATGTACAGGAATTTCAGCTCAGTATGCCAGACTTTTAATTACTGATTTTTTTGGGATCCTCCTTTTATGCAGAGTTTCTAAAAGTTTCTGATAAAATTTGGTAAGAGCAAAAGAGCATGCACTTCTAACTTATCTTGTACATGTCATTTTCTAGGTTCTGTATATCCAAATCAAAGCAACAATGTACTCTTAATATACAATAGAAGGGCTATCCTGTCTGAGTAATTAGATAAATTGAATAGTGAGACGTATCCATGAGACATTTAAGATATAAAATGTCATAAAAGTGAAATTGTCCACTGATATCGAGACTCTTTCTAGGTATAGTTTTTTTCTTCAAAATAAACTGAGTGGGGAATGTAATAAAACCTGTAAAGGCTGACTGCTTTAGGTGAAAATGGCAGTAGCAATTGGGGATCCCCACTCACTCTACTGTCCCCTCCCCTACAAGGAAAAGAACATTCTAACTGATATTCAACCAGAATCATTATGGTTACCAAGATCTATCTATTTTCGTAGTTCTGGTCTCTAAATTTTTAAATAAGAATATAAGAGAACGATATACTTTTTCTGGAAGAATCAGATTTTTTTTAGGCCCTTTGCCTTCTCTATGCCATGGGGCCTAAGTAGAGTCTTAGGCCCAGTGCAGAATAGAGGCTTACAGAAAGATTTCCTAAACTCAAAAAGTCTACCAACTAGTAAAGTCCAATCCTACAGTTCTAGCAATCGTCTTCTAAACAAAGTACCCTAACTCCCTACATCCTTATTACTTGATAAGGCATGGAAAGAGAATCTCATCGGGGGAGGAAGCAAATGCTTTGTGCTCTCTCTTTAGTCAAGATCAGTTGGACCAGACATCTTGGTACCCTGGCTGAACATTGGAAAGTATAAACCCTAGATTTTATGCATCTGAAAAGAAAAAGCAGTTATTTTAGTTTTCTTTCCAGTATTTGAAGACATTCTTTTAGCATAAGTTCACTAACTCAATTAACAGGAAATAAAAGTCATTGTTCAGAGGTATAGACAATGAAAAGTATTCTGAACTCAAAGAGGGATTAAGTAGAAGGCTAGAAGAATTAATATTTTCTGCCTGAGTTAATTTCCAATTCTATTTCAAAATTAGACACCTGTCTTATTTTCAACAAAATTCTGTTTAAATATTTCTAGTTATCAGAGAACATGCTATTCTGAAATCAAACTCTTTCATTTGTGGAGTTCTAATTATCTGGCAATATTTACATGGAAATGAAATCGGTCTGCCTGTAATTATGAGCCATTATTTCTAGTTGTCCAGTATGAAAAGAAAAAGGATAATCATTTTTTCTTTTAATCATGTATTCATCCATCATTCAGCAAGCACTTACTCGGTGCATTACCCATGCTAGTCATTGTGCTAGACGACAGGGATGCAAGAGTAGATAAAGAAAGTCCTATCCAGGGGAGGTTTAGAGCATTGTTTTGGACAAACATAAACAAGGTAACAGGATGACATACAGGATTCTAGGTGCCTCTCTTTCTGTTTCCATATCATTCATTTAAACCATTATGTATTCAGTTTTTCAAGCCAGAAAACCAAAAATCATTCTTGATTCTACATTTTTCCTCACTCCCTTAGCCATTTAGTTTTATTGTTTATACCTCTAAAATGTAGCTTGAATGCATTCATATCTTTCAATCTCTCTACAAACTCTGCATTCCAAGCCATCACCATCTCTCAATTAGACTACTGCAATAATTTCCTACTTTGTCTTCCTGCTTCCACTGTTGATGGTCTACAAACCATTCATTTCAAAGAATGTAGAGTAAACGTCTAAAAATATGTCAGTTTCTATGATAAATCTGCTAAAAACAACCTTCAAAAATGTGTTGGTGTCCTGAGAATTATATCCAAATTCCTTACCTGGATCTACAGAACTTTGCTTGACTTAGTCACTGCTTTTCTTTTGCAAATTTACCTCATGTTACTCTATCACTAAGTTTGCCACCATGCAAGCATCTTTCTTCAGGATGTTTGTACTTTTTCTTGGGGTTTATTTCTACCCTTAATACATCACCTACACACACCTAAATGATAATATAATACAACAGACTTCCCTAAACCACTCTAGATAAGCAAGCTAATAGAAGTCTCTTCTCTAGTGCTCCATACCTTTTTTTCTCTTCACTTTATGTATTTTGTTTTTAACCTGCTTATTAAGAGTCTCCTCCACCAGATTGTAAATTTCATACTATCTTAGTTGAATCCCTCATGTCTTGTTTATTGCCTGACATATATTAGTCACTCAGAAAATATTGTAAATGAGTAAGCAAGTGGATTAATCAATACATTCAAAGGGAACCTACCATAAACTTGGCATGTATATTGCCTAGACTTATGTCTGACAAAGTTAGCAGGTGAAAACACATAATAGTATATACACTAATATTCTTTTATCTTTTTATATGGAGCCTGAGCTTCAGTCTTATCATCATACTAGTTACCATTTTCAGGGTAAGTATTTTTGTCAATATTCATCTTAAAATATGGAGTCCAAATATTGCTGCAATATAAATTACAGTGACTTTTAGAGCATAAATTTGGTAATCCATATTAAAATGTAATATGCACTACTTTGACCCAGTAATCCCAAATATAGGATTTTGTCCTAAGAAAATAATTAAACTTGTAGACAAATGTTTAAATGTAAGTATTTTTCGTTATATTGTTATTTAAAAAAAGAAAAGTGCTAGATCAAATCAAAATGTCTGTTTAGTAATACAGTTTAAACACAAATATAATAAGATTCCCCTGAGTAATTTTCAAATAAATACAAGTTTATAATTAAAAAATTACTAAACCCAAAAGTAATTAGCCAATATGATCAGGAGTCATCAGAAATAACAACAGTAAGAGAACCACAGGGAATTATTAATCATAGAATATAAATAAATATTTTAATCTGAATAAAAATATAAAAGAGTGAAGGTAAAAGGTAATAAAATTATTAAACTTAACTAAACAAATTTGATAACTAAGTAGAGGATTTAGAAGTAATGAATAATTGAATATTAAAAATTTAAGGAGGCTTCCAGTAATAACTGACTAGGTAATTTGTGCTAAGTTTGTCACTCTGATCAAAATATATATATTTATAAAAAGGCTTTTGTAAAGCCAACATCTGAAGTAAGATGGAAATTCGGCGATAAGTATGATGTTGGGAGCCACTTTTCCCCTAGGGATGACTGCCGATGTCACAATTGGTGGTTGAGAGACTAAGAAGCTGCATAGCACTTTTGTCAACCTTCTGGGCTAGCAGGATACAAGCTGAATACTGGTACCCGCCAAGGACTCCAAAGAAGTATACATCAGAAATAACAGTGAATCTAAAGTAGCTCACTCTCCACAGGGACTTTAGCCCAAATCTGAATCATCTCAATCTTTGAAATTGAATTCAGGTCGTAGGACATTGCTATATCCCCAGGAATCTGTGAGAGGCAAAAAAAGAAAAAAAAAATCTGAAATAAGATAACATCATCCTGGGTCTTAACATCATTTTTGTAATTTTTCAACTACAGTGTCCTGCAAACAATAATAATAATAATAAATAACCAGGCATCCAATGAGATAAGACAAATGAGTGAGACCCTGGTGAAACAATAGCCAATAAAAACAGACCCACAACAGCTACTATTATTTGGAATTATCAGATATAGATTTTAAAAAAGTTAAGTTTAATGTATTCAAGAAAACAAAAGACAAGATTGAGGAATTTCCAGATAAATTGAAATAAGATAGACGTAAACATGAAAAAGTATAGATATTCCAGCACCAGAAAATAAGATAAGTGAATTATGAATTTGCTAACAGATTAAAACTGGAATATAAATCAGAAGAAAATATCCAGAATAAAACAGAGAGAAAAGAAAGAAAAATAAAGAAAGTGACATAGAAGATACTGTTAAAGCTATAACGATTGATTCTCATTTTTTACAGTAGTTATGTTCTAGAAGTTTTCTGTAAACACTAAATTAGTGAATACTAAACCATTGTTCCAAAGGGAAATATGGGATTAGGTTCTCACGAGCCTCTGGTCACATTTTCATCAACTTTCATCAATACATAACCTTGTTTTATGTGTGTTTCTCTTTAAAGATGCTTCAAAATATATTAACACTGAACTTGTAGTCAACAGCACTAAAGCTCATGCTTGAATGAATTTTATCTAACACATGTATTTTCTCTGTAAAGCACATGACAGCCTTCGTATGCTTAGGAATACTAAGCAGCACTTCAGCACTATATTGGGGGGCATTTTAATTTCCTCTTTGATTTCATTGGTGATCCATTAGACCCACTAGTAGCATGTTGTTTAGTCTCCATGTAATCATTTTTTTCTCATTTCTTTCTCTGTGGTTGATCTCTAATTTCATGCCCTTGTGTTTAGAAAAGATGCTTGAAATAATTTCTATACTCTTAAATTTTTTAAGGCTTGTTTTGTGCCCTTGTATGTGGTCAATCCTACAAAATATTCCATGTGCACTTGAAAAGAATGTGTATTCTGGTTTTTTTGGATGTAATGTCCTAAAAATATCAATTAAGTCTAACTGTTCTATTGTGTCACTTAGAATCTCTGTTGCCATATTGATTTCCTGTCTAGAAGATCTATCCATTAATATGAGTGAGGTGTTAAAGTCTCCTACTATTATTGTATTCCCATTAATTTCTACCTTTATGTCTGTTAGTATTTGTTTAATATATTTGAGTGTTCCTATATATGTTGATGAATGGAATATCCTCCTCTTGTGTTGATCCTTTTATCATCATATAGTGCCTTTCTTTATCTTTCTTTATGGCCTTTGTTTTAAAGTCTGTTTCGTCTGATATGTGTATTGTGACCCCTGCTTTCTTGTCGTTTCTGTTTCCGTGAAATTTCTTTTTCCATTTATTTGGGGGTATTTTAAACAGCAAAATCACCAACGAAAAGCAAAAACATGTAAAATATGACACTAAAATGAAACACTTATATAGACCATGAAACAGGCACTTACTTACAGCATGAGAACTGAAACAAGAGGGCAGAATGTTACTTCATTTGACTCATCTGGAAACATACGCATATCAGAGACTCAAATATTTCACATCTTTGTGCATGTCCACAGGTGACTGTAAAAACACCGTAAGTATTGATTTTGACGTTATGTCTTAGTGTTTTTTGGCTGCTATAAAAGACTACCATACACTGGGTGACTTATCAACAACAGAAATTTATTTTTGACAGTCCTGAAGACTGGGAAGTCCAAGATCAAGATCAGGGTGTTGACATATTCAATGTCTGGTGAGAGTGACTTCCTAGTTCATAGATTGGTGTCTTCTTGTTGTACCCTCCTCACATGGTAGAAGGGCTGAGGGAACTCTCTGGAGTCTCTTTCATAGGAACACTAATTCCCTTCATGAGGGTTTCCCCCTCATTACCTAATCACCTCCAAAATGCCCCAATTTGAAATGCCATTTCACTGGGGATTAAGTTTCAACATACAGATTTTGGAGGAACACAAACATTCAGTCTATGGCTTATTACAAATAAATTTTAGCAAGTAGACAAATTTACAAATATGGGACAGAAAATAAGAAAGGTGGAAAATTAATAAACCTCCATCTCAACAAAAAAGAACAATAAAATAAATGCAAAGTAAATAGAAGAAATGAATTAAATAGAATACAGACATAAAATACAAAGTATTATCAAAATGAAATGTTTCTTTGAAAGACCAATAAAATTGAACATCATATAAGACTGATGTAAAAAAGAAAAAAAAAGGAATGTAAAGGATTATTAAAAATTATACTAACATTAAAGTGATAATATGTTATAAAAATCTTATGCAAATAAAATATAAATCATAAATAAATACATATATTTCTTAAAAATAATTTATCCTATCTGTTGCAAAAAATATAGAAGAATATGACACAAATTTTGATACATTGATATATAAAATTTTATAGAAAAACATTAAAGAAAACCTAAGCTAGGTTCACAGAGAAGAGATTTAATAATGAAAGGATGTCATTTCTCCCAAAATTGCTGTGTAGATTTAATATCATTTAAATACAAGTCCAGCCAGGGATTGTCATGTACTTAAAATGTAAAACTTCACAAATAGATTGTTTGGGGGTACAGTTTTTTTGTGTATGGCAAAGCTAAAAAGAAAAACAGGGAATAATTCAGGACAGTGGTTATCTTTGGGTGACAAAGAAGAATATGGTTAGTGAAAGACACAGAGGGGCTTCAAAGGATTTGGCAATATTTTATTTTCAGCTAGTTTGTGGTAACCACATACTAATTTTTTATATTGTTGCTGTAAAACTGTACATGCACATTCTATACATTTTGTATGTGTGGTATTTTTATACTTAAAATCTGAAGTAGGTCCTCCCTGGTGGTGCAGTGGTTAAGATTACACCTGCCAATACAGGGGACACGGGTTCAATCCCTGGTCAGAGAAGATCCCACATGCCATGGAGCAACTAAACCTATATGCCACAACTACTTAAGCCCACATGCCCTAGAGCCCACACACCAGAACTACTGAGCCCATGTGCTGCAACTACTGAAGGCTCTGTACTTAGAACCCATACTCCACAACAAGAAAAGCCACCTCAATGAGAAGCCTGCACACCACAATGAAGAGTAGCCCCCACTTGCCACAACTAGAGAAAGCCCATGCAGCAACGAAGACCCAACACAACCAAAAATAACAATAAAATAAAAAAAAACCTGAAGTAAATGAGTAAACTGTAGAATTGTAATTATAAAACTGTATAACATGTAAGATCTTTATGTAAATATAGGTACACATATTTACATGCGTGTAGATATCCTGGATAAAATTGAACTCTAAAATTTTTCTTTCAAATCTTGACTATTGAAAAGGGAAATACTCTCTCTTAAAAACTGTAGCAACTTTTTGCCTACTAAGAGTTATAGGTCTGGATTTTCCTCTGATATGTACTGTCTATTTCTGGACAAATGTCCTTGAGTACATAATTTTGGATTATTATACAGCAAATATCCACACAATATTCCCAGAAAAGACCCCAATTCAGTAAATAATGATTTCAGAATCATCTGAATGATTTAATGCTTAATATAGTTCAGTAATTGGGTGTTTAGTTCAGATCAAAATTTAGATTTGCTATGCCTCTGCATGATTGTGTGCATTAAGAAAAAAACTTGAAGAAATATTCTGCATTGTTATTAGTCATCATCTAAGGTTGGTGGGATTGTGAAAAATGTTTATTATCTTCTTTGTATTTTTGTACACTTTCCAAACATTTTACAAAGAGCATATTACTGTGACTAAGAAAAAAATAAACTTTGCATAAACTGTAGAGCCCAGCATAGAACATATACACTCAGTTGTGGCCCAAATATTGCTGATTTCAGTAGGATGATTACCCTTTTTACCTGACTCTAGACTTGTGATATTTTGCTCAATATTGCATCAGGTGCCATGCCATCTTTTGGTTCATATTGACCTTATAGTCAATCAGAACACAAAGATTTTTTTTTAGGTAGGTTTCTATTAAAGCAGATTGGTACAGGAGATCTTGTTAATTGAAATGCAGAACATTATCTCTGTTTATGTAATCATGTGCTTAAGTTCGTATTCTCAGCTTTTCAGCACATTTCAGTAGAACAATGTATAGCTGGATGACCTTGATTCCTACTCAACCAATAAAACTGAAGACCCTCAAAATGTCACTGCAACTTCCTTTCACTCCATCTCAAAATTTCTCTTCAGTATCACCTATTTCTTTTTTTACCTTTACTATAGACTGAGGAAGGATTTTGTTCCTTCAATTATCTAACTCTTACATTTTCAGTAACTTTCTCATAATTGCTATCACTTTATTCATATGGATGCCTAGATCTCCTATATTCTTAAAGAGGTAACCCCCTATCCACACCTGGTTAGGTTTGAGTTGTTCTCAAACTCTCCCATGAAACTCTTTCTTTAAATTTATTGAAAGATTGATCTCCATTAACATTTTAGGCCTTTGCACTTTATTTATTTATTTATTTATTTATTTTGCGGTACACGGGACTCTCACTGTTGTGGCCTCTCCCATTGTGGAGCACAGGCTCTGGACGCGCAGGCTCAGTGGCCATGGCTCACGGGCCCAGCCACTCTGCGGCATGTGGGATCTTCCCGGACCGGGACACAAACCCATGTCCACTGCATTGGCAGGCGGACTCTCAACCACTGCGCCACCAGGGAAGCCCAGGTCTTTGCACTTTTGATTCTGCTCCTAATATTTTCTGTTTGACTACTTACATAAAGGTAATCAAAAAACTTCTAGTTACGGAAGTGAAAAACAATTTCTCCTAGCACATTTCCTGATCTGCCATCCCTTGGGAATAGGACCCCAGTCCATGGAGATGTAGTAGTAGGAACTCAACCCCTAGGCTGGAACTTTACATAAGTGAGGTTTTTTAGGCTAAAACAAGTATATAACCTTAGTAAAAGATGAATCCTAGGAACCTGGACACACAAAGGCAGGGAGATACATTATTTTTAAGGAAATAATTAAAAGGTCACCATTTTTGGGTTTCCAGATTCTAAGTGATAAATGCAGAATAAAAGTAATTCAGTTATTTTTGTTGTTAAATAGTACCATATTTCCTCATTCTTACAAGACATAAAACTTAGAATCACCATAAGTTCTTCCCTTGCACTCTCTCATTCACTTCACAATCCCATCCAGACAAAAATCACCAAAGCCTCCATTCTCCTGTGGAGCATAGTGTCTTTTATCATAACATCTGCTCAACTGCCTCGTTTCTATTTTCCTGGCTCTTATTGTCACTCATCTTAATTATTGCCAGAACCTTTTAGGGAATCTCCCTGTTGACACTCTGGACCTCCTCCAATATATGTATTTTCCATTCAGTTGTCAAAAGGGTCTTCCTGTAACATAATAACTTGGTAGTTATTCCATCACTGCAATAACTTGGTAGGTCCACAATACTTTCCACAAAAGCTTCAAGCTTCTTAGCTTAGTATACAGAGTCTTTGTTGGTATGCTCCCTGTCTATGTGTCTAACTTTATTTACTCTCATATTCCCACACTCCACTATTCTCTACATCAGTATCATTAATATACAAAGTCTTTAACGGGTTCTATACTGATACCTCTGCTGTAATATTCTTATTATCCCCACTCTGTGATATTGTTTCATTTAACTAACTCCTGTCCTTTCAAATTTGGCTGAAGAAACAACAGTGCTCACTCCGACTATGATCTTGAAGTTCTTCCTTGGGCTCCTTGCAAATTTTTTCTGTAGCATTTAACAAACTTGCTTATTTCCCACACTAAGCTATAAATGTACTGTGGACGGGAACCACATCTTGTTTGATTTAGTATCTTTATTACACAGCAAAATAATTAGCTCTCAGTGGACACTCAGTAAATATTTTTTGGTATAATATATGTCATTTTTACTTCCCAGAGAACACCAAAAAATAAAGGAAATCCCACAGTTA
Organism: Globicephala melas; assembly: GCF_963455315.2. Taxonomy (NCBI): domain Eukaryota; kingdom Metazoa; phylum Chordata; class Mammalia; order Artiodactyla; family Delphinidae; genus Globicephala; species Globicephala melas. The sequence continues at coordinate 35,240,285 of NC_083317.1, forward strand.
ACAGCCTCTGGAACTACAGATAACTTTACAAATGCACTCATTACACATTTCTTCCCCATAGGAAACTTTTATTTATCCCTGTAGCTTTTTGTCATTTACATGTCATTTCAATTTTTCTGCTAACATTATCCAAATTTCCCTTTGTGCAACCACTCTATCCCCTAACCTCACAGTAACAGGTGTAACAATATGACTTGTTTGCAAGTTAGATAATCAGAACATAGCACTATCTTGACATGGATCAATTAAGGACTTTTGACCCAATCAAGGCTATTGAGATTCAAGTAAATATATGGTAGGACTACTGGAAAGGAAGTGTAGACCTTTTCTCACTGGTTTTATACCTTGGAACTTATAGAATGAGAACTACTGGTAGATTATCGTAATACTAAATGGAGATTGAGAAGGCAGTGAGCTTGGAGATTAAAGAGCAAAATAATGGAGAGAAACCCTATCCAGAAACATCATTTTAGTCTCTGAATCAAACAGTGGTTTAGCCGAATATTTCATTTTAAAATATATGAGCCAATAAATTTTTTAAACTTATTTGCCTAAGACAATTTGAGTTCAATTTTCTGTCACTTTCAACCAAAAGTTTCTAAACTGCAGTTAATTTTTCCATGTGTGTCTTGATATATATCCTCATGTTGCTCTCCTATAAATATCCTTTATGACTTCTTAACACCTATAGCCCTTCTTTGTACAAAAAAGTCTGCTCAAGATTGGTTTCATATTTATCTGTTGAGCTTTGTATTTTGTCTATATTCTCCTCTTCTCCTCTATGTCAGCTATACTGAGCTACTTATCTTCTGCCTATTAGCCATTTATTTTTAGATCCTAGTTGCGTGGGTTCATATTCTTCAGACTACTGTTGTAACACATTGTATTACACACAATTTAGTATATGTAACATTTCTGACTTCTGCTAGGTTCTAAGTTATTTGAGAGCAGCCCTGTGTAAGTTCTGAAGATAGCTCTACAGGCTCCTTTTAGGTAGTTCTTGGGTAATTTTCTCAGTAAGCTAAAGACTCAAAAGGAATCTTCTGTAGATCTCTGGAGAAGCCTCCAGAGAGACTGTGTAAGTCTCTCTTCTTTGGTATACTGTCTTGTAAACCTCAAGCCACCAAGTTTGTGGTAAGTTCGTGAACATTTTTCTCCATATCCTCAACTCAGGGAGACCGCCAAGATCTACCTGTGTTGCCCTTCCCTGGACTGTGGCTAAAAAGTTCTCTCTGGACAGTGAAGTGAGCCAATCATTGAATTCTGTTTGTTTTCTGTCTTACAAGGATCAATGTTTTGGATTGCCTGGTACACAATCCTTGAAAAACATGTTTTATAGCACCGGTCCCTGACGTTTTTGGCACCAGAGACTGGTTTCGTAGAAGACAATTTTTCCACGGATGGCACGGGGGTGGGGAATGGTTCAGGTGGTAATGTGAACAATGGAGAGCGATGGGGAGTGGCAGATGAAGCTGTTGCTCACATCCTGCTGTGCAGTCCAGTTCCTAACAGGCTGCGGACTAGTACCAGTCTGTGGCCCAGGGGTTGGGGACCCCTGTTTTATAGTTTATCTCATTTTTTAATTTGTTTTAGATGACAGGGCAAATTCATTTCATGTTTCTCGGTTTTAGCTAAAAACTAAAGTAGAAAAATAATTTAAATCAGGAATTAGAAATCATACAACCTTTGGGAGTTTTGGAGCCTAAGATCAGAAAAACCTTTTCCAAGATATCCTAAAGTATAAAAATTTCTGGCAAGTTTCTTCTAGTGATGTCAATGACCTACAAACCCATAGTGAGTGATTTTCCAGAGTAACCAACCTTACCAATTTGGAATCCAAGAGAAGTCTGCACTGGAGATGTTAGTTGGATGCTCATAACAGTGACTTCCAGAAGGACCCCTGAAAGCCAGGAGAAGACATTGTAGATGATCTTAACTGCCTGAACACAGCACAACTATAGAAAAATGGCCTAGTTTTCTCCTAAAGATCTCATTAGAGAGCCCTCATTGGTAGATCTAACCCAGAATAACAGTGTAAAAGAATTCAAACAAATGTAGTTCTGGGCTTCTCTCCTACTGGAAAGAATATAGAATGGGTAGGATAATGCCAAGTTGACAATGGAAAATTTGGCACTATTCATATTTATGTTAATGAAGCATAGCGTAATATTTAATATGTATTTGGTACTTGATAAATATTGAAGACTGAATGAAAGAATCAGTTCTGGTAAGGAATTGGTTATACAAATTTGTTTAAAGATTCATAAACTTTTGGAAAAAGAAAACTACTTTTAGTAGTTATAATATTATATTGTCACTATAATATTCATCAAAACTTTTGTTTGAATGAAATATCTCCTTTATTCTTCTTAAACAGAGCATATAAAATGCACTTAAGTGAAGTGTCATGCTGTTTAGAAAAGCAGCTTAACATTTGACTAAATTACAATGAAGAGATAGAAAAAATAAACTCTAATATGACACATTGTATTTCAATGTTTATGATGAATTTTTGAAATTGTTAGCTGTTCTATAAACTTGTAGTATTTTAAGTATCTTAGAATTGATAACTATAATATTGCAGTTTGCAAAGTGTTTCACCCATGTAAGATAGTGTTAATGAGAGTTTGTGATATTTCAATTCTGATAGCTAATAGAACTAAAATAAAAATAGCAATGACCTATTTCAAGAAGGATCTAAATATGGTTAGTTTTCTGGGAAGGGATATAACAATTATATGTTATTGAACAGGCTTTTGTATACGTACTTAAATTATACTGATATCACTACGTTATGAGTACTTGTTTTCTTCTCTGTAAACCACAAATCAGAATTTATAATGGAATCTCTCAAATCAGTGACTCTTCTTAACCCTGAAGAAGAAAAATCCCAACAACCCAGGCAAATGGTTAATGGAGAAAATGTCCTGTTATCAGGATGTACTTATTAGCCATTATTATTATTTTGGATTACATCAAGTGGTCAAGATAAAATATGTTCACTGAAAGTGCCTAATTTAATTAGATTGTCTTTATTATCAAGGCCCTATTAAGTGGTTTCAGCTGTAATAGCATTTGAGTTCCATTAGGTTTTGAAGTGATTTAGAAATTCAAATTATTTTAAAAAATTAGATGTCAGGGTGGTGGATAATTAGTAAATACCAAGTTGAAGTTGCAAATTTATACTGAGTAGTGAAACTGAACAGAAACATTGGATGTTGTTGAACTACAAACATAGAGCTGAGAAAACACTATTAAAGCCACTTGTTCTTTGGCATGTGCAATAGAAAATATTTAAGCATTTAAACATATTATGTCCTTTTTAGTAAGACAATAATTAAATGAATACTGTTCTTTTAAAAAGGCAGAAAAGGTGATAGGTATTTTACTTGTATGTCTACATATGGAAGCTGCTAATTACTTTCAATAAATAATTTCATCACTAAATTATTAAAGCTATGCCTGATATAAAAAAATAAATAAATGCATAAAATAAGACCTCAGGTGTACATTTTAAAAATTAATTAATGGTAATAGAATTTTGAATTAATATTAAGATGAAAACTCAGTGTTTCCTAAATCAACAGCAAAGAATATAATAAGACTGGAATTCATTTTATTGTTTTTTTTTTAATCTTTTATACAATCCATATATATTTCCTGGGCTGCTACTATGAAGCCAGCATTCTTTTAGACTCTAAAGATATAATGACAAGAAAAACAGGCATGATTTCTGTTGGAAAATTGAAATTAATATCAAGTAGTTACCTTTGGCAAATGCCATGAGAGAAACATTTAAGAAAGAATTTAAAAAGCAATTCTAAACAAACTCTTGCAGAAATCACAGATAGAATACTTTCCAACACAATTCTATGAAGCCAGAATTTAACCTGATACCAAAACAAGACAAAGATATCATAAGAAAACTAGAGGATAAATATCTCTCAACAACATAGGTACAAAAATTTTAAATAAAACCTTAACAAATTGAATTCAATAATACACCAAATTGATACTATATCCCAAGTAAATGAGGATTATTCCAGGAATGCAAGGGTGGTTTGCCATTCAAAAAATGAAAATGGGAACCCACATAGTCATTTCACTAGAGACAGGAAAAACAATTGACAAAAAAGAAATCCATTAAAAAAAAAATCTCAGCAATCTGCGAAAAAAAAAAAAATCTGTCTCATAGAGTATCTATGAAAAACCCATACCTAATATCATATTTAATTGTGAAAGAATGAATGTTTTCCACTTGTGATTAAGAAAAAAAATACCCTAAGGTAAGCAAGGTCTGAGGATCTAATGTAAACATGATTACAATAGTTGATAACACTGTATCATATAAGTGAAGTTTGCTAAGAGAGTAGAACTTAAATGTTTTCACCAAAATAAAAGAAAAAAAGAAAAAGAAAAAATAGGAAAAAGGAAATAAAAAGATAATTATGTGAGCTGATGGATATGTCAATTAACTATTAATTAGATGGGGGGAAATCCTTTCACAATGTACTCATATATTAAATCGCCATGATGTACACTTTAAATCTTACAATTTTGTATGTCAATTTTACCTCAATAAAACTGAAATAAATTAAAGTCACTTAGATGGGTAAAAGGAGTAAAGTTATCTTTATTCTCAGAAAGTCATCTATATGGAAATCCTATGGAATCAACAAAAAAGCTGCTAAAATAATAGGTATTTTAGTATCACCAGTAGTATAAACTAATAATTTTATAGGGTAAAAGATTCATATACTCCCAATAAATTGTTTTTATATTCTAACAGTGTACACTGGGAAATTGAAATAAAAATTCAATAAAATTTATATCAACATCAATAATATGAAATACTTTAGGATAAACATGAGTTAAAGCCATGCAAAATTATACATTGAAATGTGCAAAATACTTCTATGATATATCAAAGAATAAATAAATGGAGATGTATAATGTATTCATGGGTCAGAAGATTCAATGTTGCTAAACTGTTAATTTTCTCCAAACTAATGTTTAGACTCATAGCTATCTAAATCAAAATCCTATCAGGCATTTTTGTAGAAACTGACAAACTGATTCTAATATTCATATAGAAATACAAGGATCTAGAACAGCTAAAACAACTTTGAAAAAAATAACAAAGTTGGAGGACTTAATTAACTGATTTCAAGATTCATCATAAGGCAATCACACTTAAGACAAAGTTATGCAGAATTCTACTTAATCCACAGGTGGCTATAAAAATTGCTTTTGTAATCCATATCTCAATCAAAAGCCAAGGCTTTGCTAACTAATGTAACAAATGTTAGAAATAGACTTTCACTTATTAAATGAATGGTATCCTACATATCTGGATGACTGAAGTATCTTAGAGACAGCCTCTGACTATTACATGAAAGAGACAACTCTGCTAGGTAAATAGCATATATCTTTAAGGATGATATTCTAAACTACTTTCCCAAATAAATTTGTTTGGCTGAGAATATTGAAGATGTGGTTGCCTAATGTCAACTATAAATGTAACAGAGTCCTACTTCCAGACCGTTGGCTGGTAAGATTTAAATAAACCTTTTATGCAATGTAGTGTCCAAAACAACTAAAATGACCAAAAGCTGACTTCATTTGTTTTCAAGAATAAGATATATTATGTTATGTACTTTCTTGTTAATATTGTTTAACAAGTGTTTGTATGGTAAAAATAATCGTGGCAAAGTTTGGTCTAAAGTGTGTTCTAGTTATAATTTGGCAGCAAAATGTTGGTGGGTGTAAGTCATTTTTACTTGCCTTAAATTTTTCATTGACAGCCACAGCCTACCCCAAAGCCTAAGAATTGTATTTAACCCAATTCGTCCTCAAATAAGTGAGTCACCTTTTAAAACATTCTAATATATTGAAATCTTCAACACTCTTCATTCAAATTTTTGCAGCTTTCATCACCTCTATTTAATACTTCCAGACAGCTTTTCATTTTGAAACTTCAAGTTTCTTAGATATCGGTATGGAAGAGTCCCAATATAGCAGGGTATCTTCATTGTTGTTGTTGTTGTGGTTGGTATTATTATTATCTTAAACATGTTCAGGAATAGCAGTAAATATATGAAAGAAAATAAAGTTGCCAATTTGCTGTACAGCTGAAACTAACACAACATTGTAAATCAGCTATACTCCAATAAAAATTAAAAAAAAAAAGTTGCAAGCAGCTTCTGCTTTCTGAGTGGGTTTTTAAATTTAACTTTGGAGCTAATTGTCTCTCTCTTCTTTGAAAAAGCCTTTGAGTGATCATTTAAATTAAGTGCATCTAAAACTTAACAAAGAATCTTCTTAAAAAATCCTGTTTAGTAATATAATTAGTTGTATTTTTAAGTAATTTTCCCTCCATAAATTATGTTCCTGGTATATATTTGTGTCTTAAAATATGGAGTCACACCTCTCCTTTCCACAAGTGCCATGATTATATATGAACACATGTCTATTCAGTGTTCTGTGTGCTGTTACTTGAGCCATCACAAGGAGAGGCTGGCAGAGACATATAGAGCCATACTGTCCCTCCACCTAAAGCCTGGAGAAACCAAATAGAAGCAGAAAAAAGCTTTATGCTGTGCAATATGGATTATACTGTTAAGTCCTATATGTGGAGTTACTTCATACCCAATAACTTAGACCTTTGCAAATACCTTGAAATTAGACTGGGTTTTTTATTTCATTTTCTAACTGTACTCTGTTTTCTAAAAAAATTTATTTTTTGAAGTATAGTTGATTAACAATGTTTTATTAATTTCTGCTGTACAGCAAATTGATTCCGTTTTGCATATATATACACTCTTTTTCATATTCTTTTCCATTATGGCTTATTACAGGATATTGAATATATTTCCCTGTGCTATACAGTAAGACCATTTTGTTTATCCATTCTATATATAATAGTTTGCATCTGCTAATCCCAAATTCCCAGTCCATCCCTTCCCACCTGCAACTTGGCAACCACAAGTCTGTTCTCTATGTCTGTGAGAAAGTTTCTGTTTCATAGATAAGTTCATTTGTGTCATATTTTAGATTCCACATATAAGTGATATCATATGGTTTTTCTCTTTCTGACTTATTTTACTTAATATGATAATCTCTAAGTCCATTCATGTTGCTGCAAATGGCATTATTTCATTCTTTTTTTATGGCTGAGTACTATTCCATTGTATGTATGTACCACATCTTTATCCAATCATCTGTTGACAGACATTTAAGTTGTTTCCATGTCTTGGCTATTGTGAATAGTGCTGCTATGAATGCAGGGGTGCATGCATCTTTTTGAATTATAGTTTTGTCAGGGTATATGCCTAGGAGTGGGATTGCTGGATCATATAGCAACTCTATTTTTAGTTTTTTGAAGAACCTCCATACAGTTTTCCATAGTGGCTGCATGAGTTTACATTCCCACTAACAGTGTAGGAGGGCTCCCTTTTCTCCACACCCTCTCCAGCATTTGTTATTTGTAGATTTTTTTTATTGATGGCCATTCTGACTGGCTGAGGTGGTGTTTTGGTTTGCATTTCTCTAATCATTCACAATGTTGAACAATCTTTTCATGTGTCATCTGTATGTCTTCTTTGGAGAACTGTCTATTTAGGTCTTCTGCCCATTTTTCAATTGGGTTGTCTGCTTTTTTGTTGCTGAGTTGTATGAGCTATTTGTATACTTTGGAAGTTAAATCCTTGTCCTTTCGTAACCATACTCTTGAGGCTGGAGGTGGTGTTTACTGTCTCCTGATTATCATCTTGGTGTCCAAAGCTAATTCTCTAGCAGAAGATTAGTACTTGGAGGGTAGGACTACATTGGTGTGAAGGGTGAAGAGTTGTCTCTCTCTAAACCTTGGAGAGACAGGAGGAATTGATGCCCAGGGCCTTCCTCACTGTGAATGGGAATGCTGGCCAGATGTGATTGTCTTTCCTCTACTGCAGTGAAACAAGACAGAAGCTTAGTAAGAAACTGCAAATCTGTGGAAAATTCTGTAGGAGGAATTGGGCCTTTGGACTCTTAAGGAAGTCATATTTAGTGTGACATTTAAAAATATCTTTATTGGAATTTAGTTGTGTTTTTTCTAAGCTTTCAGTGAAGTGTAGCATCGAAGGAAGCTGAGGCTTGGCTCTTTGCCCAAGGAAACCAAGTGCCCCAGAGAAGATCAGTATCAGATTGAGGGGAGGATTTCCTAAGACTGTAAGAGATAAACTTCCAAAGAAAGGAGCATAGTTTGCAGGCAGACGGATGGCAAGCAATGTCTGAGCACGTGGGGCAGTGTCTCTGACCACTGCGCTTTCACCTTAAAAAGAAATGTTACCCTGATGCTTGAAACATTTAAACATACACAGTTTTTTCTCATCCAGTTCACTGTCAAATTTGAAAAGGCTCTTAACTTTATTCAACAATATCTTATTAGACCTTTATTCTAAAGAAGAAATAATACAAAACATAGAAAAACTTGTGTGTGTAAAAATTTTTGCCAGGTAAGTATTAATTACAATTGTGAATATTGGAAAATATCAAACAGATATTTTTGATATCTGAATTAGGAAAATAATAAAAAATTTGTTTGGAATAATTGCAACCATTAGAAATTAGTTATGAAGCCTTGGTAAATACACAAGTAAATGCATATTATAAGATGTTAAGTAGAAAACGCAGGATACAAAATATCATTCAGTGACAACAAGAATATGCATTGGAGAAAAAAATGACTACGAAATAATATATTAAAATGATAGGAAGAGTTACAGTAGAATGGTTGGATTATAATTATTTTAATCATTTTCTTCTGGAGTCCTAATTATGTTTAATAGTTTTTATAATTAAATTAAAAAAATAAATTAAAAAAGGAAAAAAATACAGACTTGTCTGTCTAGGTAGACAGAAAGTTGGGTCAAGAGGCAAACACAAAAACTAACTGAGGAGATTTAGGTGCTCAGACAAAAGTGTGAATGGAATAAAGACTTTTCTTTTTAACCTGAGGCTGCCCTATTCTGCCAGGCAAGCTAAATTACATGATTTACTCAGGTAGAAAGCCAAACTACCATAGTCCAAGATAAAAATATTTTGTAAGTTAGGATTTTTTTATTTTTGAAAGACAAATTCAAGTTCCTATGTCCAGAGATTATGTTTTCATCTTTCTTGGGTCTGACAGCATCTGTAGGAATTGCATATCCTTCAGCAAGGGAGCAGTCTCCTCTGGATCCTTGAATTGATGAAAGTCAGTTCAGGGTTCTTGAGTTCTCTTGTAATATTTCCCTTCTCCTCCAGTGTCCTTACTTTGTGACTGTGAAGAGGAAAAAGGTATTAATATTTTTATGTATATTTTTTCCATTTTATTATTTCACTGTTTGTTTTCCAAATAGCCAACAGATAGATAAACATCTTCTGAATAGGTTAAGTGTTACTGTACTTTATAATAGTAATATCAATTTTGATGTCACCATCAAGGAAGAACACATTTTTTCACAAATATTTATATTTGACACTGATGGAACACTGGCCCAATTCTGTATTATAAAGTAGAGAACATGTATCTTTAGGAGTGTTAGCTTCTTAGTTCTTTTTTCTTCCCCTTTTTTCCAGCCCTCCCCTATGGTACCCTTCATTTCTCTCTGTTTTATTCTCTTTGTCAGTGTCTACTCTCAGGAAAGGATCTGAGAAAAAGAAAAAAGTTTCATTCATCTATTAAAGTATGTAAAGAATTAGCTCTTCCTAGAAGATGAACATTTCAAAAAGGACAAAAGCTTTAACTTTCAGAAAAAATTTGACCACTGTCAGTATTTCAGGTAGATTTTATCTGGAGTGTTGGTAAAAGTTACAGGGTAATAAGTAACATTACATGACCCAGACCAAGCATAAAATCAAAGTACATCCCTCCTGAAGAGGAGGAAAAGAAAATATTTATTCTGTCATTCAGTTCATGTCTGGCCTCTTTCTACCACATAGATAGTGCTGGTTTGTAGTTAGAACAAATGAGGAAAACACATGAAGCTGAGAAAATATGGTTGCTCATTAAAAAATAAATAAATAAATTGGAGAGAGCAAGAAAGTGATAGAAGATAATGACGTCATTTGGAATCCTGAATTCAACCATACCTGTACATCCCAGTTTCTCTTCCCCAATCATCATAATCATCATCATCATAAATAAAATGTATAGACTATTTACTATATATAAATAATCAGACTAAGTACCTTCTATGAATGTCCTCAATGAAGTTTCATAAAAATCCAGGGAGAAAGGTTCTCTTATTCTCTTTTTATAGATGGGAGAACAGAGGTCAGAGAGTATAGGTGTCACAGATGACATTTCCCAGGAAACAGACCCTTGTATGGAGTTTAGCATTCAGGGTGTTTATTAAGGACTGCTCTTGAGACCAATACCTCTGAAAGGGAAGGGAAGCAAGTACAAGTGGGTAGAGAGAGAAGTTGAGCTGTAGTGCAGACCTAAAGACAGTCTTGGAATTGTCTCTGGGAGCTCTGGGTCTGTAACTCTACTTCAATGATATGCCGTTGGGGCAAGAGATTGGTTCTTTATAGACCAATTCATCAGTTCTTAGATTTGCCTCATCTCGGGAAGAGGGTGGGACTTTAGAAAAGGTGGATCTCTTCACTTGAGGTAATTATTGGAGGGACTAACAGTTGAAGGCTTCTGCCAGGGCACTTTCCACAGACATGGCATCAAGTCCCTCACTGAAGGGGGATCTGGGTGTATATCACTGTGTCTACCACAGTAACTAGTTCAGGATTTCACAAGAGGAACCAGGGCGTTAATCTTGACAATTGGATTCAATAGCTGGATCTCAACTATGAACATACTGTTGCTTCTTTTAGCATCATGAGAACTGTGTTTTCATACCTGCAGCTGAGAGAGTCCTGGGTAATATATTACCCTATTTTTTAAACCTTCCTTACTGGTATGGTGTTATAAATTCTTTAAAAAGAGTTTTGTGTAAGGAAATGTAATTGGGATAACTTTGCTGAGATAATAAGTTCACTCCCCAAATCCAGCACAATTATTGCTTTTTAGAGACAGCTTTCCTATTCTCCCCTCCTAAAATGAATCAAGATTTTAAAGTAATGTTTTGTGAAACTATTATCACTTCCTTTTGAACACTTTTCTCAGCATGTGATTGTCCATTTATTTGTTAGAATATTTGGAAATGCTTAACAACAATTTATTGAACGGGTGAATGAATCAATTTTTAAGAACCGATGCTATTTTTGTACATTATTTCCCCTCATCTAAGAGAGTAAAAGTTTTGGGCCTTTTGGTGTAAGTGTCGAATGTGACAATTGTCTTTTAGCTATTATTTCTCAAGTCCTTTTTCTAAAGTCACAGTTTCAATCCTGTTATGCAGAAAGATAATGCATTAGTTTGAGAGCAGTTGAATACTTCTTTTTTTGTTTAAATTACTTTGCTTATGAAGCAAAAGAAAAGACATCCTATAACAAGTAACTTTGAAAGTAGTAGAATGCTGAAGGGAAGATTGGTAAAATAAGAATATTGGGGATTAGACTGAAAACAAAAATCAAATCATTTTCTGGTTACCTAGACATTGGATTCTTTGTTAGCAAGTTTCAATAAAATTAGTTGTCTGTTATGCCACCTCAGGTTTAAATCTAGACTCACTCGAGATATATGGAATGCACCAGACAGGTTTATATACTACTTTTTAAGAATAACTACAGAATCTTCCTAAAATCATTATACCTCAGTGGGGAGGTATAATGATTTCAAACTATTGATTTTTGAACATAGTTATCTTAATCATTTGGATTCCAGTTAAGTAATTAGGGAAAATAACATGGAAAAAAGTGAAGTAGAGTAATTACTGGAGTATAACTTACTGGTGCTAGTAGAAGTTTTTAAAAAGTAGATGCATTGTAAATTGCAACTATAATTGACAATCTGATCTCTAGAGGAATAGATGGATACAGAGGCTTTATAAGGTTAACATGTTAAGACAGGTATAAACTTGAAAAGTTTGAATCTCACTGAGGCAAAACCAAAGTGTTAGATAAAATTGAGCTAAAGTGAAAAAGAAGAAGCTCAAAAACTAATAACATAAAAAGAAAAAATTGAAAGATGACATTCTTCAAAAGAAGGGTGAATAAACTGTGAGAATGCATTCATGTAACCATTTTTCCAATAAAACTTCATTTAATCACAAAGGCTAACTTTCTGTAAGTGCAAATAACACACAGCACATAAGGTAATATAATATTTTTTTAACATATTAGGAGTTATTGTAGAACATGTTTAAATTGCCTGACCCATAGTAGTGAAATTTTCACTTTCTAATTCCTGGTCCCTTTGTTTACCAAGGGCAGATATTTTTCAGTCAGCTGGTCAGATCAACACTACCTGGATTAATCTTAAAATTGACTCAGAGCAGCTCAGCTAATCAAGCCTGAAGGCAGACAAGAAAAATAAGAAAGTTAAGTTTTCGGCAGTAGGTTCCTAGCTTATGTTCCTAGCTTATGTTCTTATGTTTACTTAGATTAGGGGAAAGTATTCCTTATTTCTCACTCTTACCTGGCTTTATAATTTGCCTCACTGTGGTGAATGAAATCCAACAAATGTCATTTGCATTCCTTAACTGTTAGATACCACATGAGAGTTGCTCAGCTATGTTTATTTTCTATAAATCCATCTGATAACCTGAAGGAGTCACTGATTTTAAGTCAGAGAAGTAATATTCTTAGATAAAAATTACTTTGTTGCTTAAATTAGAATACATTTACATATTAGAATAAGTAAAAAGCTATATTTTAAATAGCATACAGTGTTTTATCAATTTCTAGTATTCATTAATCCATATGAAGTAAAAGTAGAAAAAAGGGGACAGACTCAGGTAATTGATGATCTTTGTCAATTATTATTTGATATAAAATGGGATACTGAATTATATTATGCTTACTTAAAGCAAAACAAGACAGTAATTCCTATATCTCCATTAATTCTTTTCCAGGATATATTCACTAACATAATTTTGAGTCAAAGAAACTGTTGTTCATATTATTTTCTAAGCACATTTATTTAGGAGTAATTTTACATCTTTCATTCTTTGATAGCTCATCTTAATTTTAAAAAACAAAAAATATCAAATAAGCAAACAAAAAATTCCCTAAGTACGTTCATAGAGTATGGTATTGCTATATTGTAATTTTTATTTTAGTCTTAGCAGACAGTTTATATCCTACAATCATTTTTCTCAAAAATAGGCAAAATTGTTAATATGTTTGAAAAAGTGAACAATTTTCTGACATTATTTTTTATATTTTTCAAAGGAAATTTTACCCACAGCACAAGAATAGTCTCATAGTATATATCAGATAGCCCTGTATATAATTGAACTTCTTGATCTCTTTGTGGCATCTGTTATTTTCTAAACTTGTTTATTACCTGACACAGAATTATTCAGTCTTCTTTTCCTCTTGCCATCTGTTATCTGGCTCATTCTTTTGTCTTATCCACTTAATAGAGTTGTTTCCCAGGAACCTTCCTTAAAACTTGTCTCTTCATCAACAAAACTCTCACTCTTTGCAGTCTCATGCAATTTACGATGTAACAATACCTCCCTATTCTTACAAATCCAAATATTTTACCTCACTAAAGTTTATACCCAACATTTGAAAGTATTCATTGGAAATAATCCATTTTGAATTTTACCAACAACTTGCATTAATGCCTCTGGCACTAAATGAATCTTCTCTCTCTCAACATTATTTTTTTTCAGTGCTCTTTTTTTCTATTAGTATCATTTTCCCATTATATTTTCCATATTGTATCAATATTTTCTTTATTTTTACATGGGACAGAAAATATGTATGAATATTTATAGGTTTGATAGGTTTAAATAGGCAAGTACAGGCAATCTCAGTCAGAAGATCAGTTAATAGACCTAAAGATGAGATGAACAGAGAAGAGAGAATCAGTATGTGCTTAGTTTGGGGAAAAGTTTTAGAGATTTTATAGAAAGAAAAACTTGAACATATGGTAGATAAGTTTTTATAACCTATAATAAATTGCATAATGGATTTTATAATAAGTTATATTTGCATTTTTTAAGGAACAGTAAATATAATGCCTTTCAAATCCTTATTAGATTTTGAACTGGTTGGCATTTCTTTGAATTTTACGTGAAACTCAGACTTGACTGCAGGTAGCAAGGCTTTATGGGGATTACATGCACTTGGCTCATATTTCTATCAAATTTTTTATAAAACTTCCTTAAAGTTAGAATTTTCATCATTATATTCTCCTTTAATATTTGTTGAGTAAAAAAATAAGTGAGTGATGGTGGACTCATGGAACCTCTTCAAGGCCAGAGCTTATCATATTTTCATCAAAACTTACCTCTATTTTTCATTTTGAAATGCATTTCAGTGTCTACGTCTATTTAATAGCCTAAATTGAGTTTATCCAAATTTATTATCTTCTGTTTTCTTATAAACTCCTTTCCATACAATTCATGTGACATTTCTCATTACTGACTTTGTTCTTTAATTCTGTGCCTTTATCATAAAAGGCATGTTGAACCAGCTAAACTATTCTGGAAGACTTGACTAGGAGCTGGGATGACCTACTTGCCTCTTCTTCCCTCGTGGGCTCTGAGGATTTTTCTACTGGGTAACTTCAATCTTAATGGAGGTGAAAATATCTGAAGCATGATTATACTTCCAAGAGCTTCATAACTAGTCTAAAGATTATGGGATTGAAGTTGTGAGTCACTTAATTTCAAAGCAACACTGAAAATAGTCTCTTTAAATATCTGAAGTACAGAAATAGACTAAATCATGCTTAAGAATAAGTGGCAATAACTTTCCTCTCTAAGAACAAGAAACTTGGGAGAGAATATCAGCTGGCTTCTCTTTAGTGAACTCTTGGCTTTGGCACAAATTCTAATTCTAACAACAGGCAGAATATCCAATTCAACTTGCTATCACTCTTCATACAATGGCTTTCAAATTTTCTTCGGTATTACTTACTCAAGTATATTTATTTATAGTACACGTGAGATCAGCACATACCAACATATACAGTGAAACAAAAGTGTCATGAAGGCACACTTGCAGGTAATATGATTCTATTATTTATTCTATATTCAAAATATTATTATGAGGCTAAAAATATATTATCATTGTTAGTAGTAGTATAAGTAATATTTGCTACTGTATTTGTTTCATAGGCCAAGAGAACTTCATAAACTACACTTTGAAAAACACTGCCATGTGCAGAGAACTTTGAATTAATTGGTTGTAGCAGCATGTAGAATGGAGAAAAGGCATAAAAGGAGGCTAAAATAGGCATGAGTATTATCTACACTCTGTCTTTTTTGGAGATACTACATGTCTATGTTAAATTACTCTGTACTTTTTAGTTTTACAAAGCATTTTAAAATAAAAACCAAATTTTAAGTTGTGAAACCCTATCCTTACTGCAGTAGTCATCATCCACAGAAGGACGTTTGTATGTTTGAATAATATTTCATTCTCTGCGGTATTAAACATTGGAAAATTATATATTTTGTTTCACATTTCCTAGCTATATCTGACTTCATGAAGTGCCTCCACAGGTATGAACAAAGATAATATTTGATAGAATAAAATCTGGTTTTAACATTTTAAAGTTTTTTAAATGTACACTTTAAAAACAAATGTTTACATCAGACTGAAAAATTTGATGCCTAGGATCAAATATCAGTTGTAGAAGTCTAAACTTATATTAAAAAAGATCTAATTTTCAGGAGAAAATAGATTTATTCAACCACTTTTTAAAAAAAATTATAATTTGTGATATATTTTAATTTCTTTTTTCAACATCTAATAAAAATGGGGTGAGGAGTGTTAGAGCCACAACTTGATTCACATCCTCAAGATTCATAAAGTACATTAAAGATGGTTTTTCCTAAGAGTATATTCTGGAATCTAGGTCAAGTTGGTTAATTAGTTTCCACCAGAGTGCCAATTCTGATTGACGAGTGGAGACTATCACCAAATATAAATAAAAACAGTTTTGCCTGGAGGTTTTTACATTCTGTTTCTCAATGGCCACGCCATCAAAATGGCCATATCATGGTGGATGTGCCAAAATAAAGTGAAACTTACCCAATATGTGAGACTGCTTGAAGGTGAGAAACTCCTTCTGAGACTTGCGAGTGATAACCTACTCCTAATTTTTAAAAACCTACTGGTCAGTGAAGTATGCTTTTGAGCATAACAGTGCATTTGTTCATTCATTCATTCAACAAATATCCATTAAATATTTTCTATATGTGTCAGTGTGCTAGGGGTTAAGAACTGAACAAAAATATGGCTTGTAAGATCTCTGCCTTCTATAGCATAAGTTAGAGTGGCTCACTTGGGCTGGAGGACCTATTCGCATGTGTGCTTAGTGATATGACTGCCAAGTTGATGTTGGCTGTCTGTTTTGAGCTCAGCTGGGGCTTTTGGTTGGAGGTTTCGTTCTCTCTATGTGAGTCTCTCCTTGAGACTTCATGGTCATTTCAACATTACAGATGGATTCCAGTAGTGAGTGTGCTATGAGAGCCAGGTAGAACATGCAAATCTTCTTTTGACTTAGTATTAGCAAGCCCAGAACATCACTTCTGCCAAATTTTATTGGTAAACTGAGTCATCAAGCAGAGAGGAATTAGATCTCGTCTACTGATGGGAGTAAAAGCAAAGAATTGTTTGCCATTTCAATTGAACACACATATCAAACACGTTCAAGACCCCATTCTTAGCCTGGTCCTAGATATGGTTGTAAATTTAGAGTTTGTCTTTCTCCTTTTCATATTCATTTTCCCCTTTTCTTCTTTGTCTACCTCTGCTACGTGTTTAGGTATCTCATCAATGTCTGTCTCCTCTGAAGCCTCTTTTTGTTTCTTCTCTAAATTTTGTCTAATTTAATTGGTCTAAATTAATTAGGCTAAAACCTGAATCATGTCTTTCCCCTTCCCTACATTTCATCAAAATTTTGTTTTTAACTCTGGAGAAGAATCCAAGCTGTTTTGCCAACTTACCCCATATCCAAAGTCGCTTGACATAGCCCAGACGTTGTTTTCTGCATCTGAATCACCTTCCAATCTTTTTGTCTTTGTGGGTGATATAATTTTATTTATTTTTTCTATAATTTATGTCTTGAATGAATATGACTTTAAATTGGAGATTCCAGGCTAAAATTATAAATGAAATTCAACATTCCTTTCAAAACTGGAGGAAGCCAAGGTAATATCAGCAACCTTAGTGAAAATAAATGATCAGGAGAAAATGGGGCAAAGCAAAGCATTGTCAGGCAGGAATCAATAGTCAACCACACTTCCTCACTCAGATTTTCTTTTTTCTGAGCACTTTTCTATCAAATTATACAAGACAATTTTTAACAGGGACACTCTATCTCCTTATAAATTTCTTACAGTTACTCTCTGTTGTCTGAAGCCATAGTCACCTACTGGTCTTATATTGTTTCCTTCTAAAGTTTCATGTTAAATTTCTAAGCACTAAATCCTGGTTACCCAGTCTACCTTCATTAATGTGTAAAGGAAACATGAGAATTTATCTTTATGTCAACATTTTGACTTAAAATCTATAATTATTCTTTATTAATAAGTTACATAAATATCAATGCTGTTGTATGTGTCACACAAGGTATCAAAGGCATCCTGAGGAATGGTTGAGGTTTTACCACACAGAAGGGTTGACAGTGATACTTCCACTCTTCTGTTTGCTTTAAGTGCATTTCTATGTATTATAATTTAACTGTGTCCAGGGTTTTAAATATATATTACCAATGAAATTATCACCATAAAGTGCTGATGTTGTCTAAAATGATTCCTCTGGGTAGCATATTGAATCAGCAGAGTTAAACAAGAAATGAGCAGACCTAATGTTACACTTAACACTATTTATGAATTCAGCAAGTATGTTGTTAAGTTAATATACATTTTAAAAAGACAGTGCTATCTGACAAGAATTCAGCCCCCAAATAGCAATTCTCAGGAGGGTGTTTCCCTAAGTGTAAAAGTTTCCCTAAGTGTAAATGGAATTTTAGCTAATGGTAGCATTGTGTATAGCTTTACATTTTAAAATGTTACTTAGCTCCTCTGTATGTGATAATTTTAATTTCTAAATGTGTATATATATATAATGCACATTATACAGTGTCTTATGAAAAAATATTTATATCAATTAATATAATAATTTTATATAAATGAAAATATTTATGTATTTAGTGAATGTGTAAACATTTTGTATTGAGACAGTCAGCAATTTTAAAAGTTTTGATAACTGGTCTCCAATTCTTTGAAGTATTTTTCATAGTCCTTAGTATTCTGGTTCTATACTACTAATATAATCCTAGGAGTCCTTACATCACAGTGCAAAGTATTGGCTCCAGAAAAACAAAATGATTTTTCCTGTATGCACTGTTGTTTTCCATCCAACTGGATTTTTCAGTTTTCTGTATATTTGTCTGCCTTGCAACACTTCAGTGTTCAATATAATTGTATAAGGATAATTCAGTCTTAAAATTATCCTTAATTATTTTGCTACATTTTGATCTTTTCTTGATCCCTATAGCATAAAGTATGTTTTCAGATTCCTGTCTTGTATTGTTGTTTCCAACTAGATTGTAAACTCCCTGAAGTTATAATTTTTTTTTAATGTCAAAAATGGTCTGAGAAGAAGCAGAACAGGGAAGAAGCTAAGGGAAGAGAAAAAAATGCTGAAATCTAAAGGGGAATATAAAACTGCTCTTATTTGATAATCCGTTTCAAATTTAGGGTACAAACATGTAACAACTTGAAAATTAGCCTTGTTGGACTGCTCATACATTTAAATCTCATTTCAGATACAGTGAAGGAAAACATGCCTCTTATTCAGACTGTGTATCAAAAAACTATTTCTTATAATTAGTCATATTAAGATATCCTGGATATCCCCTTTTATGGCTGTTAGCATTTGCCTTATGTATTGAGGTGCTCCTGTGTTGCATGCATAAATATTTATAATTGTTATATCTTCTTCTTGGATTGATCTCATGATCATTATGTAGTGTCCTTCTTTTTCTCTTGTAATAGTCTTTATTATAAAGTCTATTTTGTCTGATATGAGAATTGCTACTCCAGCTTTCTTTTGATTTCCATTTGCATGGAATATCTTTTTCCATCCCCTCACTTTCAGTCTGTTTGTGTCCCTAGGTCTGAAGTGGGTCTCTTGCAGACAGCATATGTATGGGTCTTATTTTTGTATCCATTCAGCTAGTCTATGTCTTTTGGTTGGAGCATTTAATCCACTTACATTTAAGGTAATTATCGATATGTAAGTTCCTATCACCATTTTCTTAATTGTTTTGGGTTTGTTTTTGTAGGTCTTTTCCTTGTCTTGTGTTTCCTGCCTAGAGAAGTTCCTTTAGCATTTCTTGTAAAGCTGGTTTGGAGATGCTGAATTCTCTTAACTTTTGCTTATCTGTAAAGGATTTAATTTGTCCATTGAATGTGGATGAGATCCTTGCCAGGTAGAGTAGTCTTGGTTGTAGGTTTTTCCCTTTCATCACTGTGGTTTGGACTTGGAGCTCCCACCGCAGCAGCTTGGGCCTGACCTCTGGCGTGGGAACTAAGATGCTGCAAGCTTCATGGCATAGTAAAAAAAAAAAAAAAGAAGAAAGAAAGAAAAAAGGAGCAGTATAATGTCAAAGAATAAAAAACAAAATAAAGTTAGAAAAACAAAAAATATATTAGGAAAAATAAAACTATAGTTGAAATAACCGCAACAAAGTAAAATAACACCAAAACAGAAAAAAGAAAAAAAAAGGGGGGGTGGGTGGAGGAAAACAAGCTAAAAGGAGAGAACAATAACAAATTATAAAGAATAAAATAAACTTAGAAAATTAAAAGATTTACTAGGAAAACTAAAAAATAAAAGAATCAAGAACAATGAATCAACAAGGTAAAACAGAACCCCAATCTAAAAGAGGAAAAAAAAAAAGCCTTGGTTTTGGGCTGGAGTTTAGGCGGGGGTGGAACTTAGGCAGGGGCAGGGTTTGGGGTGGGGCAGGACCTAGGCAAGTGTGTGTGGGGTGTGTGTGACGTTTGACATTGGGGTGGGGCCTAGGCTCAGGACCCATGTAGCCGGAAAAGGCCCTGGGGGCGAGGCCCAGGTGGGGTGACATTCAAGCCTGGGGCAGGACCTCTGCTTAGGACCTGCGTGGAAGGGGAGAAGCAACATGTCAAAAGGAGGGCCTCTGGAGTGCGGCGTTCCAGAGTTTGGAGGTAGGGCCCTGAGTGAGTGTGTGTGGGTGGGATTTAGGCCCAGATTGTTGAAGGGGTCTCCTAGTGTACAGGTAGGGCTCTGTGTGGGGGTGTAGCTGTGGTGTTTGGGCTCCGCCCAGCTTGAAGGTGGCTCCAAGGGCAGAGGATTAGGCCTGGGAGCCCAACAGGCTTCCCGGTACCTAAGTGGACAGGGAAAGCAGTGTCCCCATTCCCATCCGTTCCTTTGCACCCCTCCCCCACCATCTCCCCCAGGGTCTCCCCTGTCCCCGCTGGACCCCTAACTATGGGTGGGTGCCGGTGGGTGTAGGAACTCTTCCCCTCCCCAGCCACCCCTCACGGGTGCCAGTCCCAGAGGTCCAGCCTTTACTTTTGCTCCCCCTTCCCTCCCTCCCACTCCCTCAGGACCTGCGCATCTTGAGGGTATCTTGGTGGGCAGAGGATCAAGCCCGGGATCTCAGCAGGCTTCTGGGGGCCCAAGTGGTCAAGAGAAACCTGGCCATGCTCACTTTTGATCCTCTGTTCTCCCAGTTGTTCTCCAGTTTCTCCCTTGGGCTTGGGATCCCTTCCTTTCCCCCAGCCACCATTCAGGGGCACCAGTCCCATCCTGCTTTCACTTCTCCTCCCCATTCAGTCCCCCCACACCCCACATCCTACTCGGTCACTGGGGGTTCTTCCCATCCCTATAGGTGTCCGTGGTCCCCCGCTGGTGACTAGTAGGTGCACTAGTTGTGAGGACATGCGAATTCCACATCCTCCTAGTATGCCATCTTGATTCAGGGACTTTAACACCCCACTTTCACCAATGGACAGATCATCCAAAGTGAAAATAAATAAGGAAACACAAGCTTTAAATGACACATTAAACAAGATAGACTTAATTGATATTTATAGGACATTCCATCCAAAAACAACAGAATACACTTTCTTCTTAAGTGCTCATGGAACATTCTCCAGGATACATCATATCTTGGGTCACAAATCAAGGCTTGGTAAATTTAAGAAAATTGAAGTCATATCACGTATCATTTCTGACCTCAACGTTATGAGCCTAGATATCAGTTACAGGAAAAAACTATAAAAACTACAAACACATGGAGGCTAAACAATACACTACTAAATAACCAAGAGATCACTGAAGAAATAAAAAAAATACCTAGAAACAAATGACAATGAAAACACGATGACCTAAAGCCAATAGGATGCAGCAAAAGCTGTTCTAAGAGGGAAGTTTATAACAATACAGTCATACCTCAAGAAACAAGAAAAGTCTCAAATAAGCAACCTAATCTTACACCTAAAGCAATTAGAGAAAGAAGAACAAAACCCCCCAGAGTGAGCAGAAGGAAAGAAATCATAAAGAGCAGATCAGAAATAAATGAAAAAGAAATGAAGGAAACAATAGAAAAAATCAATAAAACTAAAAGCTGGTTCTTCAAGAAGATAAACAAAATTGATAAACCATTAGCCAGACTCATCAAGAAAAAAGGAGAGAAGACTCAAATCAACAGAATTAGAAATGAAAAAGAAGTAACAACTGACACTGCAGAAATACAAAGGATCATGAGAAATTACTGCAAGCAACTCTATGCCAATAAAATGGACAACATGGAAGAAATGGACAAATTCTTAGAAAAGCACAACCTTCTGAGACTGAACCAGGAAGAAGTAGAAAATATAAACAGACTAATAACAAGCACTGAAACTGAAATTGTGATTAAAAATCTTCCAACAAACAAAAGCCCAGGACCAGGTGGCTTCATAGGTGAATTCTATCAAACATTTAGAGAAGAGCTAACCCCTATCCTTCTCAAATTCTTCCAAAATATAGCAGAGGGAGGAACCCTCCCAAATTCATTCTGCAAGGCCACCATCACCATGATACCAAAACCAGACAAAGATGTTACAAAAAAAGAAAACTACAGGTCAATATCTCTGATGAACATAGATGCAAAAATCCTCAACAAAATACTAGAAAACAGAATACAACGGCACATGAAAAGGATCATACACCATGATCAAGTGGGGTTTATCCCAGGAATGCAAGGATTCTTCAATATATGCAAATCAATCAATGTGATACACCATATTAACAAATTGAAGGAGAAAAACCATATGATCATCTCAATAGATGCAGAAAAAGCTTTTGACAAAATTCAGCACTGATTTATGATAAAAACTCTCCAGAAAGTAGTCATAGATAGAACCTACCTCAATATAAAGCCGTATATGACAAACCCACAGCCAACATCATTCTCAATGGTGAAAAACTGAAACCATTTCCTCTAAGATCAGGAACAAGAAAAGATTGTCCACTCTCACCACTGTTATTCAACATAGTTTTGGAAGTTATAGCCACAGCAATCAGAGATGAAAAATAAATAAAAGGAATCCAAATTAGAAAAGATGAAGTAAAGCTGTCACTGTTTGCAGATGACATGATACTATACATAGAGAATCCTAAAGATGCTACCAGAAAACTACTAGAGCTAATCAACAAATTTGGTAGAGTAGCATGATACAAAATTAATGCACAGAAATCCCTTGCATTCCTATACAATAATGATGAAAAATCTGAAAGAGAAATTAAGGAAACACTCCCATTTACCATTGCAACAAAAATAATAAAATACCTAGGAATAAACCTACCTAAGGAGACAAAAGACCTGTATGCAGAAAACTATAAGACAGAGATGAAAGAAATTAAAGATGATACAAACAGATGGAGAGATATACCATGTTCTTGGATTGGAAGAATCAACATTGTGAAAATGACTATACTACCCAAAGCAATCTATAGATTCAGTGCAATCCCTATCAAACTACTGATGGAATTTTTCACAGACGTAGAACAAAAAATTGCACAATTTGTATAGAAACACAAAAGACCCTGAATACCCAAAGCAATCTTGAGAAAGAAAAATGGAGCTGGAAGAATCAGGCTCCCAGACTTCAGACTATACTACAAAGCTACAATAATCAAGACAGTTTGGTATTGGCACAGAAACAGATTTTTTATATATATATATATATATATATATATATCAGTGGAACAGGATAGAAAGCCCAGAGATAAACCCACGCACATATGGAATCTTATCTTTGATAAAGGGGGCAAGAGTATACAATGGAGAAAAGACAGTTTCTTCAGTAAGTGATGCTGGGAAAACTCGACAGCTACATGTAAGAGAATGAAATTAGAACACTTCCTCACACCATACACAAAAATAAACTCAGAATGGATTAAAGACCTAAATATAGGCCAGACACTACAAAAGTCTTGCAGTAGAACATAGGCAGAACACTCTATGTCATAAATCACAAGATCCTATTTGACCCCCTCCTAGAGAAATGGCAATAAAAACATAAATAAACAAATGGGACCTAATGAGACTTAAAAGCTTTTGCACAGCAAAGGAAACCATAAACAGAATGAAAAGCCAACCCTCAGAATGTGAGAAAATATTTGCAAACAAAGCAACTGACAAAGGATTAATGTCCAAAATATACAAGCAGCTCATGCAGCTCAATATCAAAAAAAACAAACAACCCAATCCAAAAATGGGCAGAAGACCTAAGTAGACATTTCTCCAAAGAAGATATACAGATTGCCAACAAACACATGAAAAGATGCTCAACATCACAATCATTAGCGAAATGGAAATCAAAACTACAATGAGGTATCACCTCACACCAGTCAGAATGGCCATCATAAAATGTCTACAAACAATAAATGCTGGAGAGGGTGTGGCGAAAAGGGAACACTCTTGTACTGTTAGTAGGAATGTAAATTGATACAGCCACTATGGAGAACAGTATGGAGGTTCCTTAAAAAACTAAAAGTAAAACTGCCATATGACCCAGCAATCCTACTACTAGGTAAATACCCTGAGAAAACCATAATTCAAAAAGAGTCATGTACCACAATGTTCAGTGCAGCACTATTTACAGTAGCCAGCACATGGAAGCAACCTAAGTGTCCATTGACAGACGAATGGCTAAAGAAGATGTGGCACATATATACAATGGAATATTACCCAACCATAAAAAGAAATGAAATTGAGTTATTTGTAGTGAGGTGGATGGACCTAGAGTCTGTCATACAGAGTGAAGTAAGTCAGAAAGAGAGAAGCAAATACTGTATGCTAATACATATATATGGAATCTAAAAAAAAAAAAAAAAGGTTCTGATGAACCTAGGGGCAGGACAAGAATAAAGACACAGGCATAGATAATGGACTTGAGGACACGGGGAGGGGGAAGGGTAAGCTGGGACGAAGTGAGAGAGTAGCCTTGACATATATAAACTACCAAATGTAAAATAGATAGCTAATGGGAAGCAGCTGCACAGGGAGATCAGCTCAGTGCTTTGCAACCACCTGGAGGGATGGGATAAGGAGGGAGACGCAAGAGGGAGGGGGGATATGGGGATATAGGTATGCATATAGCTGATTCACTTTGTTATACAGCAGAAACTAACACAACACTGTAAAGCAATTATACTCCAATAAAGAGGTTAAAAAAATAAAGATACCCTGGATAATTTAACCTGATGTGAGTTGTATAAATAAATAAAATCTTTTATAGACTGAAACGCTCTTATAGAGCTTTTTAGCCACACAGACTCTAAGATATGGAGGTGCCAACCTAGAATGACATTGAACAAATTGTAGCAAATAACTGCTCTCCAAAGTACTTTAAAGGTGCCAAGAGAATCTATAGAGTATAGTGGTTAAGGGCACACGCACTGGAGCCAGACTGGCTGCCTTCAAGTCCCATTTTATTTATTGGCTTGGCCAAAAAGTTCATTCGGTTAGTATATACTCTGTTCAATAAAGTTCTTCCGTGAAAATGAAAAATGTGGCTTTTAGGTTTACTCAAACCCGAATGAAGTTTTTACCAACCCAATACTTTCTAGCTGAGTTTCTAATGACAATTACTTATGTGTGCCTCACTTTCCTCATTTGCAAAATAAGCGTAACAGTGGTCTCTAGCTCATAGATAGGTTTGTTGTGATAATTCAATGAGCATACCTAGGTAAAGCACTTCAATCTGAACCTGAGGCATAGGAAGTACTATAAAGTGCTTTTTAATGCTACTACTCTTCTAGTCCTTTTCTAAATGCAGTGCCAATTTCAACTGACAAACTGGTATTCTCAAAACCTGAAAGCTAAATTGTGAGTTTCTGAGTTCAAGAGATAGTGTCGTGTTAATCCTTTTTTCCTTCTCATTGCCCAGCAGGTGGTTTATGTAACGTGTCATCACACACACAGAAATAAACAAACCAACAGGCCTTATTGAACTATTTCCTGAAGTGTCCTCATAATAATTGTTGTCAGCATCCAACTGGTATAGCTATCTATAGTTTACCTGAAGGATTGAGTTGATTCAGAACTTTATGATGACAATCCAAGTCTTAAAAAAAGTCATACTGTACTCTAAAATCAGCCTTATATAATATACAATAAGCTTTGCTACTCTGTTAATTTAATTATAAATACAACAAATTATGGATTCTGTGCCTTCGTATGCTAATAAAATTTCTCACACTCTCCTCACTAGTATTATTTCCCAATTTGTTCTTTGGACATCCTTAAGCCAGTATGGCTGGAACAATAATATTCTTGTACAATGTATATTGATCTTCTTTTTCTAGAATTCTTCAAGTTCTACTAATCTTTTTTAATATGTTTTACACTGGGGTCACATTTTCCTACACCAGGATCCTTAATGTTATATGAGAAAACAACATTGCTAAAGAGGATTTACATCATACACTTCATGCTGCTAAATTCTTGCTTTACTTCTGTATCCTAGGAAGGATGATTGGGGCTGTAGCAGTAACTATCTCCTTTGAGTTGAATATCATGTCCTGAGGCAGTGTGCTCTGTCATATTCTGGTGTATACATCAACATGTCACAGTACAGTGAGGGATGGGGGATGTTGTTGTTGGTCCTTTTTTTTTAAATTTCCAATGGGAAATGGAAAATCCTAATTGGAGTGTGAAGTGAAAATGATTTTCCATTTGCCAAAGCCATGGACAGCATATACTTCTTGGCTGTTCTGACTAAAAAGTTTCATTGGCAGGGTATCTCAGGACAGTTACTGTTTAACCTCTCCACCCCTGATATAGAGTAGGCTGCCTTTGCCTTCAGACAATACTCAGTATGGATCTTTTAAATAAATTACTATGAATGTTAAGACATTTATTTCCATATCCAGTGTGAACTGACAGCTGAAGCAGTATACAATATAATAAAGAAGAGTAGAATGCAGTGTAAAGTATAATAAAGAGTCAATGCCAAATATATATAGGATTAAGATATTTTAATTTGGTGTAAGGAAATAAATGTGAAATTTATTTTCACATTTAAAAAATTTCCTCAAGACAGTACTTTGAATATTGTATCACATAATATTCTGGCTTAATAGTGTGAATTAAAAGAATACAAAGTTTAATAGTTGCCACCTCAAAATGCAGCAGCTTAAAATATTTATTAGTGTTCATGAGTCTATAGATCGCCTGGTTTGTTCTTATCTTAGCTGAGCTCACTTAAGTCTATGGTCAACCTTGTTTTGAATGCTCAGCTCTGCCAGTTTTGGAAGGGCTGTGTCATATGTTTGAGTGTCAAATATCTTTACATTAGTCTGTGATTTCCTCATCTGTGACAATTAGACTCTTCTCCACATCATCTCTTACATTCCAGCAGGCTTTTCTGGATTTGTTAAGTTGGCAGTAGCCAGGTTCTGTGTAGAAGTATATTAAGACCTTTGAGATTCCTGCTTGGAATTTCACACACATTCTGTTGGACAAAGTAAGCCACAGGGTTAGCCTATATTCAATGTTTGGGGAAATATACCCTTTCTATGGATGATGTGGTTTGAAAGTTACATTGAAAATGGCTTTGATACAAGAAGTATTGAGGCGATTTTTATAATGTCTATTCCATAACTTTAAGAAAATGTACTAAAATATCTATTTTATCATTTATGGTTTGTCTTTCTTCTGTGGAGAAAACTAGTAACATAAAATATTTTAATTGCCATCTTTAACCATACCTCTGATTTTTAGAAAGCCTATTACATAGTCATTTGACATTTTAAAGTTGTTGTTCTGCCATTACATTGTTATGTATTATCTCTGGAGAGAATACTATTGGCTTATTCTTCAAACTGAGGTAAGGGTATCTTGAGACTACATGAAGTATTGCAAGGGATAACTGGACAAGGATAGGGGATAGGTTTCTAGTTAATCAGCCACAGTGGGAAGTTCTGAATTCAGGCACATTTGGAGTAGCAAAATACAGTGTCTCCCCACAAAGAACTTACAGATTATTTGAAAAAAAAACCAACAACACAGAAAATAGTATTTTGTGTAGCTGCACAGCCTTACCCATTGTTGTAGCATCAGGTGCATTCTGGAGGAAGCACAGGGAGAAATGCTGTTGGGAATATTGATGTATCATGGAGAATTTGTTTGCCTTAGTGATTTTGGAATTTATTATGAAAGAGACAGGAAGACACCAGTGAGTGGACTTGAATAATTTTATGTCCTAGGAAGGAAAAGAAAGAGAACTAACATTAAGTTAGCACCTGCCATGTTCAACCTCTGATGCTTCTTGCCAAATTGTATGTTATTTTATTTTCACAGAAATCCTAGAGTTGATATCATCTTCAATTTACAGATAAGGATACTGAATCAGATAGGTTAATTGATTTATCTAAAGTTATGCATCTACAAAAAGTTATAAGATTTTATAGAGTTTGTTTAATTCACTACTCTGTTTTCCACTATATTAGAGATTTATCTAGAAATGGTGTTGAGTAGCACTTGAATTGAGTTTAAATTATTGGCAGTAAGACAGGTTGGGAGTTGATTAAAATATCCAGATTAAATGTAATGAAGATTTGAGCCAAGGAGTTTCCTGTGAAGGGAAGAGAAACAAATGCTTTGGCATAAAATTTGGTGAATGTCTTTTAATCATGTGACCTAGAATGTTGAGCTCTCACAAAATTAATTGAAGCCTTGCTTGATGAAAAATTATTACCTATGTGCAAAAATAATCCAGTGAAAGACAGTTTAAAATTAAGCTAATTAAAACTATTCAGTGTGTTTCCACAATCATGGAAGCACTGTGTTTTATTTTGGCTCATTCAGTTATTTTATGTTTTCTGAAAAATGGCTGAGTTACTATTTCCATCCTCTATATGAGGCAGAGATATATTTCAGTATAATTTTGGAACTTTTTCATAGAAAAAGGTGTATAGGTGCAAACATGTTATTTGACTTTATTTGTCAGTAAGCTATAAAATATTCATGCACAATATTTCATTTATTCTGATAATGTGAGAACAGTTTTCATGCTTATTGCAAATGCTTATTCTGAAATAAAATATTTTCTTCCTTTTACATATGCATTATACAACAAAAATATTTTAAGTGGTACAACAGTACTAGCTGAAAGTGATTCAAATCAGACACATGCCGCGATACAAGCCAAACACTTTCTATTTTTTTTTTAATTTAAAATTGTTTTCTCATAGAATAACTCATATTTTACCCTTGAAGGATTTTCTTTCTTTCATTTGTGAAAAGACCAGGTGGGTCACATAGGTCATTCACAGTTATGAAAGAAACAAAAAAATCACTCTTCAGGGGTGAGATATCCTTTATTTTTCACTGGAAAACAAATTATTTGTTTGGATGGAAACCTTTTGTATAGCAGTGTAATTGCTGATATCTGTGGGGTGGCTTGGAAAATGAGATGCTCTGTCTCAAGGAGTTATAACTTATCCTTGTGCTTATAACTTATCCTTATAAAATTTGAATAAATAAATGGTAGCCGACCTTGGAGTTTCTTGCAGTGAAGAGATACATGAAACACAGCTGAGAAATCAGGACTAAACCTCAAATGATAACAACTAAACATGGTAAAATTATTTAGCAGTGGGATTAGGCTTTTTTTTTTTATATTATGTACACTTTAAACATTTTTCTACATTTTTTCATAAAGATTTTGATTCTCCCTGATCTCCAGAAAGCAGATGATATGAATATAAAGCTAATAAATGTTTAAGAAATTAAAATGTAATCATCTTTAGCTGTCTTATTTTTGTTTATTTAATTGGAATAATAACATTGTGCCAAGCAATCTATGCAATAGGAGATAAATGACATTCATTAATTCACTCAACAACTATCTATTGAATGCCACCTATGAGTCAAACTCTCTTCTTGACACTGTAAGTTGAGCAATAACTGAAATAACCAAAATGTGTTTTATCTTGGAGTTTGAAACTAGTAGAAGTAGAAAGAATATAAACAAACAAATATATAATAGGTCAGTTTGTGGTAATTCTATGAAGAAATAGAAGGCTGCCTGGGAAGGCCTCTCTGAAAAGGTAATCGAGCTAGAATAAATATTTTAGGGAAGGGATAGAGCAAGCCTTGCAGGTGTCCAAGGTAGAAGGAAACCAAGTGCAAAGGCCCTGAGGGCAAAAGTGTTTGGTGTGTTCCTGGAACACCAAGGAAGAGAGTGAGGCTATATTAAAATTGTATGCTAAGCTGATATTTATGTAGAAGATAAGGAAGACTGATTCTTATATAATTTAATATAAAATTTCATTAACTTTAAAATATCAAATTCTTATTCTCCCTGATATTTTGATTTAATTCTTAACTGATGTACCTATCAGTGTTCATGAATTTTGTTTGTCAAATTTGTGGTAATTTGAGGAATTTAAGGTAACATTAAAAATTTAATATTTTTCTTCCTTCACCTCCTATTCCATCCATTACCCAATATTGGAGCAGGACTTAACACTGACATGTTCCAAAGAACTGAAAATAAGGGGAGAAGAACATGATCAGTTGCAGAAACTAAGTTCACAGGGCATGCCTGTGCCTGAAATATCAAGGTTTTGACCAAAAATAGTTCACATGGAACCAGATTGGAAAATATAGTTTTGGTATTGTGATTTATAATAAATATATATGTAGTCTTCATCCATTTCTGGCACAGAGCTTCTAAAACCCTTGGAATTTCATAAGTGATGAGAGCATAACGGTGTCTTTTGTTATGTTAATTGGGTAACTTTCTGCTGGTTGCCAGAAGAACCAACCATGTGATTGGAGGGTTGGAACTTTCAATCTTAAGCCCTGGTCTCTGGAGAGTGGAGAAGGGCTGGAGGTTGAATTGATGGCCAAATAGCTAATGATTTAATCAATCATGCCTATGTAATAAGCCTCCATAAAACCTCAAAAGGACACGGTTCAGAGAGCTTCTGGGTTGGTGAACTCCTGGAAATTTGGGATATTGTTGTGCCTGGAGAGGGCTTGGGAGCTCTGTGTCCTTTCCTCATATTACCCTATGCATTCTTCCACCTGGCTCTTCTGAGTTACATTCTTTTATAATAAACTGATAACCTAGTAAGAAAAATATTTCTCTAAATTCTGTGAGCTGCTCTAGCAAATTAATCAAACCCAAGGAGGGGAGTCATTGGAACACCCAATCTTCAGCTAGTGGGTCAGAAATTCAGGTGGCAACCTAGACTTGAGATTGGCAAGTGAAGTGGGGTATGGGGCAATCTTGTAGGACTCTTCACCTGTGGTATCTGATGTTATCTATAGGAAGTGTCAGAATTGAATTATAGGACACACAGCTGGTGTCCTAGAATTGCTTGGTGGTGTGGGAAAACCACCTCCTCCCACATTGTAACTGGGTGCAGAATCATAATAGAGAAAGCTGAATAAAATATTGTTTTCCTGAGAAAGGAGCACAGTATTGCAGGAATTGTGTAGAGGAGAATTTAGCCATAGAGTTTGAAGGATAAAGGGGATTATTAGGACTGGCAATGTGATAGAGAACATTCCTCCTGGATTATCTTTACCCTTAAAGATAAGCAGGTTGGCAATAGTAATAGGAGGAAGACCAGTGGTGCGCCCATTTGGAAAACATAAGGGCAGGGAGTTTTCTACAGGCACAGACACACTATGTTCTGCAGTGGGATCCAAGTCAATAAAAGCACACAATGATGTTCCCAGTATAGAGTCTTCTCCAAACAGAGAGCTGACAAATACAAAGATGAAATTCTCTTGCTGACAATACAGCTCCCCCTCTTCCCAACCACTGCAGAAGATACTTAAACTAATATCAATGTGCCCTCTAAGAGGATCTGAGAGGAATCTAATCCAATCTAGGATAAATGTGAGGGCACCTAAAGAGTGCCCAGTCATTCTATTTTTAGAAAATACCAGATTTTCATAGACTCCCATTATTCAATGGGTAAAAATGGAACATTTGGATTACTATATAGTTTTTAGAAACTTAAATATCAACCACTTACTTCCTGAAGCACTGTGCCCCCGTTCTTGATTTCCATGGCCCACACCAAGGGCAGGAACCTTAGACTGTTATATTTCCCTAACACCTAAAAACGGTTCCTGCCTCTCAGATGTCCAATAAATATATGGAAAATAAGTGGATGGATCTCTCTGACTTTTCCTTTTAACATTACCATTGTAATTTCTTCTTAATCTGCCCAGCCCTAAATATGGCTTATGTCCTGAGCCTTTACTCACACTCCCCAGTCATCCTAATAACAAATCTAGTAATGATGTCACTGATGCTTGGATCTGTAACTATTCATATCTTCAGTTTTCTGCTTGACATGTCTACCTGAGTATCAAAACCTTAAATTCAGCATCTCTAAAATTGAATTATTATTTTTCTTATTAAATCTGATTATCCTCCTAGATGACCTATATCAGCCAATAGTAACTTTATTTACCCAGCTGCCAAATCAAAAACTTTGTCTTCACTTTTGATTTCTCTCTCTCCCCTAAATCTCAATAACAACAAATTTTCTCTAAACCAAAAAGTGAGCTCTCCAATCCATCCACCTCTTTCTGTCCCCATTATCATCAACCGAGTTCAAGTCATCATGGTCTTTTACTGGAATAACTGCTTCAGCTTTCTAACTGGCCTGACTGCCCACTGTTTAGCATCCTCCAACACAATCTCTCCCAGATGTGAATCTACTCACAGTTACTTGCCTATTTAAAAGTCTTTTGTGGTCCCATGCTTTTAGGATGAAATTCAAAGTTCTTACCATGACTTTAAAAACCCTGTGTGATCTTTCTCATATTTATTTCTCATTTCTCTTCACTTCACTTTCAGAAAATTTTGTTACCGAAACTAATTTTTTTTTTAACTTTATTGAATGCAATGTTATTCTCTCTCAGCTCTAGATCTCTGCACATGCTATTCTCTGTCTGAGAAACATTTCTCCTCTTTATCTTCTCTCCCCTTTCCTAACCTTTCCCCTGAGCTAAATTCCCCAAGTCTTAGTTTTGGCATCACTTGATTTGGAAATCTTTTTATGATCAGTAAATCTGGATTAGGGTCTCATCCCAAACCTTGCTGCAATTCTATCAACAGACTCATCAAACTCTGTGTTGATGTGCCTAGGTTTCCCACCAGAATGTAATATCTGTGAGGTCAGGAATATGTTCCTGTTGACTGGTAAAGAGCATGTACATTGTAAGTGATCTATAAATAGTTTTAAATGAATAAATGAATGATCAAGGATATGCAGCAAAATGTTAACTGTGATTACCCTTGTGCAGTCTGATTAAAGATTTTATAATATTCTGCCTTATACTTTTCTGTTTTAACTAAATGTTTTCAATTAACATGTGACGGTTAGTATTTTTAATGTGTCAATTTGACTGGGCTAATGGATGCCCAGATAGCTGGCAAACATTATTTCTGGGTTTGTCTGTGAGGGTGTTCTGGAAGAGATTAGCATTTGAATTGGTAGACTAAGAAGATCTCCCTTATCAATGTGGATGGCATCATCCAATATGTTGAGGGCCTGAATAGAACAAAAAGGTGGAAGAAGAGTAAATTTTTTCTCTGTTGAACTGGAACATACACTTTATCTTGCCCTTAAATATTGACACTCCTGGTTCTTGGGCCTTCAGACTCAGACTGAACTACATCATTGGCTTTCCTGGTTCTCCAATTTGCAGAGGGCAGATCATGGGACTTCTTGATAACAGTCCATAATCTCATGGGTCAATCCCTATAACAAATCTCCCTCTTTCTCTCTCTGTGTCTCTGTTTCTGACTCTCACTGTGTCTCTCTGTGGCCCCATATATACACATATATGTGTGTGTGTGTGTATATATATATATATATATATATATATCAGATTATATATATATATATATGATCTCTGCAAAAAATCTTATTTATATATATCCTACTGGTTCTTTTTCTCTGGAGCACCCTAATCTAATACATATGTATTATACCACTTAACTATTGATTAACCCAAATATAGCATTTCTGCATGTTTTAGGTTTTAAGGTATAACTGAGATGAAGCAGACTACAATATTTGTTGTTATACCTATGTGAGCTAATTCTATTTTTAAAACATCATTTGCTAGTCTTACTTTCAGCTGAATTTTAAAATATTTATCCCTATTCTTTCAGCTGCAAAGGAGAAGTTTTTCATGTGTGAAAAAAAAGCACACTATAGTATTCTCTTAATTTTTGAATGTAATATAAAATAAAGTAAAATTTACTTTAAATATACTCATTCTTTGAATGCTGTCATGGAAATATGCATTACCAATTTACTAGTCTCAAATATATCTTAATATTCCATTTCCTTCTTCTCCAAGCCCCTTCTAATAATAAAGGTACATTCATTGAAAACTTAGCTGTCCTGAAATTTTACTCTTCTTGGGCTATTCACTTTTTTTTTGTTTTTAGAATTATATGACTATAAAATTTACCTTAATTTTGGGCTTCCTTGGGTTGTCTATCAAGAAGTTTAATGTTGCTCAATCAATGCTTGGTAACTGAATAAACTATCAATAAAATATTACTAGCTGACAAGTATGTTCTTAATCAAATAGCAAAATGAATTTATATAGTATCATCGACCCTAAGCTCAGCATTTTTTTATCGTTAAAAACATTGGCAGTAGTTGTAATCAATCTTAGATTACTTAACCTCTCTGAAAAACAATTATTTCTCTATAAAATAAAGATAATTAATTTCCTACCTTATATTTCTTGTAGACTTAAATGAGATGATACATTTGAAATATATACATTGTACATAATAAGTACTCAATAAATGTCATTTCAAAGTGATTAGAAACAACTTGCCTATTATTCACAATAAGAGCATATGTATTCATTGGTTTTTTTTCTCCTATTTTGTAGAATAATCTGCATTGTGTAGTATCTTGACAGTCCCTTCTTGCCAAGTCTATGTAAATTTAATATTCCTCTAATGTTTTACTTGAGCTTTATTAGCTGTTAGAAGGAGTTATCACCCATCATTCCTGACTTATAAAGAAACCTAATACAGGAAAAAAAAACAAGTTTTTCAGTTTTCAATTATTACTGCCTTAAATCATTTTGTTTAGAAAATATCCAGAAACTTCCTATTAGAATGTTGATTATAGAGGTGATTAGGCACGACATTAACTCAGTGGACTAGGGTACCACTTGGAAAAGTATCTCTGTAGCGGGTTAATTGGTACTCTAGACCAAGAGCATTACTGTACCTTCAAAAATGCCTTACTTTACCTGGGAAAAATTCATGAGAAAAAATTTTCCAATCAATGAAGACGTGGGATTAATACTTATACACTTAAAGTAACTCACTTTCTCAAAATAAGCGAAATTACTCTAATTCTAGTCAGATTTGAAAGCCTATTGTTATGATTTATTTCAACATTTACCATATGGCAATAGTGCACTAGGCAAGCCAGAGTGACACAATTCTACAAGGATACCAGTAGTTACTCAGGTTAAACTAGTTTTATTACATATATGCCAAAACCCAGTGTTTAAGCATGGATAACTTCATTTTACTTATTTCAAACTCAAAGTCATAGAGGACATCATACACATATAATAAAAAGCTTTAAAAATTTCAGTTGTTTGCTAGCCATCTGTGACAAGCTTCAAAAACTTGAAAAGGAAGACTACTGACAAAGCAGAGAATATGGGTACACCACCAAACAATAACCCACAAATGAAAGAAGAAACTAAAAATTCAACCAGAAATAACCCCCTGATTGTTCTCCTGTCAGCCTGTCACCTACATGAAACAGCTGCTAAAGCAAAGACAGACACAGCAGCTGTTGCTACTAAGAGTACTAATGCTAAAGCTTTTCACAAAGACTTTTATTTTCATTAATATAAAACTGTGCCGACATATTTCATCAATCCAGTGACACTGCCCATCTCAATAGGCTCTCAATAAGGCCTCTGCCAGTGTCACAGTTTTGTCCAGTTTAGCATTCGTACCATTTTATTAAAGTATTAGAACTTAAGCTACTCTCTTCCCTGTATTGTATATTATATCAGTGAAGAAGATTTAAAAAAAATCTTTCAAATAGGCATTCTTATTTGAAATGCCAATTTTAGACACACAAAATTCCTCCACGTTAGTCCATGGATAAAAGCAGGAAAAGAACTAATCTGGCAAGTACTTTCCAAAGAAAGACACAGCAAAGAGAAGTAACAAACAACAAAGGAAACCTGAAAATTCAAATATGAAGCATAAAATAATTCAGACCCCAGCTCTTATAACTCCTAAAGTTACTGTACCTCAATTTCTTTGTCTATGCAGCTCCCTAGGCCTGGAATGCCCTTCCAACCTTTTTTTTTTTTTTTTTTTTTTTTTAAATTGGGGTATAGTTGCTTTACAATGTTGTGTTTCTGCTGTACAACAAAGTGAATCAGCTATATGTATACATATAATCCCCTCCTTCTTGAACTTCCCTGCCCCCTATCCCACACATCTAGGTCACCACAGAGCATGGAGCTGAGCTCCGTGTGCTATACAGCATGCTCCCACTAGCTATCTGTTTTACACACATGGTGGTGTATATATGTCAATCCTAATCTCCCAATTCATCCCATCCCCTCTTACCTCCCCACCCCCAGATCCACATGTCCTTCTCTATGTCTGTGTCTCCTTTCAACTTGTTTACTTCTAATCATTCCTAAACATTCTTGCGATGAAATGTCACATCCTCTTTTAGGTTCCCTTAGGCAGAGTTAAATAGGCCTTTATCTATTTGTTATTAACTTTATATATACTTCTATGTAACATTTATTATATTGTAATGTAAAGGCCACTGTCTTGTAAACTACTGAGGGCATGAACTTGCTTTCTTCACTTGGTAATTCCAGTACCTAGTTCAGAACCTGTTTAACCTAAGCACAATAAATATTTCATGAGTGAATGAATAACAGTCATCACCCCAATAGAAATTAGCCAAAGATAAAATTGTTGTCTCCTGTACCTTGAACTGTATAACCTGATATCAGAAAGATTTTTTTCTACTGAAAGGTGAAGATACGGAGCAAAGATACTGCAGAACACATACAAGTCAAATTGGTATTCTGTTTTAAAGAATTGGTGACTTCATTTTCTGTATGTAAAATGGAATCAGTTTTGCACATAACACTTTTACTGTGGATTTAGAAAAGTTAAATATTGTTCAGAAGATGGATCAGGATAGAGAGAGGACATGGAATTATATCATCATAAATATATTTGATGTCACATATTAACTCTAACATTGAGAACAGATGTCTCAGAGAAGGAAAAGACTAGAAAAAGGACCAGTGGATTAAAAAATACTTAGACACTGTTCAACTGAAGACTTAACAATGAATATATTAACAATTAGTAAAATCCAAAGATAGAATGAGATATTGTAGAAAATAGCAAATTTTTTGTCAGTGAAGATATTCAAACACTTGGTAGAGGGAATTCAGTCATTAAAAGGACCATAAGACTAGCTTAATTTTAAAGACTTCCTTTTTCTAAATTCCGTAGTACTAATATTGTAGTTACCAAAGTTAGGGTAAGACACCATTTCAATTTTATGGCATATTTTAGCGCTTTTCTTTTTTTTCTATTATAGTGCTTTAAGGACATTGTTAATACTTCCTTTCATAAAATCAGTTCAGCTATGGGAAATCCCAGGTTTATACAAAGTTCCCTGGATTTGAAGTTAAAATAAAATTACTATAGATTTTAACTTAGTGTTTTTAATAATGTAGGATTTATCACTTTTGTGTTACTGTATAACTCTAATATCTCAAACTCTTTCTCTACAAATGGCAAACTTTTCATTTTATTTTATTTTATTTTTTGGGGGGGCATCTTCCAACCTCAAAATGACTGCTCTCATCACTTTATCGTACTAATAGTCCTCACCATTCAACATAGCAAGAAAAAAATAAAATGCATCTCGATTGGCAGAAAGTACTAAAACTCTCTTCATTCTCAGACAACATGATTGTCTATTTAGAAATCCAATGATAGCTATAAAAACTGTTAGACATAACAAGTGAGGTGAGCAAATTGACAGAATATTGCACTGTATATGACAGTATTAAAAATATAAAATAGTTATATATCTGAAAAATATGTATAGGGCCTTTATACTGAAAACTGCAAAACATTTCTGAGAAAGTAAAGAAGACCTAAATCACAGAGATAACCATGTTCACAGGGAGAACACTCAACATTGTTAAAATGCCTATTATCGGTGCAATCTCAATCAAAATACCAGTAAGCTCTCTTTTATAAATTGACAATATATGTAAAATATATATACAGTTATAATTCAACATAATATAATTTAATCACTCCTCCTCTCTCTCTCTCTCTCTCTCTCTATATATATATATATATATATTTTTTTTTTTCCTAAAAGATCTTTCCTAATTTACCGTCTACTGATTTTTGAAAGTAACTTGTTTATCTCATATTTGTCATATTTGGGTTTTAAGATTTTTCAAGTTTTTTTAATATGCTATATGAGAAAAATGGTTTATATTTTATTTTTCATTTCTATGGTTATTAACTATGATTAACTTTTTCATATATTCATTTACCATTTGTATTTGTTATTATAAGGGGGGGGGTCTCTTTCTGGCTAAGCTCTCAAACTACTAAAATGTTTCTCAGGCATCAATATTAGTGACATTCATACTACACTTTTAAGCCTTTCTCTGTAATTTTTGTAGCAAATACGAGCTATTTGATTTCTTACTTTAACAAAAAGAATTAAAGTATTTTATAGTCAAGTAATATTTCTTTATGATTTTGCCAATAATATCTGAGCTTAGAAATTCCTTACCTAGAGTATAATAGATTCACTTTCATCTAGTTTTCCTTTCATTTCATTTCTTATAATTAACCTTTTAACTTTACTTGATATTTCCTTTGGTGTACATTGTGAAGTGAAGATATAATCTGTATATTTGCTTTGCTTTTTTCCCAATTGGTTGTGAACTAACTACTTCATAATATTTCATGAATACCCTCTCCTTCACAAAGGGTCCGGAATACTTATTTGGAGCTTGGCTATTTCTGATTAGCATCTTGCTACTTATTGATGTTGGCCTTCTAGGTCAAAGCTTTTCAGATCAATTTTTATTTTCAGATATTTTTCTCTTCTTTTCATGACGATATTCTTCTAAGTGAACAATGAATCATTTACATTCCAAAATATCATCCAAATTGAAGTTTAAATGATATTATGTTGTTGCTAATAATTAAATTGGTAAATAGATCTACTTACAGTTTATTTTCTAAATCAAAGCAAGTGTTTATCTTTTTCATTTATATGTATCATTTTTATAGAAGTTATAAAATAAGTTACTTCTGAATATAAATTTTTAAAAACATAAGTACTTAGTCATGTACAGATGTTTTTCATGGGGTCATTTTAGGAAGCATAGTATCAGTAAACACATTTTCTCATTCATAAATTCCCACTGAGCAATCATGATGTGCTTGGTTAAATGCTATGTGCAGGCATGGGTAATTATAAATAAAATGCATGGTCACTTATCCCATAGCAATCAAGGATTATGGACAATAGAGGGTTTTGAAATTCAAGATATATTAAGGAGCTTAGAATTGGTCTTGAAAGAAGTATAGTTCCTGAGCTGATTTATGACATTAGAAAAGTGGGTTTTTAGAAAAATTTGTCAGATTATCATCTGATTAGCTGTATGCAGAATAAATTAGAAGGTGAGAAAGCACAGAAAGGAAAAGCAATTAAAAATATACAACAATAATACAAATGGGTCATTAAAAACTAGGTAAGGGATGGTAACAATAACATGGAAGGAAAAGAAATAATATGAAAAACATTACAAATGTAAAATTGATAGTAATTTAATCATTCAATAAATAATTATTAAACCTAGTGTGTGTCAGACACTGGGCAACGTGAGAAGAGTACAAATATGGAAAAGCAAACTATTTGTCCTTTGAAAGCTCTCCATATAGAAAAAGACCAAGAAAGAGACAAGTAACTCATAGTAGCACTAGATATACACATTGTATAATCATGAACCGAAGTGTTACAAGTGACTGATATTATAAATACCTGAAAAGAAGTGATAGATCTATCTGGCCTTCAATCGAGCATGGAATATTTATTCTGACTCTATTCATACAACACATATTTGTAGATGGCATTTGGAAATTGTTAGACACTGAGGATACACAAGTAAACCACATAACTATGGTCCCAACATAGGTAAAACTCAAAATTTGGTGAAGGGAATGAATGCGTAACAAGGTAATTGTCACACAATGTGATAAGCACTGGAATGGAAGAGATGATATATTGGTATGTGAGAACACAAAAGAGGGAACTAATCCATATATTGCACGTCAAGGTGAATATTTATTTTTAAGCACAAATGAAATAATATTACAGAAAATTTTTGTGTCCTGGGCCAAAAAGCAAGAATCAATTTCATATTATCTAAGTTCTCTATGAATAAAATATTCAAAATTAATAAATAAATTAATAATCATACATATATTTTGAAAGTAATAAAATTCAATATGTAAGTTAAAGAAGAAATTATAGTAGAATTACACACTATTCAGACCCAAGAAAGATGAAACCATATACAACAAAATTTCTAGGATATAGATAAAGCAATATTTTAAAAGTAGTTTATACAATCATTAATACATTGCAAAGAAGAAAGACTAAAGTGAGTTAGTAAGGGGTTTGACTCATTATATTAAAAAATGATAGAGTAAACTTGATGAAAGTAAAATAATGAAAATCAGAGCAGAAATTGAGATAAAATGAAAAACAGGAGAAAATTAACAAAACAAAATAATACATCATGGAAAAGTTTTTTAAAGATAAAACTATGATCTTATTGGTGCAGAAATATGCAACAGAAGGCATAAATATGTAAAGTATGAAATAAGCAAGATAACATCAATAAATATTATATATTCCTAACAAATATTCTAAAATGTCAATACATTTGAAAATATTAAAAAATTGAACAATTTTAAACCAAAAGTGTAGATTCCAAAACTGACAGAAGAGAATATCTGAGTAGATCTATAATTATTATAAAAATTCAGTAAAATGTTTAAAAAAAAAATCACCATACTTCTGCCTTTGGTAAATCTACTAATCAATCAATCAGTCAGTCAGTCAGTCCTAGACTGCTAGGAGTCAATTCTATCAAATGTTCCAGGTAGAACTGTTTCCTATATTATATAATATTTTCTAAAGAATAGAAAAACATGGTAAATCTACCTAGTTTATTTTAGGAAGCTAGTATTATATGTAATTGATATTAAAAACTTTTACATACATTATAAGAACAAATTTAGAGGAAATTTTCACTGATATAAATATATGCAAAAACCCTAAATAAAATATTAAAAAGGCAAATGTAGCAATAGAAAAAAATACATGAGAAATTCTAGAAAGTCTTATAAAGAGTAACAAAATCCTACAGCAAACTTTATATATAAGGGTGAAAATACAAGCATTTCTTTTTAAAATCAGAAATAACATAAGGGATTTTTTGAATTATTACACCTTCTATTCACTATTGTACTTTATGTTCTGTCCAGAAGATTGTGCAGAAATATGATAGCAAAGTTATAAATGTTGAAAAGAAATAAACACAAAATAGTTATGTTTTAAGAAAATATACAGAAGAAAATCAGAATTAATAAGTGCAAGGCTGCTGGACAAAAGTTAGTATATAAAAGGCAGTTGTGTTCCCACAAGCAACATGTAACTAGAAAATATAATTTTAAAAAGATGCCATTTACATTAGTAACAAAAATGTAAGATATATAAGATCAAATATAACAAAACAAAAAATGTTATGAATTAATGATGAAACTTCCTTAAAGGAACTGAAAAATGTGATATATGCAAATATGTGACGCACACATGAATGGAAAACTTCAATATTTTCAAAATATCAGTTCTCCCTGAATTAATAAACTGAAAGCAAGTCCAATCACAATCTTATCATTTAAAAATATATTTGTAATTCGAATGAAGATTCTAAAATAAATATGAAGTAGTTGTGGGTCAAAATATCTAAGAAAGTGTTGAGAATAATGTGGTTTATGAGCAAAGCTAAATAGCAAGGCCAAGTATAAAGTTACATTAATTAAGACTGTGTATCTCAGATAGACAAATACACCAAAAGATTAAAACAGAAGGCCCCAAAACTGACACAAAAGCACATGGAGTTGTTTGGCATATGACAGAAGCAGCATTATAAACTAGTGGGGAAAAGATGAGCTTTTTGATTAGTATTGAGACATGTGACTA
This sequence comes from Globicephala melas, assembly GCF_963455315.2. Classification (NCBI taxonomy): domain Eukaryota; kingdom Metazoa; phylum Chordata; class Mammalia; order Artiodactyla; family Delphinidae; genus Globicephala; species Globicephala melas. Next base: position 35,282,258 of record NC_083317.1, read on the forward strand.
TTTCTTTGGAAAAATAAAATTGCATCCCTACCTCACAACTCACTGAGATGTATTCCAGATGAATTAAAAGGCTAAATATAAAAAACATTTAAAACAAACATTTTATACTTAAAGGAAAACATATAAAGCTAATTTTAACTCATTGGGATTGGGACTTATAAGTAGGACACATGCATTCACAAATATCACCAACTGTAAAAGACATACTGCTAAATTTAATTATATTAAAATGATAGCACAGAGGAAATAAAGCACAAAGTATCAGGAGATCTGACAGCTTGCAAGCGTTATTATTCAGATTCACTACAAGATAAACTAGATAATAAAAAATCAAACCAATTAGAAATGAATAAAGATTATGAATAGGACATTATTCACAGAAAAGAAAAACTTCAATAGTAAATATAGGTATATAGGTATAAAAAATGCTTAACCGCAATAGTCATCAGGAAAATGCAGATTACAACTGTGAGATACTATGGATAGGTTAAAATTATAAATCTGACAATTATAGGTTTGGATGAGGATATGGATGATAGTGTATATATGGTGATACCAAATAATGCTGGTGGGAGTAATACTTGGTATAAGCATATTGGGGTACATTTTGACGATATCTAACATAGGTAAAAATATTCATACCCAATGATGAAATAATTCTTCTTGTCCTAGAGGAACTCTTGCATATGTTCACAAGAAAGACTTTGCATAAAACTATTCAACTCAGCATTTTTTCCTAATAGGAAAAAAGTGAAAACGTCCTCAACGTCCAACAATAGGGTGGAATAAAGAACATGTAGGATATTCATACAATGGAAGACTGTGTATTCGTTAAAATGAATTAGAGCTACATGTATAGACCTGAAAATATAATAAAAAGTAAAAATGGATAAGAAATCTTAAACTGCCAAAAGATATATAAATTATATACCTAGTTACTTAAAAAGTAAAAAGATAGAGAATATTACTGTATATTTTCACAGGCTACATAGAAACTTCAGATCAATTCTGGTGAAATTAATGAATGAATGGATAAATATACATTTACCCTAGGAGGAAAAAATTTTAAATATAGACAACTGGAAAATATATTGACTCTGCACTTGAGAAGACAAATTAGAGATTTTAGAAATCAATTATTCAGTAACAACAGCCTCAAATTTTTCCTGATTAAAAATAATATGAACTCATGTAAAATGTTCAAATGTGAAAAAAGATATAAAAACAGCAGATAATTTATTGCCTAAAAGATGCCAGAATTTCTTATGTGTCTGTTTTTACAAAATATACATATAGTATTATACATACTGATTTTTAATTAGTTAACATTGTACATTAGACAAATTTTCAAGTAAACAGATAAAGGTCTATATCATAATTTTTTTTTTTTTTTTTTTGTGGTACGCGGGCCTCTTACTGTTGTGGTCTCTCCTGTTGTGGAGCACAGGCTCCGGACGCGCAGGCTCAGCAGTCATGGCTCACGGGCCTAGCTGCTCTGCAGCATGTGGGATCTTCCCGGACCGGGGCACGAACCCATGTCCCCTGCATCGGCAGGTGGACTCTCAACCACTGCGCCACCAGGGAAGCCCTATATCATAATTTTTAATGAATGCATTGTAGTCCATTTTATGGTTATGCCAACATTTATTTATGTAATTACTGCTGCTAAATGGTTAGATCATTTCCAATTATTTGTTGTTATAGAACATGGTAGGGAGGAAATTTTGTACATTTGTCTTTTAACATGCTTGTTTTGTTACTTCAGAGGAGTGACAGTTTGACGTATACACATTACCAAATGCCTGCCCAGAAGGGTTATATACTTATGTCTAATCCTGTGTTGTATCGGTCTTTTCAATCTTTTACAACACACTATATGAAATAAATCTTATTTTTAGAATTTGAATCTCATACATTGCTGGTAAGAATTATTTTAAATTTTACTATTTTTCCTGAATTGACTCTCTAGGTTCATTTTCTCTTATGTGGAACCTGCAACTTTTTATCTATTTTAAAATTTTCCTATATACATTTTAATACTAAATCATTTAAAATATTTTATTATATAATAAAACAGAGATGTAGGAAACTGTATAAAATAAACATGTAGCTCAATGAATTACCATAAGTTAAGTACCCTCATAATATTGACCCAAATACCAAGGTCATGAAATAGAATTTTGCTAGACACTACATGTGACCCATCCCAAGAATGACCTCTTCTCTCCCTTTAAATGAAAACACTTCTGAATCTTACAGTTTTTTTATAGCTATATCACCCATGATGCCATTATTATTTTTACATTGACAGCCTGTATCTAGGTGCATTACTTCATAGAGTATTACAAAATGCTGATATTCTAATTATATAAGTACTTTTTCACTAATTGACAGAATGTTCTATAAAGAGAAGTTTCCCCTCAACTGCTAATTTTTACCCTATGGTAGTATTAATATAAGAAAAAAGGATAAATGTTAAATTCTTTATGTTTATTTGCCAGTTTTCTAGACAATGATTTGTTGCTATCCTTGTAAGGGGATCAGTTAGTTAACCTTGTATCTTTCATATGCAATTATATTTCTTGTTTCCCATTCTTTTTTTTTAGTTTTCTCTGTTATCTTAATCTTTATGAAATTAGGACTTTTCTCCTTTTCTCTTGTCATTCTGGATGGGTATAAATCTTGGAATGTTCTTTTTAAATCCAATATTAAAGATATTCACTTATATTTTCTTCAAGCACTTTTATTATCATCATAAATTTATGGCCATTTAAAATTTTAAATCTTTAATCAATTTAAAAATTTCCCTCCAAATGGCTTGCAGTTGTACAAATACATAACATTCCTTTTTATTAAAGTATAGCATATGTACAAAACAGTACAGTTCAATGAAGTTCCAGAGTATACACACCTGTGTAACCGAATTAAGGCTCATTCTTAGCATCCAGGAGCCTCCCTCTTGCCACCATCAATTCAATATTCCCACTGTCTTCCTCACCCAAAGAAACAACTATTCTGATTTCTAACACCAAAGATTATTTTTCTTTGTTTTCAAAATTTATATAATTGAAGTCATAACATATGTAATCTTATATATCTGGCTTTCTTTATTCAATATTAACATTTATACAATTTCATCCATGTCATTGTATGTAATATAATTATTTTTCATTGCTTATAAAACATCCTTCAGTTAGTACAATGTATTTTCATTATTCATTCTACAGTTTATGGACATTTTCTTAGTTCTAGTCTTTGGCTATTATAGTTAATTCCATTTTGGTCTTTTTTTTTTTTTTTTTTCGGTACGTGGGCCTCTCACTGTTGTGGCCTCTCCCATTGCGGAGCACAGGTTCTGGACGCACAGGCTCAGCGGCCATGGCTCACGGGCCCAGCCGCTCCGCGGCATGTGGGATCTTCCCAGACCGGGGCACAAACCCATGTCCACTGCATCGGCAGGCAGACTCTCAACCACTGCGCCACCAGGGAAGCCCCATTTTGGTCATATTTTAATAAGACTGTTTGTGCACATATGTATGAATTTATGATTTGTACATATCTAGTAGAATTACTGGGTTGTCAGGTATGCTTTAATCAATGCTACCAAATAGATGTCCAGAGTGTTTTTAGCACTTTCACTAACATGTGTGAATTCTTACTGCTCCATATCCTCATCAAACCTTTCTTTTATTGTGTTATTGTTCTGCTTTGTTATTGCCCATGATCAGTGCAATGTTTTAGTTATAACTATACAAAACATTTATTACATGATAGAACAAAATAATGAGCATTCTAAAAAATAGGCCAGTGTGTGGTCAGCTGGAATTTGAATAATGGCTTAGAGCTAAACATGAATAGAATTGTAAATCCTCATGGATCAACTCATCTCCAGTATACTGACATGAAAATAGAAGATAAAACCATAAAAACTTAGGAAAATATAATTTTCATGAAAATTAAGTGCAAGGTATTTTACTGTCTGAGAAGCTGCAGTAAGTAAGAAATATAAAATATTTGATTTCTTCATGCATTAAGTAGATTACACACCACCACCATCACCATCATCACCTACAGGCGCCAAATTGTCATGTCTGACTGTATGTAATCAGTTCAATAATAATAAGTCATTTGTGGTCAATAAAAATTTCATACTACGTATAGTATTAATTGCTTTGATATTAAATTTCTTTTTAAATTTTGGGATATTGTCATATGCCTAACAGTACCACATTCTAGTTCTCATTTAGTATAGTATACAGCAAGTCATCTTGAAGTGGGCAGTACTGTGAAATATTTAGTATAAGACCTCAGAAATCTATTTTTTCTCTTCCTTACTTGCATTTTTATCATGTTGCCTTAAGTATGGGAGACTTCATTTATGTGTCAGTAAACACATATTTTGGCATACTAAAATTATTTAATTTCATTAAGGATATGTTGAAGATAAACAAAATTCATTTTGTCTTACTAATTGTGTCACCATCCCTTTTCCAAGTTACAAAGCATTTTCTTACTGAATAAGATTTTTATCCTCCATTCTCACTAAAGTTTGAAAACATTTTGATCCAAACAAGTTATTTAGAAAAGCATGTAGTATATGGGCTCAATCATTGTACCAATAAAATAATATAGTAAACCTAGTAAACTTGTTTGGTTAAGTCCACAATAATAGAAGTTTAACACATGGACACTACTACTAAAAGGAAGATGTTAATTATCAAAAAAAAAAAAAAGAATTAGTGAATATTTGGAGAGAAAAAAAAGAAGACAAAATTAGATGTTATTACACAGGACATGAAAGGAATTGTAAAACATTCTTTTCATGGGGCAGGCCTGAAAGAGATAGGACAAAAAAAACAAAAGAAACAAAAAAAGACTAGGTAAAGCTATTAACAGATGACACTTAAAAACGGCAGAAATTTCTAATGTTGATTATTTTAATCTGTGCCATTAAAAACAATTGAAATGGGCACATGTAGAATAAGAGGGCAAAGAACAAAGATGCAATGGGGAAAGAAATGGTTAGAGAAAGCACATTGCAAATGTGCATATCCTGGGTATGTTAAAAGTATTAGGCACTGATGATCTGAACCTTAAAAAAAAGCTGTTAGATTGTTTCTTATAATTCATTGAGAATCAGCAGGATATCTGAAGAGTCTTTAGCTACAGCTAAAATAAAGAAAACAAAAAAGTTCTGCTGAAAAGTGTACATTTATTTATCTTTTGCGCTTGCGACTTAACTAACAAAAGAAAATTTTTTCTAGTAGTTAGAGAAAGATGCACCATAGAATTTTTTAAGATTAAAAACTCTTGTCATACCAAATAATGGCTTCAGAAGATCAAAGAAAAATAATAATTGTAATAAGTCTTCATATTGGCAAGACTTTTGACTTTGTTCCACATGACATATTCATCAGTAGAGTGGCAAAATGCAGACTGTTCGACTGAACTATTAGATTCAAATGCAATTGTAGAATGTGTACGTGGCTTATCTAAAACATCATTATCAATATTTCTGGCTGAGGCTGGGGAACATAATAAGAAATGCTCTATAGAGACCTGACCCAGTTCTATTTAACATTTTCATTCATGACCTAGGTAACAACATGGAAAAGGTACTCTTTAAGGATAGGGTTAGCATACTAAACCACTGTAAAATATTAGGAAAAAAATCATCAGAAAAAATTAAAGAATGGTATAAGTCAATATTTAACAAATACAAATTGGAAAATAATTTGTGCTGATAATGTCAGTGAAGTATTTACTTCCTCAGTGCAACATAAGTTGAAAATATATTAACCCTATGATACTGTTTATAAAAACCAGAAAGTATGTTTGTTGGGATACAAACATATTTTAAGCTCTCTCAGACTCATCTCATATTCACCTGAGGGTTTCAGCTTATTTAAAACACATTTTGAAAAACTGGAGGCACCAATATAAAAAACTGGACAATTGTATTTACACGAAAAATGTGATCCATTGGTGACACGAGAGTATTTTAAGCTGGCAATAAACAAGGGAGTGTTTTAAGAAAATGCTAATGATTTCCTGCTACCATGAAAGTCAGAATATAACATAGACTTAATTGGGAGTATTGATAAGAGAAGAGTTCTGTGATTTAGGTATTAAAGATAGGAAGCTTTGTACTCTCTAGTCTATAAATTTTCAAGACTAGCATTAGTTCAATTTGTATCTGGGCTAGACTAGGTCTTAAATTTGCTTCCAACCCAGGAAAGTCTTAACCCTTGTAATAAAGCACCTGGAGATGAAAATTCTTTGTGCTGATTGGTTAGTCCACTTCTCATGGTAAAGGTAGGCAGGAAGAATTCTCAGATGACCACACCCCCCAATGACCTATCCCTTTGTATAATCCATTTCCCTTGAGTTTGTTCCTTCTAACCAAAAAAAATGACAAAGGTGAAGGGATTATGCAAATGTACTAAGGTTCCAAACCAACTGACTTTAAATTAATCAAAACAGATATTAATCAAGGGAAATTATTTATATTAAACAAAATATGAACCCTTTAGAAGAGAGTCTAGAAGTCAGAAACCCAAAGGAGCAAAGATTCTTCTGCTGATTTTCAACGAGAAAGTGACCATGAGTTCTGTAGTTGCAAGGAAATGAAACTGCCAATAACCTGAGGGAACTTTGAAGCTGATCTTTTCACATTCATGCTTGCTGCCTCTCTCCACCTGCCATTTTCTTTATGCCCCCTGGTCACCATATTCCCTACTATGTAATACTGTCAGCAGTTCGTTATGAAAATAATGATTTGTCTGCTCCTTTGTACTTTTGGGGTAGACATCTTAACCAGGATAAACTGCCACAAATTGGCACTCTTTGCAGACTATCCATTTGGACCGTCTTTCTTAAATATTTACTATGTATCTAGGAAGGAGGGCTAACATGAGTGTCAGAAAGGGTTTTTAAAAATAATAAATTTCCAGGGCTTCCCTGGTGGCACAGTGGTTGGGAGTCCGCCTGCCGATGCGGGGGACACGGGTTCGTGTCCCAGTCCAGGAAGATCCCACATGCCGTGGAGCGGCTGGGCCCGTGAGCCATGGTCACTGAGCCAGCGCGTCCGGGGCCTGTGCTCCGCGGTGGGAGAGGCCACAACAGTGAGAGGCCCGCATACCGCAAAAAAATAAATAAATAAAAAAAATAAATTTCCACTTGAAAATAATATACTTTAATGAAAATGGAAACACTTTCCATTTCACCATCTATTTACATAAATGCATTATTGGCTCCAGCATACTCACTTATTGTAATATTTAAATACACAGTATTTGTGAAACCCTGAAAATAGTACTCTGTTTTTCCCTGTTATCTGTCTTTGTGGGTAGGTGCCTACTTGGTAGACTTGTTACAATGTGAGCAGTAGAATTGAATAGTGATAAGAACACAGGCCCTGAACTGAACCTTGTCTCTACTTCTTACTAGTTCTATGAACTAGTAAAAAAAAAAAAAAATGTCCTTTATTCTCTGTGCTTTAGAAAACTTATCTGTATACTGGAGATAATAATAGTATTATCTTTTAAAGAAACTGTTAACTAAATTCGGTAGCATGTATAAAATGTGTTTACAGTAGTTTTTGGACATTATATGCACTCAGTAAATATTAATTAGTATTAATTATTACCTATTACTTACTATTGTAATTATTCTATTAATATTACTACATGTCCCCCTGTCTTATTTGGATTACAATTATCCATCACAAGCATAATTATAAGGCAGTTCAAATTTACTCTTTGTATCTAGTCACAGACGTAAGGGTGTTTGCTTTGTCTTTTTCTTATTCAGCCTGCTGTTCTTGCAATGCTTTCAACTCCAGCACTCCTAGACAAGAGCCTTAGAATGCTCCAGCTGTCAAATGCAATCAAGTGGTTGAACCACAGATCCCTCTAAAATCTCAGCACTCTGTAGAGTTAAGTTTTGTTAAACAAGGAAATCAGCAAAAACTTCATACATTATTAGAGGCTATGTTCACCTGTGTTAAAAGGATCAAGAATAAAATTCCTATGAAATTGTGTATATATATCTTCCCAGGGAAAAAAATATTTCATTAGAAAATTTAAGAAAGTTAAGAAGGTTGAATGATTTAAGATAATTCAGGCCAACTCAGGAAAATGGTGGGACCAGAGAATTGTTTCTTTCCTTTCCTAAGGACACCTGTGCACTTTTGTCCTTTGCTTTCTGAAGTTTTCGGTGATAGACACAAGTAGCTATTATGAGTCATTGATTCTTGTGGTTTGAAAAGCTGATTACATTTTACTCTGAATACAATATATTCAAAATATACCTCTGTCATACTTGCACATTTTAATCTTTATGTATATGTGCATATAAGTCAGGATTATCCAAAGAAATAGGACCAATTATATACATATTATATATAATTATATTATTTACATATATTATATATATATATATATATATATAGAGAGAGAGAGAGAGAGAGAGAGAGAGAGAGGGAGAGAGGGAGATATTGATCATAAGGAATTAGCCCCTTTGATTATGGAGGCTGACAGATCCCAAGATCTGCAGTCAGCAAACTGGAAACCCAGGAGAGTGGATGGTGTAGGTTTAGTCCAAAGACCTGCAGGCTTAAGATTCAGGAAGATCTGATGTTTCAGTTTAAGTCCAATGGCAGAAAAAAATAATAATAATAAATAAACCAATGATATCCCAGATCAAGGCAGTCAGGCAGGAGGAAAATCCCTCTTACTCATGGGAGTGCCAGCTCTTTTGTTCTATCTAAACCTTCAATGGATTGAATGGCCCTGCCCATATTAGGGAGGGTAATCCGATGTATTCAGTTTATTCAAATGATAATCTCATCAAGAAACACCCTCACAGACACCCTCAGAATAATGTTTGACCGAATGTCTGGACACCCTGTGGCCCAATCAAATTGACACATAAAATTAACTACCACACTGGGCTTCCCTGGTGGTGCAGTGGTTGAGAGTCCACCTGTCGATGCAGGGGACACGGGTTCGTGCCCCGGTCTGGGAAGATCCCACGTGCCACAAAGCAGCTGGGCCCGCATACCGCTAAAAAAACAAAAACAAAAAAAAGCTACCACAATGCATATATGTAATAAAAATAATATCAAACATTTATAAGTTAGTAGAATTTGAGAAGACCTAAGAGCAACCTGAAATTAGAATTAATGGTACAACTGCTTTGTTCTTATTTCTCATCTCTATTCTTCATTCCCTTCTTTTCTTCAGCATAATTTATTGACACCACTAATAACCAGGAATACACAGATGGATAGCACACAATATATTTTTGTAAATTCTCGTCAATGTGATAAGTATTATAAAAGACCATAATCAAGGGGCTAGGGAATCTCACAAGAGGAAGAACCTAATTGTCTGGAGATGCAAGAGTGTTTTCCTTAAGTAGATGTCAAATAAATTGCAGTTTGAAGAATGGTTTTATGTTTGTAAATCAACCTCGATGCATATAAAATGTCATTAAAGACATAAGAAACAGAAGATGTTATATAGTCTATTTAGGGAAAACTAGATTGCTCTGTATGACTGTGGTAAAGAGCTTTCCATTTTATGCAGAGGCATTTGAACTTTATCCTATATTCAAGTGGAGTGTTGAAGAAATTTAAAATAGAGAAGTATCATAATTATGCATTTTAGAAACATCCCTCTGGCTGTGAGGTGGAAGAATGGAGAATAAACTAGAGAGTATTTTAAAATTAAAAGCATACGAAATGTGAAATCTTTTCTAAAGGACATTGTGATAGTCAAGATAAGAAACATAAAGCAAAGATAGTAATAAAGGCAAAGAAGAAACAGAACTAAAATAGACTCTCATTTAATCATAAGGGCTCAGACTTATATGCTAAAGGAAATTAATGAAACTCTGTCATCCATGTTTCCAGCTTGAGCCACCAAATAGTCCTGATTAAATATATCAGTGCATGTGTCTGCCTTAGGATCTTACTTTGCTACTGAAACTGATTATCAGTTACTATGCTTGGAAGAAAATGTTTCTCATCTTTCTTGAAATCTATAAAGTACAATGTTGAGATCTGGGTTCATGGTCTAGATTTTGAGGAAGAATGGAATGGAACTGAATTTTAAAGATATTTTTAGAATGATAAGCCTAATCTCTGGGAAGATGTGTTGGCTGCAAGGTTTTAGGATAACCCATGATACTGTATGCATAGCCACCGCTTAATACGCCATTACTGATCTAAAGTGGAGATGAATCTTAACTTCCATGATGCCACATTTCCCTTAAGAAAGAGAGCTTGGGAAATTAAGGGGGAAGAAACATGGTATTTCAGTTCTTCTCCATTGTGTTTTGTTACTTTATTATTAAACTTGAACAATGTTTCCAGTCTGTAATTTTAAAGTCTAATGAATATGTTATAAATAACTTTATTCCTTCACTCTCCAGGTGTTTAATTATCAAACAGCATAGGGATCTTTTGTACTACCATTTTCCTTTTATATTTTATAATGATATTAACCTTCCAGGACAATTATTTTAGTTATTGTCCCCAAAATATATGTAACTCATTTTAACTTAAAATTAGTTCTTCCTCACCAATTACCTGCCTCCCCAACACAATCTGTCTTTAAAAATTTAGCATAGGTGAAATCTACCGACATTTAAATTGTGATTCATGCTACCCGCATCCCAGGTTAGGGCTTTGTCTTTCTGCCTGGCAAAGTATGCCCTTACTGTTAAACTTGGCTGGATATCTTTGCCCTGAGGCACTTCACCATATATAATTTTATTATAAAACAGTGTATGTAGCAGACCAGATCTCTGAAATCATCCCCATGTATCATTTCCACAGAATGTTGACTTGTTCTCACTGTTCTTGGTGGCCATTCTTCCTCTGCAATGAACTTTTTTTTTCTTTTCAAAACATTTTAATTGTTTTTCAGTAATTTTAATTAATTCAAGGTTATGCAATGAACTTTTAAAAGTAGAAGTTTTAAAGCAGAAAAAGACTGCAGATTAAAAAAAAATTATTTTTAATTTTTTAAAATTTTTATTGGAGTATAGTTGATTTACAATGTTAGTTTCAGGTATACAGCAAAGTGAATCAGATATATATATATAGATAGATAGATATCTAGACTATATATAGATATATTTATATATATCTATAACCCCTTTCTTTTTTAGATTCTTTTTCCATATAGGTCATTATAGAGTACTGAGTAGAGTTCCTAATGCTATATAGTAGGTCCTTACTAGTTATCTATTTTACATAAGACTGCAGAATTTAGTTTAGCAGTTTAACATAAGAAAACCTTTGCATAATGATAAATATATTCTTCTTTAGTGATTGAGTTTTTAAAATGCGGTCATGTATTGATTCAGTCAATTGTTAAACTTAACTTTCCATTAGTTACCAGGAACTGGAATAGTCACTGGAACTTTCACCAAATTACTTGAACTTGAAGTCTCTAACCCTCAATATCTGAATTTGTAGAACTGGGATGACATGAAAAATAAAAGGGAAATATAATCAAAACACTTGGCTACACAGTATATGCTATATAGATGGTAGTTATTAATGTAGGCTTTTTAGAGTAATACTTAAGAGTACAGCTTTTACAGCCAGACAGCCTGGATGTAGTTGTATTCACTGGCTGTATGAACTTACACAACATACTCTATAAAATGAAAATATGGTATTATTTTTCCCATTGGGTTGTTATGAGGTTTCAAAGCATCACTATGTACAGAATATGTAGTACATGGTATGTGTATAGCTCATGTGTAGCAAGTAATCACTAAAGTAGCTAGTAAAGGTGTCTCTAACATTTTACCTAGTTTTAGAGGTGTAACAAAATATGTATGGAAAATTTAGGAGCACTAATGGACAGTCTTGGCCTTTATTAAGTTACTCTTTGTGGCTGTGTTAATATTAGCACCATAAAATACAAAGTGCAAAGAAGAACAAAGAACACATTTCCATATATGCAAAGAATTAAAGAAACATTTTGAAGTGGTTGTGAAAACATACAGACATAATAAGGACTTTCTACCTTCATGTCTTATGTTCTGCTCTTGTATAACCTCACTGTATGATTTAACAACTTTAGTTTAAACATATTTTCTTTTGTTTGTGATCAGAGTCATTAGAAGCATAAAGCATATCAATTTTAGGGACATTATTGTGTATTTGAGAGATATTTGTAACATAGGGCCTTTGCAAAATTTTCATACCTAACAGACATATGTATGGGAAATTTAACTATTATATATTTCTTTGTTCATAAATTGTAGTTAATTAGTTTTAAGAAATTCATGGTGTGATGTAATTTCTGGAGTTTTCCAGGCTCTAGGATTGTTTTATTTTGACTATTTCCCCCAATACCCCAATTGTTAAAATCAAGTTACTGAGAACTAAAAAAAAAAAAAAAAAAAGAAACAACTCAGTTAAGTGTAACTTTCTGCAAATCCTAATGTTTCTGCTTAATCCTAATTACTTTCCTATTCTAACATCATGTGCTTGATATCATGGAAGCCTTCTAATATCCTCCTTCACCTTTATCTCTCCAAGTCTGTATATGAGATGCCTTCATTGCAACTTGTATCATATCCCAATCTTCCTTCACCTTCCAAAGCAAAGGCTCTACTAAGAGGAATTCTCAGTCAGTCCAAACTTCACCATTCCAGCCAATATCTCTTGAGGAAGTAGTGCTCAAAGAAAGGAAGATACTTTGATTGCCACGTTTTTTGTGCCAGATTGATTTCTTTATATTGACATTGTCATATTTGTTCGTAGTCTTGGCCTAGTGCTGGTATTTAGAAAAAGGAACCAGTAATGTTGCACTATTAAGTTTCTGGTGCAAACCAGAATTCTCTTCCTGTAGGAGGTTGAACTAGAGAGGAAAATGACAAATATGTGTATAATTCCTTAGAAAGTATCGTGATGTTATTGTATTGTAAGCTAAGATTTACTAAGAGTGGTTTTGGAATAAACTGGTTATTTTACTATTCTGGTTTAGTTAGAGTTACCACATAGATAACACTGATTTATAAATACTGTAAATAAGATGAAATAACTCACTGCATAGAAAGATGTCAAATATATACATATATATGTATATATATATATTTATACACACACATATATATATATTTGATGATTTAGAAAGCACTTTTCATGAATTTTGAATATAAAAAACAAGTGACAGCATTGAAAAATATCAATTTTTTAGAACTGTCATACTAATTTTTGGTGTTTTCTTATAGTAGTTATCACACATAATATCCCAGTACCTTAGCATCAGTGAAATATCTTTTTTAAAGAGTTGATAGATTGAATAGGTTATGGACATTAAATTCCTGATTAATAATTGTTCCATTGTTTTAGAATTCCTCCTCCCTCCCTTAATGAAATACCCAATAAAGGCTGACCTACCCCAGTGGTCTGCTGTATGTGTGTGTATGTATGTAATCCAACTAATGCAAGAAATAAAGGCACTTTGAAAATCTATATATATGTGCTATTTATTTTATCTTTCTTTTCAAACTTCCACAGTGGTCCCATTCAACCCAATAAGTTACCTTTGAAAATAAACCTGGGGTCAGCTTGTGTGGAACTTTGGAAACTACCAGTAATGCTGTTGACCTGGAGCTTGCTAACCTCTTCATAAAATCAGATTATGGATTTATTGATAAGTATATAAAATAAGGGCATCAATAATCAGACTCTTTCTGTTTACTTTAGAAAGCATTTTATAATTTACTTGAGTAAATTAGCTCTCAAATGATTAAAATTACCTTAAATTATTTCAATACACACAAAATAATTAGGGAACAAGACAGCCTAGGAAAGTACTAGGTCGTAGTGCAAAAGGGAAACTAAGAATATACACTGTTGATCTTTCACAAAGCACAGAATCTGTTTATTGGTTGCAAAGATTTGACTGTGTAAACGTGTGTGTGTATGTGTGCGCACTCACGCACATATGAGTGTAAGTAATTCTGTTGATTATATGTCCTTTAATTCTGATCCTGAAATACCATGTGTTACCACTTTTTTTACTATGTGATTCACAATGTAGTAGCATAAAAAGTGATTCAGGGAATACCATAGCTCTTTATCATCCTTTGTATTATGTACTTAAGTTGTATTTTAATACATAATACATGATTAGGTATAAGGAATAGTAGATTTTTCATGAAGATAACAATTCACTACTCTTTGAATTGATTCTTTCTCATGGTTGAGCTCATGGTAATATGATTCTTATTCCAATCTCATGGAGGGAAATGTTTTCCTCTGCCTAGCGTTGATTATTTCTCAAGAAATGATTCTACTATTCTTTAATATTAAAAATTCCTTCAGCAGCCAATGCAAATGACTAATGTGATATAATAGACATAAAATCCAGTGACATTCACGATACACTGTTAAAACTTAAGCCCTAAGTTTCTTGTCTACATTTATATGTTGTCAAAAGTAGTCATCTCTTATGTTATTTCAATGACGGCACATTTGTTGAGTTACAAATGAAATCAAACTATTACTTTCCTTTACCCAGATTATAAAATTGTTGAAATAAAACATTTTACTAACACATTCCTTGTATCTGGAAGGTCTATAATTTTAAGAAAACCAAAGATCTATATAACTTTTCTTATTAAAATATTCTAGTTTTCATGTGATCAATTTTCTTGAGTAAATGATTCATTGCTGTCTTTTCATTGTTTTGCCTAAAATAGCTGAAGATGATGCAGACTCACTGCTTGGTGATTAACCTACAAATGGGTAACCTTGATAAAATAATCCCTACTTATTACACCTTACTACAGTGTAATGCACTATAATGTAATATAACACAATAACATAATATAATATAATATAATAATTATATACTGTTCCATAAGATTTATGTAGTGCTTGCCTGGTGCCAGACACTACTGTGGGCAGCAAAAATAGAAATTAAAAATAGCTTTCTGAGACCTGTTATTTTGCTTACTATCTTTGTAGATTTGGATAATTTTCCTAAATTCTCTGAACCTCAGTTTTTTCTTTTATAAAATGGAACTAATAATATTTACATCATAGTGTGTGTGTGTGTGTTTGTGTGTGTGTGTGTGAAATTTAAAGGAAAAAAAATGCAAGCAAACTCTTATCCATAGCCTGCAAGCCCTCCATGGAGACTGGCTAATAACACCCCCAGAAGTTTGGGAAATGGTAAGGTGCAGACTCTACCACATTCAGTTATCTCCACAGAAGAGACAGGCATGTAAGCCACAATAAGTGTAACACTAAAAATGCAAAATATTAAAGTAGCATAAGGGAGGGAGGAGATTGAGGATCCCTTCACTGAGGAGATGCTGCTTAGCCAGAATTTGAGGAAGGAAAAGGAGTTTCATAGAGAGATAAGAAAAGCAAAATAGGTTATTTTATGTCAATGAAATGTGGTTAAAAGACAGGATGGTAGGAGCCATCAAGAAGTTCAGAATAACTGGAAGGTAAAGTGTGAAGGAGTCAGACATATTCCACAAAGTGGGATGTAAAGACAGTTTCTTTTATTTTTCTTCAGGGTCAGACAATCTCCTTCTCTAATAGCTCTCAGAAACTTTCAGGTACTCTTCAAAGCTCATTATTTATCCATGTATCATTTATTGATGTCAGATACTAAGTGCTGGGACTTTAAAAGAAGATATAATAAAGTAATTAACAATTTCCTGTTCTTAAGTCTAATAAGAGAAAGGGGTATATATATATATATAATAAAAGCACACTGCAGTGGTTCTTTAACAGCTACATACAAGAAGCTACAGGGGAGAATTCCATATTTGTATGTGATAGAATCCTTGTTACTAGATTAATCATCCCACCTGAAAAACTATAGAATCTGGATGTAATATTTTGAAAAATAACTATTTGAAGCCTTCAGAAAAGAAAAAAATAAAAGCCAAGAATTTAGTAGTCAGTATTCCAGAGAGAAGGAAAATGTGTTGTGGTGAGCTGAATTTTTCTGTAGACTTTCCCTGTCAAGGAATTTGGTTTATTCACAGCAAGAAACAGACCCGTAGAGGAAGTAACAGCCTTAAGCTTGTTGTGTCTCACTGAGCTGAGTAGAAAGATATTGGATTTAAGGCTGTCAAAGCAGTCAAGATTTAAAGGGTCAATAACCTGAATATAATGCTACACATCAGGGGCAAGATTCCAGGAAACTAGACCAGAAGCAGCCGTTAGGAGGCTCAAAAGCTAAGGAGAGATTGCAGCTGTCCACAGAGTTGGGAGAAAGATGGGAATACCTGCTGTGCAAGGGAAGAGAGCTCCTGGTAAAGCTCTCAAGCTTTAAGCTGAGACCTTTTGTTTATTCCTTATCTTAAGTATTGATTGTTAATTTTAGCCCTTTTCAATTGCTGACAATATGCCAATTATTCCCAAAGCACTAGCTAAAGGATCAAACAATTTTGTCAAATCCAGATGTATATTTTCAACTGCAACTGCCTCTCTCCACCTGGGTATGTGTAGTGTTGTCAAGTGTACCAAGTTCAACTATAAGTATAGTCTCTTGTCCTCACCCTCACACATTCCTTTTTCTGGATTTCTTATATAAGAAAGAAATGTAAGTAATATATTCTCTGTACCCAGGGACCCAACAGACACTCCTATGATTTTTATTCCTTTGCTTCACTCTCTAGAAGAAATTTAACCCTAGACCCTGTAAATTAATGTCTAAAATACCTCTAAGGACCTGTTTTCACTCTAATTCTGCTTGTCTTTATCCAGTTGATATCATCACTTGCTCACATTATTTCAGTGCTCTCCTAATGGCACCCTTGCTTCCAGCCCCTCCCTCTCCAATATTCAAAGTAATTATCATCACTTATTGTAGCATGTCATTTCTTTTTTGTGGCTAATCATAGTCCAAATGAATATATTGCCATCCACAATTTGGCCTCCTTTCCTACAACCTCTCCCCATGGGACCTGTGACCCCCAGATGCCCTGTGCACCTAGATGCCTTTACTTATGTTCCTCCCTCTGCCGGAACACCTTCCTACCCTTTCTTCACCTGAAAAAATGTTGGTCATCCTTTAAGGCCCAGTGTAAATATTGTCTCTTCTATGAAGTCTTTCTACTCAGAA
Organism: Globicephala melas; assembly: GCF_963455315.2. Taxonomy (NCBI): domain Eukaryota; kingdom Metazoa; phylum Chordata; class Mammalia; order Artiodactyla; family Delphinidae; genus Globicephala; species Globicephala melas. The sequence goes on from NC_083317.1 coordinate 35,299,381, forward strand.
ATTAATTTGTTTCTTTCTCTATAATTCTATAACTACTTCAGTCATAGTGCTAGATTAACACTTATATTGTTAACTGCTTATAAACCCATCTCCTCTTTTATATGGTGTGCCCCATTAGACTGGGTGCATACTAATTGCCTTGTTTCCTTACAACTTAGCCTAGGACTCCTGGTACATAATAAGTGGTTGACTGGGTGATATTTTCTGCCCTAAGGACCGTTCTTGATCTGTGCATACCCCAAATATGCAAGGACTGGTCTTCTAAAATGAACATTTATATCCTTATATTCCGTCATGTAGTTAAAAGTTTTGGGGAAAAAAGCAGCATTCAAAAAAGCATACCAAAAATTATAGTTCTCATAGGAAACATCTTTAAGTATTATACAAATAAGTGTAGAAAACAGTCTGACTGAAATGAAATCATAAAGAGGCCATTTTTCTCCCGTTGCGGAGCACAGACTCCGGACGCGCAGGCTCAGCGGCCATAGCTCACGGGCCCAGCCGCTCCACGGCACGTGGGATCCTCCTGGACCGGGGCACAAAGCCGTGTCCCCTGTATCGGCAGACGGACTCTCAACCACTGCGCCACCAGGGAAGCTGAAGAGGCCATTTTTAAATTGACTTTGTCTTCTGATCTTGTACAGTTTAGTATGCTTCTAGACTTATCTAGATTAATTGTTATCACCTTTCTGAAATCAAACAAAAGACATTATATAAGAATCATATAATTAACACCAATCTCTGTAATTTCAGCAAGAATATAAATCAAATCTATTATTCATTAATATTTTCTATTTTTAGTTTATCACTTCCTAGGTCCTGCATAAGAACAAGGAAAAAAAACATAGGTTGCTGCCACCAATGCTGTAATTAAAACTCCAACATGGAAAACATCTGAAAAATAGTATGTTATTTTTATTTCTGAATAACACAAATGATTTTGGCAAACATGTTAGTTTCCAGCATGGGCCTTTTCCCCAGGTTCTCTCTGCTTCCTGCAGAAATAAATAAAATCAAAAATAAATAAAGCTTAATTTTTTAAAAAAAAAATGAGGAAAAAACCTGAAAGAAAACATAACCAACCTCATTGCGGGATAATATTGTGTGCTTTATAAAAATAATTTAGGGAGTAATGACAATATATTTTTTTCAAGAATGTCATACATGAGAACTAAATTTATAGAAAGAACAATTTACACATAACATTAGAGAATATCACTTCCCTTGTCTGAAATGTAAGCAAGCCATTCACTGGCCAGGTATTCTAATGTGATAATACATGATCTTCTAAAACCTGCTACCAGTAATGCCTGTCTCAGGAATTCACGACTATCATTCCTTTATCTGAAGCATCTTTTCCAGATGTCTCAATGAGGGACAATCACTAGTGCTAATTTAATATAATGTTTTATATAAATGTGTTTTTAGGCCATCTATGGATGCCTACTGGTAGCAAAGAATAAAGACATCATTGTTGTTTTATAATTTTCCTCTAATAATTTGATATTAATTTATGTTACAAGTGAGGATTTAGTTTTCCCAGTGGTATTAACTTTCTATTTAATTAAGTCAAACTAAAGGGTAATCAATTAATTCATAACTATATTTTCCATGTCCAACTCAAGATCTATTTGTGTAACTTCCCTAGCTGTTCTGTAAGTTCTTGGCATAGTCAAAGATTTTCAACCAAATGTATTATTGGAAGTTAGACAAAATACATGGAGTGGGAGGCATAACTTAAATTGCTTTCACAACTCTCCCAACCATCTTCCTAAAAATCTATGGTATATTGAACCAGAGAGTAGAACTTTTATTCATGTTCTTTAGAACAGCTCTAAAACAGTGAATTTCCTTGGAAATCACTCTGAACAATCAGAGATACTCATCATAAAAAAGGGTGGCATGATTGATAAATCAATGCTCTTCAAACAAACTATGATATTACCATTCATTTTAATAATCAGAAATCTTACAGAATGGAGAGCATAAAAATACTACAACAGAGGTAGGGGAAATAACTTACAAGTTAAAACTTGCAACAAACTACCTCTTTCAAAAAGAAAACAGCACACTTCCTGTCATAGTACCTAGTTAGATAATGTAAACCTATAGATAGGAAGACAGTGACTTCAGGAGACCACAAAAGCAATGGTTGAAACTGGATGTTTTTGTGTTGGATAATAAAATAATTGGACTTTTTCTGTTAAGAAAAAGGCATTGTTCATAAAAGGAAGAGGAAACACTAGAGACACATGAAACCTCTTGAAGATTTTCTAATTAAGCCCTAAATTTGAATTCCTATTATGTAAATCTATGACATTTCAGTAACTGTAGTATCTCTTCTGTGAAATATTCTAAGAAAATTCAAAGACAATATGTCTTAAGGAAATAGTAGGACAAAATGTGTTAGAATGTACCTGACAGCCATGTTTAAAAAATCTAAAACTTTTAAAAAGTCAAAATTATTATCCAGAATTTTTAGAGAAGATAATGAAAGTTAAAGAAGAATATGTCTTTCCCCCGTCCCCAAGGTATAATTCCTTGTAATTTTTTTAACCCTCTTTAATATAATGAAGGGAGTTTTTGCTCCTGTCTTGCTCTCAAACTATTTCTGCGGTGCTTAATTTGTCCACATCCTTAGTACAGTAATTTAAAACAACATGAGCTAAATATTTTGCCACTTTGCAAAAAAGAACAATAAAAACCAGAGAGGTAGGGGCTTCCCTGGTGGCGCAGTGGTTGAGAGTCCAGCTGCCGATGCAAGGGACACGGGTTCATGCCCCGGTCCGGGAAGATCCCACATGCCGCGGAGCGGCTAGGCCCATGAGCCATGGCCGCTGAGCCTGCGTGTCCGGAGCCTGTGCTCCAAAACGGGAGAGGCCACAACAGTGAGAGGCCCGCGTACCGCAAAAACAAACAAACAAACAAACAAACAAACAAGAGAGGTTAAGCTATTTGTTTAAGGTGTAGAGAAAAATTAGAATTAAGTAAGACTCCAAATACTTAAACATTTCATTTTGAAGTATTTTGTGACAAATAGTTTGGTATTTCTGCACCATGGATGAAATGAAATTCATTGAATATTTTTTTCTTTATGGATGCATTATAAGAAATTTGTGGTCTTTTCGTTTTCTGAAAAATAAACCTTTCATACCTGTGATTTGGTATTTGGGATGTAGGAACAAATTACTACTGTTTTTTGTGCCTTTGAATATAAAGTACAAAAACAAATTAAAAGAACAAAATATTGGTGGTTTCCTCCCATAATTCCTCTTCAGGGAGACTGAACACTTTTTTTTTTTTACTATAGATATATGAATTTATGTAAATATTTTAAAATTAAATTTTAGCAGTAATTCACAATAATTTTTTTGTTGTATACCATTAAAATATTAGGTTGTTTTGATATGTTATACCACTGAGGAATTAAAAGTGTCAAAACATCAAGCTAATTGGAAATCATTATTAATTATTAGTCCTGTGTAGCAATGATAGGTATCTATGAAAGCATTTCCAGGCCAGAAATATGAACAGGAAATTTATAGAGTAGGGAATTCTAATCACTAATAAACTTACAAAACAGTTTTTAACCTTGCAAGAAATCAGAGAATTGCTAACTAAAGCATGAATGGGATACTGATTTCTTGTGAGATTAGCAAACAATTAAAATATGATAATATCAAGCATTGAAAGGGACATCAGTATATGGAAACAGGTTCTCTCATCTGATAAAACACTTAAAGGACAATGAGCAACATCCATTAAAATTTTACACATACATTTTCTATGACTCAGCAATTCTACTTTAAATTATTAGAATTTCGATTAGGAGAAATACTGCTATATTAACGTAAGAAATCCTCCTATATTAACCCAGGAAAAAATCATAATATATACCACAGCGTTGGCGGTATTAGAAAAAAAAAGAAAACTAAACATCAATTAATATAATTAGGTTAAAAACAAATTGGAATTTTGTGCATTACTTTGCTGAGACAATGGTAAATGAAAAAAGAATATACTACTTCTATAACTTTTCTTCTTCCCTCCTAAATAATGTGTCTTTCCCATGACTGTGTGCATATGTGTGTGTGTGTGTGTTTGTAAATACATAGAAAACAAGTATAGGATATGCACAGCAATTAGTAACCAATAAGAAGACTGAGACTGGTGTATTAAAATCAATATTTGTGACTTTATTCTTATGTACAATAGTATTTTTCCATGAAAAAATGTTTGTTATTTACATAATTAAAGTTTTTGTTTAAAAATCAGCTTAAGGGCTTCCCTGGTGGCGCAGTGGTTCAGAGTCCGCCTGCCGATGCAGGGGACATGGGTTCGTGCCCCCGTCCGGGAGGATCCCACGTGCCGCGGAGCGGCTGGGCCCGTGAGCCATGGCCGTTGAGACTGCGCGTCCGGAGCCTGGGCTCTGCAACGGGAGAGGCCACAACAGTGAGAGGCCCGCGTACAGCAAAAAAAAAAAAAAAAAAAAAAAAAAAAATCAGTTTATGATAATACAATAATAGCTTAGATTAAAAAGATATATAATCCCAGGCCTAATGTTCTTCATTTATTGATAGTTACCATTTAGCTTTATGTCAGCATTGGAATATAACTATTTTCTGCTCTAGATCATCTTTGACAAGATTATAATTCTTACCTATGTCTTGAAACAGGTTGTGTCTCACTGTAAACCATATCATCGGATGCATGCATCACAATGTTATCTGAGAGACACTGCTTTAACAATAGGTATTATAAAATGCTCTAGGCCATTTTGGCCCTGCACAGTGAATGCTTAGTTTCTTTTGTTGGATAATGATAACCTCTGGAGAACTTTGAGGTAGGTGAAGATTAGCTCTACCCCTAGAGTCTTGCTATATTCTTTTTTTGTTTGTTTGTTTGTTTGTTTGTGTTTTGGCAGTACACGGGCCTCTCACTGCTGCAGCCTTTCCCATTGCGGAGCACAGGCTCCGGATGCACAGGCTCAGCGGCCATCGTTCACGGGCCCAGCTGCTCCGTGGCATGTGGGATCTTCCCGGACCGGGGCACGAACCAGGGTCCCCTACATCGGCAGGCAGACTCTCAACCACTGCGCCACCAGGGAAGCCCCGAGTCTTGCTATATTCTTAAATGGAAAGAAACCCTTAGGCCAATTCCAGCCACATATACAGAAATATATTAAGCAAACATTAGCATGTAGATATAAAATAGTTCATGCCACTTATCTTGTAAGTTCAGTGAAACCCCAGCTCTCTGACCTTTTGATGCTTCAACCACACTTTGAATGAAAGGTTCGTATAAGGCAGACATGCTAATATTCCAGAGATAAAATTCTATTTTCCTTTTAGTTGATAACAAAAATTAGAAATTTTTGAACTCAGTGGTTGGACACAAGACCATTTGATGATAAATTTTGTGAGAGTTTTATGCTCTGATAATGCAAAGATGAGGAGTGGTTCTTAATTATTTTAGTCAATTTACATATCTTGAATACTATTAATTTTGCTAAGAATCCCTTGCTAATATTCATCATGGTGATTAACAAGCCACTAGTTATGTTTCAGCAATGGAGACATATTTCTAAGATTTATTATGCTATTTGGAAAGGCCTAGTATTGTTTGAGATATGAATATTAGAAGTGCTTTAGTCGTTGCTCCCAAACTTAGATTTTATAAATTTAATTATAACTGAACACCCTTGGAGTTCAAATTCCTGATTAGGGCAACTGACAAAACCTAGGTATAGTATAATAAGTGTTTTATGTTTCATCAAAACAATGAATATACTCAGTTTTACCAAAAATACATGTTATATATTAACTAGAATTTATTGTTATCACTGTGGAGAGCTTGGGATTTATCACTGTACCATGGTGCCCTGACTGAGAAGCAGAGTATCAAGAATATTTGTTAAACTCCATTTCTTTTGGCTTAAAAATGTTTTGTTAATTTCACAGGTAAATTATTTCTTTATTATCTTCTCTTATTATTATAACAGTCAAGACTCTTGGTTACAAGAACATAATCCAAATCAAACTGATTTAAGAGTTCACAAAAAAAAACAAAATAAAACAAAAGTTCACAAAAAAAGGTGGGATCCAGGATTGGCCTAATTGTGGCTCCATCTTGATCCTTCATTGTTTTCCAAGACTCTGCTCTTTCCGTATATAAGTTCATCCTAAGGCTGCATCCATTTTATAACAAAATGTGCATCTTTCTGGTATATCATCCTGATTGGAGAGAGTGTATATGTCAGAATTGTGAGCAGAGCTTTTATGCTCCACTTTGATTGGGCCAACTTAAACACATTCTCATAGCTAAAGCAAATACTGTGACGAGGGGATGAATTGTAATGATTGGTATAGTCAAGGATTCATGCTTACTTCCCTAGATGGGAGTTTGGTCAACCTCCCTGGAATAACACTTAGAAACTAGGGACAATGATAAAGAGTATGCAGTAACAATGGCTGCTTAGGAGAAAACAAACCCGTGTCCACTGCAATAATTAATATTCTACTGTCTCCCTCAGAGAATATCATGATAAACCCTCTAATTTTAAATACTTTAAAGACAAGAGGGGATAAATAATAAATAATCATTAAAATATTAAATAAATTGCTCATGCTTCTCCACACTGGACTTACTTATGGATGTCATTGGAAGAAACAACTACTTTCTAGATATTAATTTAATATACAACTGTCATAAAATGGCCATATAAAGAGGTCTTCTAAATCTTGTTTTTGGTCATTCTTCGTTTGCTAAACTGGTAATAGCTGGAGGATGTTCTTAAGTACATGGGCATTAGTCAACACGCCATAAACATCATATGGAGAGAGCGAAGGGAACACACACTTTTTTTCTCCAGAATGCCATTTTCCAAATTAAGGTATAGGCAGTTTAGGAAAGAGAATCCACTCTACTGGTCTCTGAATTCCTGCTATCCTCTATACTAGTTTTTCTTTGAAAAATACTTGAATGAGGAAATGGAATTTGGTCATTTTAGTGTTCTTTGACCTGGTCACATTTTACTTTTATTATGAAATTAGTGGCTCTTTCCACTCAAAGCAAACATTCTCAATTTTCCAAGTTATTCAAACAGAATACATTTGTAATATGTCCATTTATTTGATTTAAATAATTCATGTCCAGCTAGGGATAAACTTTTATGTCAAGCTCCCTTTGCCTCCCTTAGTAATGCAGAAAAGAACAGAAGCTAATAATAGGTGTAGTCACATTTAATTACTAGAATTAATGGAAAGACTTTGTAATTACTTTCTATAAAGCTTTCTTTTTTTTTTTAATTCAATGAAAACAGCCCAGAAAAGCAGCTAATTTCAGAAATCCTGTGGCTGCTTGCCAAGTGTTTAAGCAACCAATGATAGTCAGAGTCATTGGCTCTTTGAAAAACCAGGGGTGGCGGCTAGTTGTAGGTTTCAGTAGCACCACTGGGAACTTTCAATTTAACTTGATACTTAAAGCGGCCAGTGGGAATTTTCAATAAACTCAGTCAATGTTGAAAGCAAAGTGCTATTAAAAACATGGGTAAACATTGATTTTAGGCTTTAGGGCCATTCAGGAACTCTTCTTGGGAAGGTCTCTACCACCTCATTCCTACAGTAAGAAGTGACTGCTGTGGTAACACGTAAAATGCACACAGTAGTTGTCACATCACTTTCTTGTCTGTGTTCATGAATGATTGCATTTTTATATCATGTAGCATTTTCTTAGAAACCATCTTAGGATGAGAAACTTCTTCAGATTTTGAGGACTCGTGCCGCATGGATATCTAATTTTCAATATGGCTGTAATTTTTGGCAGTGTGACAGGCAACAAATCTTGTATTTTGAGCGTTTCCATTAGTGTCACTTCTGAATCTATCACCATTCAACTTATGTCTCCTGAAATGTGTTTGGCTGATCTGGACATAAATGGGCTGTGAATCGTAGCTGCAGATGGCTCAAAAACATATTTTACAGTGAGCAAACTCTGGATGACTGAAAGAACATTGACAGAAATACTACAAGAAAAAAGTGTATGTCATTTCAATGACTGAGGGAATAAACTAAAATCAAAGCAACAAGAAGAATATGAAACTGCTCCCCAACAAAAATTGTCACAGCCCCCTGATGGATTAAAATGAATTTGGCCATTTCAAGCAAAAACCATAAGACTTTCCCATTCTCCTCAACATAGAGGATTTTCTGGTTGGGTATTGGGCTGCCAGGATATGAGAGGCCGTGAGCTCTCAGAAGTGACTCACTGTGGGGAAGGTCAGTGTGAAACTGAGCCAGAGTCCATGAGGGTAATGAGGAACCTGCTGAGTATACCCAGGTGAATGCCAAGTCCAGAGGGACTGAGCCTGATGATAAACAAGAGGCAACATCCTGGTTGGGAACCAGATTGCAGCTGAGGCAGATTGTGGAGAAATGAAGAGAAACAGGGCCAAGTGTTAGGAAGAGGTGTTTAGCTGCATTATATTAATAACAATTGCTTAGAAAACTATTGAACTTATTTAAATATTACTAAAAGCGATTTCCAACAATGTTTATAATTTATCATTTTAAAGTTTCCTGTAAGTGGACTACAGAAATATTTGGTACCAGTTGGAATCTTCTCTTTATTTTGTTTGCTGTTGATCTTGGTTCTCTTTTGATTTTCTGATATTTGACTCTCCAGGAACTTAGTGGTCCTGTTCAATGTGGAAAATTATTTCAATATTTGGGGGCATAATTTGCTCATTTTAAGTTTTTCTTTTCATTTATTTTGTTAGTTGAATGTTATCTTCCCAATCAATCCTCTGTTTTTTTGACTGTTTTTTTATTCCTCACTCTTTTCCTCTTTGCCATTACTCCAACAAGACTGCGTTTACTTATTCAAATTATATTTTTTATATTTGCAAATTTCTTTTGCATTCTCTGCAATTTTTACAGCAAACTTTTCTTGTTTGTATTTTATGGCCTCAATAACTTATCAAACAACTCCGAGGATACAAACTTAAAATGTGTGAACATTTCTCCAGCTTTCTCCTTATCCAAAGTGCTATTTTCTCAAAGATCTGGTGACTTTGGCTTTCTGTTAATATTTAAGAATAAAGAGTTAGTTTGGATCACAGCTTTTTCTATTCGGATACATTTCTCAATATGTGTGCCTTGTTATTCAATCTGTCAGAAATACTTTAATAGCATTTGCATGTTGATCACTGTATGTAGGTGTCTTGGGTTTCCTCTGTCGTTATGTATTGAAACTTAGTTTCTCCAAAGCCCTGTTTCCTTGATTATAAGTCTGACGGGCAGTTAAAGATATTGGGGAGAGCCGTGGGACTTGCAGGCAAGCTTTGGTAACCGTATGTGGAAACCAGAAGCAGACCCACTGTTGCTCCTACCCCTCCTCTGCAAATCTCAAATGAGATGAAATAACTTTGAAGTCCTAACTTCATCTTAGAAAACTTCATTTTTCCCCAGCCATGCAATTTCTATAAACAGAGCTCCAGTATTTTCCTTGGGAAAAACGCCAGGTGCTAAAACCCTATATAAGCTGAATTGGGTGGGGGACGGAGGATGAGTCAGGCCAAATGACCCAGCAAATTTTACCACAGAAAGCCTTTCAATTAATCAACCCATTTTCTGCCCCACTACTCATTCCCACTGTCAAAACTTAACCTGTCCCAAAGTCTAAGCTTTAAAAAAATATTACCTCCCATCTCTACTCTGTCTACCTTGTTTTTTGTGCAAGATTGCAGCTGCTTCTATTCTGATTAATTTCTCATTTTGTATGTCTTGATTTTCAACCTGTCAGAAATATTTTTAATTGTGTTTGCATGTTAATGACCCATCTCTGCTATGAACACTGTACTCTTCACTATTACAGATTTTAACATTTTGTACTTCATGGCAATAAGATTTAGGGGGAACTAGAGGGCAGATAAGGTTGCTCCTTCTGCTAACTTGAACTAAAATTTCTAATATGATTTTTTTTTTTTTTTTTTGCGGTATGCGGGCCTCTCACTGTTGTGGCCTCTCCCGTTGCGGAGCGCAGGCTCCGGACGCGCAGGCTCAATGGCCATGGCTCACGGGGCAGCCGCTCCGCGACATGTGGGATCTTCCCAGACCGGGGCACGAACCCGTGTCCCCTGCATCGGCAGGCGGACTCTCAACCACTGCGCCACCAGGGAAGCCCTCTAATATGATTTTTTAAAGTCAAAAAATATATTAATTTTCTGTTGTTGCTGTAACAAATTACCACAAACTTAGTGGCTTACAGCAACACAAATATCTTATAACTTGGAGTTCAGAAGTCTAAAAATGGGTCTTATGGGACTAAAATCATAGTCTTAGTATCACTGAGTTCCTTCTGGAGATTCTAGGGAAGAATCTATTCCTTCCTTTTCCAGCTTCTGGAGGCTGCTCAGGTTCCTTGGCTAATGGCTGAATCACTCATTAAGCAAGATCTGCTTAATTGTCACATCTTCTCTGACTCTCCTGCATCCTTCTTGCTCTTGTAAAAGCCCTAGTGATTACATTGGGCCCACAGGAATAATTCAGGATTATCTTCCTATCTCAAGATCATATGCAAAGTCCCCTTTGCCATGTAAGGTAACGTATTCACAGGTTCCAGGGATTAGGATATAGACAAGTTTGAGGGGTCATTATTCTGCCTACCATAAACATGTACATGATATTATGTCATCAGTCAGCATCCTGGCACATTCTAACTAATTGCTACAGAGATATTCCATCAACTATATATCATAATTTGTTTAACCAATATATCTGCTGGCATGTCTTCCACCTAACTGAGGGTACGGATATAAATGGGAAACTCCAGAACTCCTTACAATCTGTGTCAAAGTAGAGATAAAAACCTAAATTCTCTGAATGATGTACATTTTATAACAAAATGTGTCAATTACTTTTAATGTTTGTTCTTATGATAAATAGAGATTCCACCAATTTATACACCCATATTCTTCTTTAAGCAACTGGAAATCACAGTCTTTTTTTTTTTTTTTTTTTGCGGTAAGCGGGCCTCTCACTGTTGTGGCCTCTCCCGTTGCAGAGCACAGGCTCCGGATGCGCAGGCTCAGCGGCCATGGCTCACGGGCCTAGCCGCTCCGCGGCATGTGGGATCTTCCCTGTCTGGGGCACGAACCCATGTCCCTTGCATCGGCAGGCGGATTCTCAACCACTGCGCCACCAGGGAAGCCCAGAAAACAGTCTTTTATGATTCTCAGTTATGGGGATGAGATTCATTACTTTAAATTGTTAGGTTACATTGTGTAGTAGTAACAAAGTGGTTAAAGGCAAGAAACTGTGACAAGAAAGTTGACAGTATTTAGACATATTCTGCAAACCACTCATCAACTCTAAAAATTAAGAACTCATGTAAATTTAGTTATCAGTACCTGCCTGAAACTGAAACTTCAGAGTTTCCAGAATTAGGCGAGAAACGTTGATACTTCCAAACATGTAGTCTTTGCCATCTATGAAACAATTTTGTCTAAAGAAGTGATAAAAGAGTGAGGAAGTCAGTTAAGAGAACTCTCATAGACTACTTAAGAGCTAGAATTAAAGCTGACATTTCCTTTATATTCTCTACATTACTGAGCCTAGTTTTGTGTTTGTTGGAGCTCAATGGGTACTTGCTGATAGATTAGTTGAATTCTAATAAGCAGCCAGAAAAAAATCATTGAGAAGCTGAGCATAAGAATGTCCATCTCAGGTTCTAGGGTTAGTTTCTTACAGGATTCAATGACTTCAGAACGGTTTACCTTTGTGATGCCTCCTGAAAATGGCCTCTCTGAAACATAAAAAAACCCTTTCATTACTGGGACTTCAGTTTGAACACAGTTTTCTTGTAGAGAATAAAGACAAGACAGAATAACTACTCCCTGAAGTTCTTAAAGGTAAAATACACCTTATAGCCACTGACTGTTGACACAGAAAAATATCTCGTATATGTACTGATTTATAAAGAAAAGAATATTGTCTTCACAACCAGATTGTTTATAGAAACTATGTTTGAAAAATAAAACTTCAGATTTTAGTCAAGACAGCCATATCATCAGCAATTTTCAGAGATCTGAAGTTGAGATCATTTTAATATTGAACAGATATTCTCCATCCTATGCCGATCATTATTTATGAGTGACTTCAATTGCTGAATTAAAGAACTGTGATACAGAACTGCAAAAATGTATCATTAAACCACTGAATATGAAAGAAGAAGGCTGTGAAACCCTGGGGTGCTACAAGCAGCAAAGCAATGTGCTGTGAAAACACATTAATTTTGGAAGGATCTGTCCCACCACCATCATTTGACCCTGAAACAAAACCAAAACAAAACAACACAAAACAAGAAACCAAACAAAGCCTGCACAGGTACAGAATGTTTCATCTTTGAGCAGCACAACAGAAAATAACTAACACAGTTTGGCACTGAAAAGTACAAAATGCTTTCAAAGCTGGAGCAATTGACCATCCATTTTAGCCACTGTCCCTACAATAAAGGATAGGAGAGGGAGAGTGAAAAGTAATTGCTCACCACAGTGTTATTTTATCATCCTTTGTAGCTGGTTTTTCTTGTTTCAGAGAGGAAATATTATTAGGAATGTGAATTAGAAAATTTCAGAAGTGTTTTCCTGATAGTATAAGAGGTATTTGTTCCTATTTGATTATCTTTCTAAACTTTGAATTACTGAATTTTATCTTATTTCTCCTTGATTTTTTCTTATATTTACAGAGAAAAAGCCGTATTTTTCTACTATTAGAAATAGACTGGAAGACACACCCATAAATTGTGTGTAGTTTTGCAAATATTTCTGTCTCAGGAAATGAATGAAGAAAAAAAATTCTGTTGTTTTATTTTGGCATAATAAGGATTCCAGTAGCCAGAGAAGAACTCCCTCCAGAACTAACCATGGCAGGGAGATTTACCCCTGCAACAAACACTTTCTTTTCAATTTATACAGCATCCTAACACTAGCCAGTGTATTGCCATTTTTTTCTGACTGGCCTAATACTTTGTTTGGAGTAAACCTTGGCAGTGTACTACTCTAAGTGTAGGATGTCCATCTACACCATAGCAGATGCATCAATCATTAGTGGTCTAACCCATTAAAGCCAACCAAGGAATCTTCCCCTATGAACTTCAATGCCTCACCATTTTAACTGCCTATGACATACAGACAGGAGTGCCTTTGATGGGAGTCACCAATCAACCTTTTTTATCCCAAGACCCAAACACACTTAGGTAGAAAGAATAGTGCTACTGGTGTCTTTCTTAAAAGGGGACCAATATTCATTCACTTCAGGCCCCATCTCTAAAAGAAATGGTAGTAAAATACAGAGCCAACTGACAGAAAACATCAGCTCTGAGGTGAAATTCTCCCACCAGTTTTCAACCGTCATTAGTACAAGTGAAAAGGAGACTGTTAAAGCTGCCTTGTCATGTGTATGTGGAGGCTGCATATTCTGGGCAGCTGGGGCTGGTTACAAGAGCCTTTTGTGTTGTCCTGGGTCTTGTTTACATTTACATTTTTCCAGAGGATACCACCTTCAAGTGGGACTCTTGTACTGCTCATGCCATACTCAGGGCCATGGGTGGGGAAATGGTAGAATTAAAAGAAAGCTTGTAAAGAAATCCAGAAACAGGACTTGATTTGCCACAGTTGGTGTGCCACATGGGAAATGAAGGCACTGCTGAAATAGATAAATATTACTGGTGTAGGTAAATAAGGCAATTGTCACAAATATTTATAGTAGGATTTATTCAGGGCATTGGTTATTTGCATAATCAATAGCTGGTGTCGGAAACACTTTGAGGTCCTCCAGAGATTTGCATCTCAGGTTATTGTTTAACAAGACACTATTACCCTTAAGCTAGAGAGAAGCTGAGTGGAGACTGTCACTAGAGCCCTGGAGACAGTGGAACAAGCACACAGTGGACTTACCCAGTGGGAGCTGAAACCACAGAGAAGCAACAGCCTTGGCCAGAAAGCCTTCTAAGGCTGAAACTGTGACAGCAATATCCTGAATTCTGTCATCAATCCTCCAGTTTTCCACCAGTGTCTCCCAATGATAAATCCTAGTTTGCAACCAACAAATGACACTACAGTTAGAAATACTAAGCTGGCACATGTCAGGTGCCTTGCAGTTCAGTGAAGATCAGGGGAAGGGGAAGGAATGGATATGAGGGCAGCCAAGGAGATCTGGGAATAATTTTCAAAGGATCACTAGTTCTTGTGATCTATCTTGGTCTTGTAACATAAAACCCTGGTCCTCTTTCTGGAGAAACGCTCTCCCCACCCATTGCCTACTACTAACCCTCACTTCTAACCCCTTTTGCTATATAAACAGGCTGGTTAAAAAACATGATGCAAAATCTGTGAGCCCTTGTAAAAAGTAGTGATTTATCAATGAAGATTTAGAATAATGGATATAAAAGAGGTACTCACACATTCATTCTCCAATCTGTGGACATGAATATTCTTATTAGTATCTAGTACCATCTCTTCTTATTCAGTTCCAGGAATCATCCCTCTGCATTCTTTACTTGTAAATGTGTCATATCTGGTTATTTTAGTCCATTTGGGCTGCTGTAACGAAAGTACCATATACTGGGTAGCTTAAACAATGAACATTTATTTCTTATAGTTCTGGAGGCTAGAAAATCCAAGATCAAAGCACCAGTAGATTCAGTGTCTGGTAAGAGCTCACTTCCTGGTTTATAGATGGCTGTATTCTCCCTGTGTCCTCACATGAATGAAGGGTGGAAGGAGAGCTCTTGGATTCCTAATAAGGGCACTAATTCCATTCACAAGGACTCCATCCTCATGACCTAATCACATCCCAAAAGTCCACTGCCAAACATCATCACACTGGGGATTATGTTTCAACCTATGAATTAGGCGGGAACACAAGTATTCTTCTACAGCACTGGCTAATTTTATACCTCTCATCACAAGAAAAAGAGACTCTTCTATTACTCACTGTTCCATGGCCCTATATTCAATACAGAATTTGTCTGTACTGAAACTATACAGACTTTTTGGCCTCTACATTTCCCTAATATTTACATAATTCTAGGGTTTCATCATTACTCATTATGTTGATCATCTATCATGCTGCCCATGAAGGCTGGCTCCTGATGACTCTCTTAAAGATTGTTACTGTGCTTTGTTGATGGTAATCACAAATCAGTCCTACCCAGAATACACAGAAAATTGTGAACAATAATTCAGTTTTGGGTCATGTTAAACTGACTGTTTAGAATTTTATAGTGTTAACATAGAATAACACATCTTCCAAAAACAGCACTCTGAAAGTCTTTAGACCATAACCACTGCATTTCCAGGTTGGGACCTGTTCCAGTTTTGATGCACCCATGTCTTTTGAAGCTACCATCAGAAGGGACAATAAGAATGTTTATCCCTTATCTGGAAGAACGTCCTAGAAGACCATCCTAGAAGACATAGGAAGTGACCACATTGATTGGAAGGGCTGGTTTGTACTGTGGAGTAACAGTCTTATATTCTCTCAGAGGAGATAGTTGTGGTCACTTGTATTAGTTTCATAGGGCTGCCATAATAAAATACTACAAACTATATGGATTAAGCAATGGAAATTTATTGTCTCACCTCTCTGGAGGCTAGGATTGCTTCCTTCCAATGACTATGAGGAAGAAACTGTTCCATGCCTGTCTCCTAGTTCCTGGTGGTTTGTTGGCAATCTTTGGTGTTCTTTGGCTTGTGGCATTGTAATTCAAATCCCCCCATGGCATTTTCTCTGTTTCTCAGTCTCTATGTCCAAATTTATCATTTTTGGAAGGATACAGACATATTGGATTATGTCTGTATTATCATACAGACATACTGTATGATATCATATATTATTATATCCTAATGACTTCATCTTAACTTGATCATCTGCAAAGCCCCTGTTTCCAAATAAGGTCACAGTCACAGGTACCGGGCATTAGGACTTCAACACATTTTGGGGAGTAACAATTCAATCCAGAATACTGTTCTTGTCTGACTGCCTGATGTTTGACATAGAGCTTGCAGAAGGGGTGGGGTAACTGCACTTGGTGCCAGTGATAGGCTACACATAGGGTAAAAGATGCCTAATACCACCTCCACTGCTCCTAAGTGTTGTGGAGGTGAGGTGGGCTGCATGGTTGAAATCAAATGGGAGACAGCTATTTGAGACCACACCTGTGGCTCAAGCCCAAGGGTTAGCAATGTGTTGTTGGAGAACATGAGTTCTAACTGAGTTCTAAATTAATCTACCTCTGACATGAATGAGAGTTAACAGAAGTCATAGCATTAGCACCATTCTGGCAGCTTAATATTACATGATCCTGTGAGAGAATCCTATTTCTCCCATTTCTTTGGTGGTATAGAAGTACTTTTTGATTTTTAATTTTCTATTTTTATTTCTTATTGCTTATTTCCATGGGAATCTCTATAGTGTTAGACACCACTTATCTAGAAGAAAAGAATAATACACCAATATCCTTTCGATAGGAAATTAAAAATTAAAAAGTGCTTCCGGACAAATATACTGTTGATGATATAATGTATAGCCAAGTGACACATAAGTATGAAATGATTTTCTCAATTTTACTTTATATCAAAATCTGTGGATTAAGCAGAAATTTGTTTTAGTTATTGAATCAAGTTATTAAAAGAAGAAAAATTCCATTTACATTGAAGTTAATAAATTGGTTATCTTTCTTTTATCAGGGTTTATGATGATCTTCTAAGTAATGGACTCTAGGAGCACATAACTTGACATTTTGGTCTCTAATTCAGGGATACATTGAAAAGAAAAGCAGCTAGGTAGAAATTATTAATGTCAATGATGTTAAAAATTCCTCACTGAAGAAAACTTAAATGGAAAAGTACTTTAAAACTATAATCTGTGACTTGAAGTACAAGTTAAAATATATTTTTAAAAGTTATTCTCAAAAGATGTGTTTTTCATTAAAAAGAAGATAGCTGAAACAATGTTCTAATCTCAAAGTACGGGAAATTTCAAATTCTAAGGAGGATATATGTACAACAATGTAATTATCTAAGTAGTTTTGAGGAGGAAAAAAGTTTTCTTCTTTTAATAAAGACTTATTATTTCACTAAATGAATCATAGTTTGACTAAATTCAGTTTTTAATTCAATGATAATTCAGCTTTTAAAAGTTAGGCTTTATCATAGTCTAGAGGAAAGAGGGTGAGAAAAAAACATCTACAGCGGTGTTTTGTTACCTTATGACTTCATGAGACATTTATATCATGGGACCAGAGTCTGGTTCTCAGTACTTTTTAATCTGGATATTGATTCTTATCAGTCTACCTAGGGATGTTCATATGCTAGTATATTCATCCAAATAACAATAGATTAATTTAAAAGTCAGAAAGCAGTTTTATAACTGTGCATGGAGACATTCAAATGTTTAATCATGATCACCATTTACATGCTAACTCAATATTTTAGTAGCTTCCTGCATTCTAAAGAATTAAGTTTAATATACTTATCTTGGCATGTGATATACAGTGACCTTATTCTGAACATATTTCTACACTTATCTGCAATTACTCCTCTCCATACCTGCTATATTCCAGAAATGTTTCCAGTTTCACCTTTTTCCTTTTATGAGTTAACTACATTATACCCTCCACTTTACGTGCCATTCCTCCTTTCAAGAGACGTTTACATCTTTACAGATTCAGCTCATGTTATCCCCTTCATGAAAGCTTCTATTCTACTCTCTACTTCCAAATGCCAGATGAAGAATTATTAATTCTTTTCTATATCCTTTTACTTAATATTGCAGCTATGTTTTCATGGATTTATTTCCCCTATGATTACATACCTTTAAAGCAGAAAATAAGACATTGACATATTAATTATTGCATTCTCTGTAGCTTTATGCAAAATGTCTTCTACTTAGTATTTTCTCAATAAAATGATAATTTAATTAAGTATGCTGAGACTTTAAAAAACAGTTAAACAAAATATTTATACTGGTTAATCAGTTTGCAAATTTATTAAAAGATCTGATTGGAGGAAATTTGAGGATTTTAATTAGTAGCATTAATAAAATCTGGTAGTTTAATCCAACCCTTTATACAAAAGGACATATTTGCCAAGCAAATATAAACATTTATCTTCAGTGTTGTGATTACTATTCTCTGAGTAAGAGCCAACATATTGCTAAATGCTTGGCCCATAAGTAGACACTCAAGAAATATTGCCTGAATGGATGCCAGTGTCAGATTCTAGTCTTTTGGCTCTCCATTTTTTCCCCCAGATTTCAGTCATGCCTTAGCCTTCTGCTGACGTTACATAGAAGAAGTTACAATTAATTAGGTCACAGTTTATCTTATATTGGCTTTATCTGAGTCTCTTTAATGAGATTTGAGAAGCCCCCCTGTATAATCATTCTCACATTTAGGAACCATCTGTTAGAATAGGTCACTTCTGCAGATGGCTATTCTCATTAATTTATGTTGAATCTTTCCAGCTTCAAGATCAGAGTGAAATTTTCCTACTAGTTCCCAATCTTTGGAGGAACACCTCATTTGGAGTCTGTAGCCATCTATGATCTGGAGAAAGAACTAAATGTACCTTAATTTATACACAAATTCCTTTTACAGTGAGAATGATTCACATGATATGTAGTACAAGTTTAATTGACTCCACATTTATACAGCCTATTGTTACTCTCCATGGAGAGCCAGCATGCCATTTAGAAAGGTGGTAATTTGAGCCTTAATTACTATTGACTCAAATGGTGGCTCCCGACAACTGTGTTCCTTCAGAAATGACACACAATGAATCCTACTGAATTCTTACATCTTCATTTAATCTTAACATTGGAGATAGCAGAGCTTGAACTCTGCATAAAAGTATGTCCAAAATTGTCTGTAAAGAAGAATATTTGGTCTGCACCTTTTCAGCTACTCTGTCTTTCTACACTGGTTGAACAGCAGTGTTATTGAAAACAGTCCTAAATTATATATTTTGCATTAATGACACTGACTACTTGTACCAATGGATAAAGTAAACATGAACACTCAAAGATTTTAGAGAAAGGCAGAATAACCCCAATATCAGAACATGGCATTATAAAAATATGTATTCTGCTCATGAAAGCAGAAAATTACTATCATAAAATTGAATGCTTTTATTGAAGTGAAGTAGGGAGAGATTACTAAATGTTAGAATTGAAGGAACCTTAGCGACCTTCTTAATTATTTCACTTTTGAATAAGAAAGTAACTACAGAAATCTGTTGTGACCAACATATAATCAAACAGCTAATTATGGAAAACAAAAACTAGAATCAGGTATCCAGGCTTTCAACACTGTGTGTGTGTGTGTGTGTTTAATAGAATATACATTTTTTCTTTTGAGAAGATTTATGTTCACAGCAAAGTTGAGTGAAAGGTACAGAGAATTCCCATATGCCTCCTGCCCCCACATATATATAGCTTCCCCTTTTATCAACATCTCCCACCAGAGTGGTACATTTGTTACAATTGATGAACTTACACTGACAAATCATAATCACCTAAAGTCCTTTGTTCATATTGGGGTTCACTCTTGGTGTTACATTCTATGTGATTGAACAAATGTATAATGACATATACCTACCTTTACAGTTCCACTGAATAGTTCCACTACACTACACTGAGTAGTTCCACTGATCTAAAATCCTCTGTACTCCATCTAATCATCCCTCCCTCTTCTGTAACCCTGGAAACCACTATTTTTTTTTTTTTTTTTTTTACTGTCTCCATAGTTAGACTTTTTCCAGAATAACATATAGTTGGATTCACAGTATGGAGCCAATTTTTCAAATTGGCTTCTTTCACTTAGTAATATGCATTTAAGATTTCTCCATGTCTTTTCTGTACTAAGTTCTTTTTAGCATTGAATAACATTCCATTGTCCTTATGTACCACAGTGTATTCATCCATTCACTTATTGAAAGGCATCTTGGTTCCTTCCAGTTTTGGCAATTATAAATAAGGCTGTTATAGACAAACTGTGTGCAGGTTTTTATGTAGACAAAAGTTGTCAACTCATTTGTGTAAACACTAAAAAGTGTAATTGCTGGATTGTATAGTAAGAATATGATTAGTTTTATAAGAAATCACCAAACAGTTCTCAAAGTGGCTGTATCATTTTACATTGCCACCAGCAATGCATCCTCACTAGGATCTGGTGGTGTTAGTGTTCTGGATTTTGACTATCCTAATATGGGTGTATTATATTAGTAGTATATCTTTTGTTGTTTTTTTAATTTGTATTATATTAGTAGTATATCTTTTGTTGTTTTTTTAATTTGTATTTCCCTGATGACATGTGATGTGGAACAACTTTTCATATGCTTATTTGCCAACTGCGTATTTTATTTAGCAAGGTGTCTGTTAAGGCTTTGGCCCATTTTTTAATCAGTTGTTGTTTGTTTTCTTACTGTTTAAAGAGCTTTTTAAAAAATATTTGGGATAATGGTCCTTTATCAGATATGTATTTGCAAATATTTTCTCCCAGTTCAGCTTGTGTTTTCATTCTCTTGCCAGTGTCTTTCACAAAGCAGAAATTATTACTTTTAATGAAGTCCAGCTTATCAATTATATCTTTCATGGATCATGATTTTGGTGTTGTATATAAAGACATTGCCGTATCCGAGGTTGTTCAGGTTTCTCCTACGTTATCTTCCAGGAATTTTATAGTTTGGCATTTTACATTTAGGTGTATAAGACATTTTGAGTTAATTTTTGTGAAGGGTGTAAAGTCTATATCTAGATTGAATTTTTGCATGTGAATGTCCAGTTGTTCCAGCACCATTTGTTAGAAAAACTATCTTTGCTCCATTGTACTTCTTTTGTACCTTTGTCAAAGATCTGTTGATGGTATTTGTTTGGGTATATTTCTATGCTCTCTGTTCCGTTCCCTTGATCTATTTGTCTATTCTTTTTTTTTTTTTTAAATAAATTTATTTATTTTTATTTTTATTTATTTTTGGCTGCATTGGGTCTACTGCTGCGTGAGGGCTTTCTCTAGTTGCGGCTAGAGGGGGATACTTTTCATTGCAGTGTATGGGCTTTCATTGCAGTGGCTTCTCTTGTTGTGGAGCATGGGCTCTAGGAGCATGGGTTTCAGTAGTTGTGACACATGGGCTCTAGCGGGCTCTAGAGCACAGGCTGAGTAGTTGTGGCTCACGGGCTTAGTTGTTCCGTGGCATGTGGGATTTTCCTGGACCAGGGCTCAAACCCATGTCCCCTGCATTGGCAGGCAGATTCTTAACCATTGCACCACCAGGGAAGCCCTATTTGTCTGTTTTTTGCTAGTGCCAAACAGTCTTCATTACTGAAACTTTATAGTAAGTCTTGAGCTGGGTTAGTGTCTGTCCAACTTTGTTCTTCCCTTTAAAATTTTTTGGCTATTCTGGGTCTTTTGCCTCTCCATGTAATCTTTAGAATCAGTTTGTTGATATCCACACATAACTTCTGGGATTTTGATTGATTGGGATTGCAGTGAATCTACAGATCAAGTTGGGAAGAACTGACATCTTGACAATCTTGAGTCTTCCCGTTCATGAACATGGAATAGCTCTCCATTTATTTAGATCTTCTTTGCTTTCTTTTATCAGACTTTCATAATTTTCCTCATATAGATTTTGCACATATTTTGTTAGTACATAATTATATACCTAGGTATTTCATCTGTGGGGTTGTGAATGTAGATGCTATTTTTTAAAAAAATTTTATTTGGAGGACCTTCAAGATGGCAGAGAACAAAGATGTGGAGATCACCTTCCTTCCCACAAATACAACAAAAATATATCTACATGTGGAATAACTCCTACAGAACACCTACTGAATGCTGGCAGAACACCTCAGACTTCCCAAAAGGCAAGAAACACCACATATACCTGGGTAGGGCAAAAAAAAAAAGAGAAGAAACAGAGACAAAAGAATAGGGACAGATCCTGCACCTCTGGGAGAGAGCTGTGAAGAAGGAAAAGGTTCCATGCATAAGGAAACCCCTTCACTGGCGGAGACAGGGTGTGCATGGGGGGGAAGCATCGGAGCCACGGAGGAGAGTGCAGCAACAGGGGTGCAGAGGGCAAAGCAGAGAGATTCCTGCACAGAGGATCAGTACTGACCAGCACTCACCAGCCTGAGAGGCTTGTCTGCTCACCGGCCAGGGTGGGTGGGGCCTGGGAGCTGAGGCTCAGTCGTTGGAGGTCAGATCCCAGGGAGAGGACTGGGGTTGGCTGTGTGAACACAGCCTGAAGGGGATTAGTGTGCCACAGCTAGATGTGAAGGATTCCGGGGAAAACTCTGGACTTGCCTAAGAGGCAAGAGACCATTGTTTCGGGGTGCACGAGGGAGGAGATTCAGAGCACTATATGAGTTCTAGGGACAGGCACGAGCCGCGGCTATCAGCGCAGACACCAGAGACTAGCATGAAACGCTAAGTTTGCTGCTGCAGCCACCAAGAAGCCTGTGTGCAAGCACAGGTCACTATCCACACCTCCCCTCCCGGGAGCCTGTGTAGCCTGCCACTGCCAGGGTCCCGTGATCCACAGACAACGTCCCCGGGAGAACACACTGCACACCTCACGCTGTTGCAATGTCATGCAGGTCTCTGCCGGCCTGAGTAATTCAGAGCCCCCTAATAAGCCACTGCTTTAACACTGTACTGTCTGGGCGAGAAACAGACTCCAGAGGGCAACCTACATGCAGAGCCGGGGCCAGATCCAAAGGTGAACCCAAGGAGCTGTGCGAACAAAGAAGAGAAAGGGAAATTTCTCAGTGCAGACTCAGGAGCAGTGGATTAAATTATCACAATCAACTTTATGTACTCTGCATCTGTGGAACACCTGAATAGACAACAAATCATGCCAAAATTGAAGTGGTGGACTTCAGGACCAACTGTAGACTTGGGGTTTGCTGTATGCGACTGACTAGTTTCTGATTAATATGTTTATCTTAGTTTAGTTTTTAGTGCTTGTTACCATTGGTGGATTTGTTTATTGGTTTGCTTGCTCTCTTCTTTTAATTTTATTTTAATATTTTTTAATTTTAGTAATTTAATTTAATTTATATTTCTTTCTTTCTTTCTTTTCTACCTTTTCTTCTGAGCCGTGTGGCTGAGAGGGTCATGATGCTCTGGCTGGGTGTCAGGCCTGAGCCTCTCAGGTGGGAGAGCTGAGTTCAAGACATTGGATTGACAGAGACTTCCTGGCCCACTGTAATATCAATCAGTGAGAGCTCTCTCAGAGATCTCTGTCTCAATGGTACACAGCTCCATTCAACGACCAGCAAGCTACAGTGCTGGACAACCCATGCCAAACAGCTTGCAAGACAGGAACACAACCCCACCCATTAGTGGACAGGCTGCCTAAAATCATAATAAGTTCACAGACACCCCAAAACAAACCTCCGGACATGGTCCTGCTCACCAGAAAGGCAAGATCTAGCCTCATCCACCTGAACACAGGCACCAGTCCCCTCCACCAGGAAACGTACATGACCCACTGAACCAACTTTACCCATTGGGGGCACACACCAAGTAAAACGGAAACTACGAACCTGCACCCTGCAAAAAGAAGACCACAAACACAGTAAGTTAAGCAAAATGAGAAGACAGAGAAATACGCAGCAGATGAAGGAGCAAGGTAAAAACCCACCAGACCAAACAAATGAAGAGGAAGTAGGCAGTCTACCTGAAAAAGAATTCAGAGTAATGATAGTAAAGATGATCCAAAATCTTGGAAATAGAATGGAGAAAATAAAAGAAACATTTAACAAGGATGTAGAAGAACTAAGGAGCAAACAAACAATGATGAACAACAAAATAAATGAAATTTAAAATTCTCTACAAGACATCAATAGCAGAATAACTGATTCAGAAGAATGGATAACTGACCTGGAAGATAAAATACTGGGCATAACTACCACAGAGCAGAATAAAGAAAAAAAGAATGAAAAGAACTGAGGGCAGTCACAGAGATCCCTGGTACAACATGTAACACACCAATATTCGAATTATAGGGGTCCCAGAAGAAGAGAAAAAGAAAGCGACTGAGAAAATATTTGAAGAGATTATACTTGAAAGCTTCCATAATATGAGAAAGGAAAAGTCAATCAAGTCCCTGAAGCACAGAGAGTCCCATACAGGATAAATCCAAGGAGAAAAAAGCCAAGAAACATATTAATCAAAATATCAAAAATTAAGTACAAAGAAAAAATATTAAAAGCAGAAAGGGAAAAGCAGCAAATAACATACAAGGGAATCTCCATAAGAATAACAGCTGAAATTGAAATTGTGATTAAAAATCTTCCAACAAACAAAAGCCTAGGACCAGTTGGCTTCATGGGAGAATTCTATCTAGCATTCAGAGAAGAGCTAACACCTATCCTTTTCAAACTCTTCCAATATATAACAGAGGGAGGAACACTACCAAACTCATTTTATGAGTCCACCTGATACCAAAACCAGACAAAGATGTCACACACACCAAAAAAAAACCTACAGGCCAATATCACTGATAAACAGAGATGCAAAAATCCTCAACAAGGTACTAACAAACAGAATCCAGCAACACATTAAAAGGAATATACAGCATGATCAAGTGGGGCTTATCCCAGGAATACAAGGATTCTTCAGTATATGCAAATCAATCAATGTGATACACCATATTAACAAATGGAAGGATAAAAACCATGTGATCATCTCAATAGATGCAGAAAAAGCTTTTGACAAAATTCAACACACATTTGTGATAAAAACTCTCCAGAAAGTAGGCATAGAGGGAACTGACCTCAACATAATAAAGGCCATATA
Source organism: Globicephala melas (assembly GCF_963455315.2). Classification (NCBI taxonomy): domain Eukaryota; kingdom Metazoa; phylum Chordata; class Mammalia; order Artiodactyla; family Delphinidae; genus Globicephala; species Globicephala melas. Next base: position 35,324,245 of record NC_083317.1, read on the forward strand.
TGACAAACCCCAGCCAACATCATTCTCAATGGTGAAAAACTGAAGCCATTTCCACTAAGATCAGGAAAAAGACAAGGTTGCCCACTCTCACCACTGTTATTCAACATAGTTTTGGAAGTTTTAGCCATAGCAATCAGAGATGAAAAAGAAATGAAAGTATTCCAAATCAGAAAAGAAGAAGTAAAACTGTCACTGTTTGCAGATGACATGATACTATACATAGAGAATCCTATAGATGCTACCAGAAAACTACTAGAGCTAATCAATGAATTTGGTAAAGGAGCAGGATCCAAAATTAATGCACAGAAATCTCTTGCATTCCTATACCCTAATGATGAAAAATCTGAAAGAGAAATTAAGGAAACACTCCGATTTACCATTGCAACAAAAAGAATAAAATACCTAGGAATAAACCTACCTAAGGAGACAAAAGACCTGTATGCAGAAAACTATAAGAGACAGATGAAAGAAATTAAAGATGATACAAACAGATGGAGAGATATACCATGTTCTTGGATTGGAAGAATCAACAATGTGAAAATGACCCTACTACCCAAAACAATCTACAGATTCAATGCAATCCCTATCAAACTACCAATGGCATTTTTCACAGAACTAGAGCAATATATTTCACAATGTATATGGAAATACAAAAGACCCTGAATAGCCAAAGCAATCTTGAGAAGAAAAACGGAACTTGAGGAATCAGGCTCCCTGAGTTCAGACTATAGTACAAAGCTACAGTAATCAAGACAATATGGTACAGGCACAAAAACAGAAATATAGATAAATGGAACAGATTAGAAAGCCTAGAGATAAACCCACATATGTCCACCTTATCTTTTATAAAGGAGGCAAGAATATACAATGGAGAAAAGACAGCTTCTTCGATAAGTGGTGCTGGGAAAACTAGACAGCTACCTGTAAAAGGATGAAAATAGAGCACTTCCTAACACAATGCACAAAAATAAACTCAAAATGGATTAAAGACCTAAATGTAAGGCCAGACACTATAAAACTCTTAGAGGAAAACATAGGCAGAAAACTCTATGACATAAATTACAGCAAGATCCTTTTTGACCCACGTTCTAGAGAAATGGAAATAAAAACAAAAATAAAAAAATGGGACCTAATGAAACTTAAAAGTTTTGCCGAGCAAAGGAAACCATAAACAAGACTAAAAGACAACCCTCAGAATGGAAGCAACTGACAAAGGATTAATCTCTGAAATAGACAAGCAGCTCATGCAGCTCAATATCAAAAAAAAAAAAAACAAACGACCCAATCCAAAAATGGGCAGAAGATCTAAACAGACATTTCTCCAAAGAAGATATACAGATTGACAACAGGCACATGGAAGGATGCTCAACATCACTAATCATTAGAGAAATGCAAATCAAAACTACATTGAGGGCTTCTCTGGTGGTGCAGTGGTTGAGAGTCCGCCTGCCGTTGCAGGGGATACGATTTCGTGCTCCGGTCCGGGAAGATCCCACATGCCGCGGAGCGGCTGGGCCCATGAGCCATGGCCACTGAGCCTGCACATCCAGACAAAAACAAAAAAAACAAAAAAACAAAAACAAACAAACAAAAAAAACTACATTGAGGTATCACCTCACACCAGTCAGAATGGCCATCATCAAAAAATCTACAAACAATGAATGCTGTAGAGGGTTTGGAGAAAAGGGAACCCTCTTGCACTGTTGGTGGGAATGTAAATTGATACAGCCACTATGGAGAACAATATGGAGGTTCCTTATGAAAATAAAAATAGAACTACCATATGACCCAGCAATCCCAGTACTAGGCATATACCCTGAGAAAGCCATAATTCAAAAGAGTCATGTACCACAATGTTAATTGCAGCACTATTTATAGTAGCCTGGACATGGAACCAACCTAAGTGTCCATTGAGAGATGAATGGATAAGGAATATGTGGCTCATATATACAATGGAATATTACTCAGCCATAAAAATCAGTGAAATTGAGTTATTTGTCATGAGGTCGATGGACCTAGAGTCTGTCATACAGAGTGAAGTAAGTCAGAAAGAGAAAACAAATACTGTATGCTAACACATATATATGGAATCTATAAAAAAAAAATGGTTCTGAAGAACCTAAGGGCAGGACAGGAATAAAGACACAGATGTAGGAAATAGATTTGAGGACACAGGGATGGGGAAGGGTAAGCTGGGACAAAGTGAGAGAGTGGCATTGACATATATACACTACCAAATGTAAAATAGAAAGCTAGTGGGAAGCAGCTGCATAGCACAGGGAGATCACCTCTGTGCTTTGTCATCACCTAGAGGGGTGGGATAGGGAGAGTGGGAGGAAGATGCAAGAGGGAGGGTGTATGGGGATGTATGTATACATATAGCTGATGCACTGTGTTATACAGCAACAGCTAACACAACATTTTAAGCAATTATACTCTAATAAAGATGTTTTAAAAAAAAGGAAAAAATATTTTATTGGAGTATAGTTGATTTAATATTTTGTTAGTTTCAGGTGCACAGCAGAGTGAATCAGTTATACATATACATATATCCACTGTTTTTTAGATTCTTTTCCCATATGGTCCATTACAGTGTATTGAGTAGAGTTCCCTGTGCTATACAGTATGTCCTTATTATTTATCTAATTTATGTATAGTAGGGTGTATATGTCAATGCCAATCTTCCAATTTATCTGTCTCACACCCCACACTTACCCTCTGGTAACCATAATTTTTTTTTTTTCTGCACCTGAAACTCTATTTCTGTTTTGTAGATAAGTTCATTTGTACCCTTCTTTTTTTGATTTCACATATAAGTGACATCATATGATATTTTTCTTTCTCTGACTTACTTCACTCAGTATAATAATCTCTAGGTCCATCCATGTTGCTGCAAATGGCCTTATAACGTTCTTTTTTGTGGACTAGTAGTATTCCATTGTATACATCCAGAGAAAACCATAATTCGAAAAGATACATGCACCCCTATGTTCATTGCAGCACTATTTACAATAGCCAGGACATGGAGGCCACCTAAATGTCCATCAAGAGAGGAATGGATAAAGAAGATGTGGCACATATACACAATGGTAGTTTGTTTTTAGTTTAAATTCCACTTGTTCATTGCAGGTATATAGGAAAGTGATTGACTTTTTGTGTGTGTGTGAAAGTATGATTTTTTTATCTCACAAAAATAGAAAAAAATGGAACACTTCAAACATGATTTTTAAAATGTGCTGGAATAAGTCATTAAAAACAATAACTAGAATGTATATTTTAAGGGATCTGCTACAATTTGAAAGTCAGGGTCCTACAGGGTCTTCTTTGCTGCGCACAGACATTCTCTAGTTGTGGCAAGTGGCGGCTACTCTTGGTTGCAGTGCATGGGCTTTTCATTGTGGTGGCTTGTCTTGTTGAAGAGCACAGGCTCTAGGAGCACAGGCTTCAGTAGTTGTGGCGCACGGGCTTAGTTGCTCCATGGAATGTGGGATCTTTCCGGACCAGGGCTCGAACCCATGTCCCCTGAATTGGCAGGTGGATTCTTAACCACTGTGCCACCAGGGAAGTCCCCAAGTGACTTTTTGGTAAGTATTTAACTCAAAATTATTTTTTTCACTCATTTATTTTGGGATAGTCATTCAGAATTAACCGGGTTCCTATATCACCAAAATCTATTACTAGGTTAAGTCATTTCTTAACTAAATATGCAACAGTTAAAAAAAGAAGCATGCAAAAAATTTGGCAATCAAAAGGAAGTTATTTTAACATTAAAAGGTGACCTGTAAGTTACTGGTTCCATTAAGCTTAATTTTTTAAAAAAAGGTGATTGACTTTTGTATATTAACCTTGTATCCTATAACCTTGCTATAATTGCTTTAGTTCCAGGAGGTTTTTTTTTTTTTTGTCAATACCTTAGGATTTTCTGAATTAAATGGTATATTATCCATGAAAAAACACAGTTTTATTTCTTCCTTCTCTATATGTAGTCCTATTAAATCCTTTCCTCATCTTATTTCATTAGCTAAAAGACTTCCAGCACAATGTTGAAAAGCAGTGGTGAGAGGGGACAACCTTGCCTAGTTCCTGATCTTAGTGGAAAATTTTGAGTTTCTCACTAGTATTAGCTGTAGATGGTTTTGCAGGCATATTCTTTATCAAGTTGAGAAATTTCCTTTCTACTTCTAGTTACTGAGAGTTTTTATCATGGATGGGTGTTGGATTTTGCCAAATGATTTTTTTGTTATCTACTTATATGATCATGTGGCTCTTATTTTTTAGCATGTTGATGTGTGAGATTACACTAATTGACTTCCAAATGTTAAATCAGTGCCGTATACCTGGGATAAATCCTACCTGGATTCAATTTGCTAATATTTTGTTAAGGATTTTTGCATCTATGTTCAGTGAGATATTGGTCTGTAGTTTCCTTTTCTTATAATGTCTCTGTCTGGTTTTGGTGTTAGGATAATGCTGACCTCATAGCATGAGTTAGGAAGTATTCCCTCTGCTTCTGTCCTCTAAAAGAGATGATAGAAAATTCGTACAAATTTTTTCTTGAACATTTGGTAGAGTTCACCAGTGAACCTATCTGGGCCTGGTGACTTCTGTTCATATTGTATATATTTTTTGTGTCTGTGAGTTTTGGAAGATTGTTTCTTTCCATGAATTGGTCCATTTCATCTAGGTTATGAAGTTTGTTGGCATAGAGTTGTTCATAGTATTCCTTAATTATCCTTTTAATGCTCATGGGAGCTATCGTGGTGTCCCTTCTTTCATTTCTGTTATTAGTAATTTGTGTCCTCTCTCTGTGTGTATATGTTTTTCTCCCACTATTATATGATTTTCCTCATAAATTTATTGCCATAATTTATTATAGACATCAGTCCTGTTGTTATTTTCTTAAAGTAGTTTCACCTAAAATTTCACAACTCAGTATTAATTATCTCTATTTTCTTAATTTTTGTATGGCTTAGAGACTGGGATTCCACAAATACATAGAGTACTCCTGGAAAAAATATATTGCTTACAATATAAAAATCAATTAAAAAAAATCAGGTACAGAATCTTTTCTGGTCTTATGTTACTGATCTTTGGTAACTAACTAATCAGCAATACTTCTGACTGTTCCATGTGGTAAATAATTTTCTTTTCCCAAGCTAAAATGGATAGAGAATGAGAAGGACATTAGCAAAGAGTGAAGTTGATATCTTTATCATTTTGTGTGTTTGTATCAGTGTACAGGAGAGACAGTTAACTGATTCAGATTTTGGCATTGGCCCTATGTGAGACATCGACAATCTGGGAGCAAATGGCACTGGACAATGGTGGAATAATTTTCTGGCTCTTGAAAGTTCTCTTTGGAAGGGCTATGTGTCATTCTGCTCACATTTTCTTACTAAAGTAAATCACAGAGGCATTTCTGATTTCAGTGAAATGTGAAGCTAAACCCCTACAGAAAGAAACATTCAAATCACATGTCCAGGTCCAGTGAATGAGATGAGGATAAATTTTCCCACAAATATGGGCAGCAAATGTTTGAGAACAGTTATATAATCAATTTTGGAATCCATGAAAAATTATCTATAAATAGTAGGTAATAAAGGTGAAAACTATTAAAACATCAAGAATTCGTTCCTATCAGTTTCCCGGTTAATTATGAAACCTACTGTTCCTGTTCTAAAGGTGTGTCTTATTGATGCCCAGCTTTTGAAATTAGTTCTTTGCCTTTTATTTAAAAACCTGATTGAATAATTGAATAGGATGGAAAAAAAAGGAAAGAAAGAAGGAGAAAGAGAGAGAGGAAAGAAAAAGAAGAGGAAGAGGAAGGAGGAGGAGAAGGTAGAGGAGAAGGGAAAAAGAAAGAAATAAAAGAAGAAAGATAAAAAAATAAAAAGGAGAAGAAAGAAAATAGAAGAAACAGGAAGCAAATTTGCATATGTATAGTGACCAACTGTCCTGGTTTCTCCAGGACCAAAGGGTTTCCTTAGATGTGAAATATTCAGTGCTAAACCTGGGAAAGTCTAGGCAGACCAGGATGGATGGTCACTTAACTTGTACACAGCCTTCATAAAGAAAGACTCTGTATAGAGCAGCAGCATAGAGGAGTAGAAAGTATAAGTTTGCCTGCCACAATTTTCATGTATGTTGAAAGAAGACATGCCATTCCTGGGTGAGAGAAAAGACTCACTCACAGCAAAGGCAGCAGACAGCATATAAGCATTTTCCTGTACTGTTCCCTGAGTCCTAATTGCCACAGGGTGATGTGGAAAGTGCAAGGATACACCTTTGCATACAGTGAGTTGTGTTCCAAGCAAGGAGCTTTGAGCTCAGGTAACCCAAATCTTTTAAATAGGCAAGAAACCTGACATTTTTGTTCCACAGGGAAATATTATCTTCATTATACTAGACAGTAAGCATGCCTCTTTCGTCCCTGGATGAAGATATTATCTTTACCTTCCAAGGGATTTCACTTGGATTTCATACAAATATCCATGAAAATAATCTGGAAAAAAGGTAGTCAATATTTCTGGTGACAAGACATGCAAAAATGTGACAGACTTCTGGAAATTTGGCTCCTAACAATTTTTTCCAGATTCCTAAAACTGTTGTGGGATGCACTTTAGCATTCTAATGGGATATTGGGAGAGAAAATTTAATATTCTCTCATATATTTTAATTATAGGAATAGTTACTACAAAACTTTGGAATAAAGAATTTTTGTGCTGGGAGTTAAGACGGGTCTAGGAAATTAAAATTGTCTTTAGTCATACACACACATAAACAAGCATACATTATAACCATGAGTTCACAGACTATGGTCCATACAGACTGGTGGTCCACACAGTCAGGAGTGGCTGGAGGACAACGATGCTATAGTTATACATATAAAAATAATAAAGACATCTTCCTAAGTTGTCTGCGTGTTGTTCATAACATGATAGTGAATCCTGTGAATACAGGTAGGTGTTATATTTTCTTTGCCTGAGAGGTGCTTCTGGGGAGTTGGGTTGTACATTGTTTGGCTCATAGTAAAGTAGACTTAGCATCCTCTCCTGTGCCTTCTGTACCTACCAGGCTTCTCTGACTGTTCAATTTGCCTAAGACTGCATCTTCAGCAGCCCGAAGAATCTCTGATAGCCTTGGAATAAACAGCAATATTTCTGAGTACTGAGCCCCTGTTTTGTATCTTTGGCACCCTCAATAATTAACATCATTTTATATCTATCATCAGACATAGCATATTAATAGGCAGTGGTCCTCAACTGGGGGTTTTGCCCCCTATGACATTTGGCAATATCTGGAGACATTTTTGATTGTCACAATTTGGGTAGAAGATTGCTAACAGTGTCTAGTGAGTAGAGGTCAAAAAACAACAACAACAACAAAACACCCTACAATGCACAGTCTAGCCTACAATAAAGAATTATCTGTCCCAAAATATCAATAATGCCAAGGTTGAGAAACTCTGCTATAGGATATTGTATATAGTTAGCCACTTTTAATTCAGTACTTAGCAAATAGTTATAATAATTCTATCTAGTGATTGTATATAATTATATTTATGTATTTCCTTTTGTCACTCTTTGCACTATCGATTTTATGTGTCTTTTGAAAGGAGCGTATCACAGGTTTCTTTAGCGTGAATTGTTGACCAGTAAATCAGATAAAGAATGGCCATCTATCTGGAAGTGACTTAAAATATGCAGGAGTACAAACTATTGTAAATTTGGCTATTAAAACCCTTTCACTACATCCATTCTGTAAGACCAAAGAGCTAAGCTTGAGTCAAGAAGACATTCATGAGGTGCTAAGTCTTAGTGGACTGTTAATTATTTAAAATGGACCTTTTAAAATAGTCCTGATTTCTCAATAACCCAGGGACTATTTCTCTTATTTATTTGCCACATCAAGTGCTTTACGGTCTGCATTGCAATTGTTAAGACTTTAATCGTTATATGTTTCTCAGTTTATCATATTTTAACATGGAACATCAAAATCTTTAAAATGTACTCTATTCAGCATATATTTGGGCAATAAGTAACAGAAGAGCTATATTATTGGCAGAGAGATTCAATAGAAACTATAACTAAGGAGAAAAAGTTTTATTAATGGCTGAGGATGTTTCGGCTGCTGTTTCAGCTGCCTAGAATCTACAGTTGTATGTCCTAGTGGTAAGTATTTGGACCAGGTAGGGAGGGGTTCAGAGTGTTAATCTACGTAAACAACAATCTAATTGCTGCTCCTTCACTTGAAGCAATAAAGCTTCATTTGAATCTGACATTTCATCTGTTAATCTCCTTGAAATTTCAGATAAACAAACTCAAAGAAATCAGTCACCATCCCACTGCATGCTCCATTAGTTTCAGGGATTCCTGGGAGGCTACAAAATTGAGTGTGATCACCAATCTAAAATTGGAGTTCAATTACAAGGTAGGAAGAGAATGGAAAGGACATGAATTATCCCTACTGAAACAAATATGGAGCCATTCGTAAATGAATTTCAAACCCTGCATTCAGTATCTTTAATTTTTTAAATTATGATACAATTTTGGAAGTTGTAGGCAGTTTCTTCCCTCATCTTACTATCATTGTCCTGAAACCTTATTTTAGAAAATTGATCAAGTGACATGCTGCATGTGGCTTATTCTGTATATCTCTAAGACCTTCTGCACAAACTTAGAGTTGGTCAAATAAGGGAACATCTGGATTTTAAGTAGTTTTCTTTAGGAACTATCAACATTTCGCTGTTGAAGTGTGGAGTTATGGAGTGTGTACTTAGAAGCTGCACTATTGCAAAACAGGTGCATTGTACACATCCACGTACTTGTACACTACTTTTTTGTACTTTTGATCCTGTACCAGAAACATATATTTTATTGTTACTTGCTTTTTAAACTTTGGTTTAGCCACTTAAAGAAAATCTGCTTAGGGCACAATTTGCCTCAGATCCATTCCAAATTGTACATTTGTTTTCCAATAAGGATAAATTATAATGTATCCTTCCCCCCACATCTACCCAAATCCCATTAGAAGGGGTGCACCCATTCTTCAGTAGTGAGTGTTGGCCACTAACAACTCAACAGGTACTCTTCTCAAGAGGATCATTTTCAGGCAGAGGCAGACCTCCTTGCCTGGGAGCCTCCACTTTGAGCCCCCCATGTCCTCTGTGGCCATACATGACGGTCATAGAGGGACAAAAATTTGACCCTTTTGCGTCGAGGTGGGATTCTGTGGTGTAACCTGTGGATCAGGGCTCCCTGTGAGATCAAACCTAAGCTATTCTAGCAGATACCACATTATTTACCTCTATCCCCCCGGCCCCCCTCACTGCTTTATCCTACTTTCTTCACTCCCTCTCCTGAGAGTGTTCCTCTAATTCATCTTCCTAAGAATCTTCCTAATTCATCTTCCTGAGAATCCCCATCTCAGGGTATGCTTCTTAAGACCTAAAAACACCTACTAATAGAATCAGGGATATTATTATTTATTTTGTTATTAATATAATTACCTGTCCTTCAGAAAATTACAGTATTGATAGTTAATATTGACTGGCATTTTAATCTAAGGCACTAAGCCAATTAGTTAAATATATTTTCTAAATTTATATTGCCTAAAACACTGTAAGTAGTTGTTGCTAAAACTTTTTTCAATTTTACAGTTGAATGAACTGAGGTAAACGGAAATTACTACTAAATAATTTGCAGAATAGATGGATAAATAAATGAATACATGTTGCATGCATTGCAAGACTATATTTTATATTCTATTTGCAAAGAAAGAAATCTGAGACTTAAGTCAGTACTTAGCTGACATTTATTAAGATACCAGTTTATGATGACAGGGTAGGTGTTAAGTGTCATGAAGAAAAATAAAACAGGTTAAGGGAGATTGGAATATGCATGTACTTGTGAGTGTGTTGCTGGTAGGGGTGTGGAGGATTGCTTGCTATATTTTGCAGTCCTCCCTGTTAAGATGACACTGAGGCATGAAACAAGTGAGAAAGGGAGTGACTTATGCAGATGTCTTGAGGAAAAGCGTTCTAGGGATGGAACAGCAAATCCAAAGGCTCTGATAGGAGTGGGTTGATGTGGAGATGGTACAAAAGGAGGCTACAATGACATGAGCAAGGGTGAAGTGGAAGAGAATAAATAAGAACAGAGAAAACATTTTCTTTCACTCTGTGTAAGATAGGACACCAGTAACATCTTAGACATAACAGGGACACAACCTGTCTTCCATTTCATAAGCATCCCTCAGGTTGCTGTGTGCGGCTTAGGGGCAAGAGTAGAAGCAAGCAAAGCAGTTAGGAAGTGTGTATAATTACCCAGAAGAGATGGAAGGTTTCCGACATGAATTCTAATGACTTTTTTCCCCCACACTCAACTATTCATCAACACCAGCAGATGTCCCACAATTCACCTCAATTCTGACACTTTCTACCAGGAGATAACTTCAGATCCCACATGTTAAGGGCTCAGTCCTACAAGACTCCTTCCCACCCCTTTTCAGACGCCAATTGCAAGTCCAGACTGTGACCTGTGCTTCTGACCACTAGCTATATATAGATTGGAGTTTCCAAGGACGCCTTCCTGGGGTTTATTAATTTGCCGGAGCAGTTCACAGAACTCAGAGAAACATTTTACTTCCTATATCACTGGTTTATTAAAAAAGGACATAACTCAGGAACAGTCAGGTGTAAGAGATGGGGAAAGGACCAGGAGCTTCCATGCTCTCTCCACATGCTCCATTCTCCCCAAATCTCCAAGTGTTCATAGAAGCTCTCTGAACCCCATCCTTTTGGGTTTTTACGGAGGCTTCATCACATAGCCATGGTTAGTTAAAGCAGTGGCCATTTGAAGTTAAACTCAACCTCTAACCCCTCCCCAGAGGTCGAGGGTCGGACTGAAAGTTCCAAACCACTAATCACATGGCTGGTTCTGCTGGCAATCAGCCCCCAACCTTAGGTGACCTAAGAGCTTCCCAAATGACCTCATTAACGTATAAGCTACATCTTTATCACTTTCCTCACTTGGGAAATTCCGAGGGATTTAGGAGCTCTGTGCCAGGAACAGGGTACTAAGACCAAATATTGATATATATTTCTTATATATAAATCACAATATCACAAATGTGGTGACATGGAAATTTTGAGAAGAGGTCAGATTTTAAATACATTTTGAATAAAATATTTGTTTATATAAAGAGTTAAAATTATTTTCCCCAATGAGTCACCCTGATAATTTCTCTTAGGGAGGCACCTGCCAATGTTGAGACTAAACCTTAATAACCTCTCTTGGCCTATTGGTTGAAATATAAAGCTCAGGTGATGACTGACTGCCAGGATTCCAGGCAAGATAGAAGGAACTCTGCATAACAAAATGAGAAGAATTAGGTCCTGGGACATGGGGCAGGTAGGGGTTTAAGAAAGAGACAGAGCATTGGAGGGGGAGCCAGATGACAGAATGCTGATTGCTACACCAGGGATTCCTCCCCACTATTTCTGAAATCTTCAGTGTTCCTAGAAAAGTCTTGAGGTGATTGAATTTCTTGTGGAGGGGCAGCTGTTTCAAAACTACGTTGACACAGAGATATAGCTAGGCAACATCAGGGACAAAACAGTGGGGAGGCCTCCTGCAGACCTGGGGTTATTAGAAATGTAAGGAGCACTCAGTGAGCTGAGTTCATCAGTCACATTGACAGACCACTCACCACCAAACCCCATACAAATCCCACAGAGTAATACAAACGTGTGGTTCTGTTGTTAATATCATAGAAAATTTACAAGGTTTCCAGTGGGTGTTTATAACTGAATGTTGTACAGTTCTAACCTTTATGACAGCAGTTTCAAACTGTGCTCACCACTCAATCTCTCTCTCTGCTTCTCCCCGCTCTCTCAGCAAGGGAAGGAACTCTGCAAACTGTGGAAAAAGCTCACTATTGTCTTTTCTCTAAAATTGTTCTATATACTTGTAGGAAAAACCTGTGGCATGGAAAAATACCTGGACTACCAGGTGAAGCATGTTCCACCAAATGCACTGGAGTGAGGGTATATGGTAGTCAAGAGACTTTCATACTAAAATTTCTAGAGAATGCTTATAAATGTCTAAACAATACATTTACAAACATAAAATTACTTCAGATTGTTTGTTTAATACTTCTCATTAAGATAGAAATTCAGGGGCTTCCCTGGTGACGCAGTGGTTGAGAGTCCGCCTGCCGATGCAGGGGACACGGGTTCGTGCCCCGGTCCGGGAGGATCCCACATGCCGCGGAACGGCTAGGTCCGTGAACCATGGCCGCTGAGCCTGCGCGTCTGGAGCCTGTGCTCCGCAACGGGAGAGGCCACAACAGTGAGAGGCCCGCGTACAGGAAAAAAAAAAAGATAGAAATTCACAATGGGAAAAAAATGTTCAATTTAAGGGATAGACACCCAAGTATTTTATAACATGTACCTCTTTGTACTGCTCTAAAAGAAGTAGGTAATGTGAGGTAAACTGAAGTTTATAGCAAACACATGTCTAAATGTATAAACTTTTAGCTTGATACTTGAGCAAAAACAATGATATATCTAGTTAATTTTTACCTGTGATTTGCTATAATGACATATACATTAATTTAATCAACTGCAATATACAGTGTAGTATATCTCATATAATCTTATGTATCTACAAAGCTAACAAGAGATCCTGATGGTAAGGAAAAAAGATTACTTAAATTGTTTAATAACTGTTTCAAAAGTGCCTGATATTGGTTTATTTTTAAATGAAACATCATACTCTAAGGGAATTTTTAGTTTTATGACATTTTAAAAACAGCAGGAGTATAGAGTATACATAAATTCCAGTCATGTTTATGTTGATTATCTCAATGAAATCCAATATCACAATCACATCACCAAATAATGAGATTCAGGAAAGTATTATTGTTCAAGCAGGTAGCTCAGTGGGATCAAAATAAATGTAAAAGAGTACAACCATTGTTTTCCAATAATAGCAAGAATGTAACAACCTTTGCTGAAGGACAGAATGATATCTTTATAAATACTTTTAATTTAAAGTAATAAAAGAGTTTTCCCTATTACCTTTAAAATGATATATCACATTTTGAAAATCTCAGCAGAAGCTTGAACCAACTTCAAAAAGAGAAGTATCATTTATTAGCTTACACATAGGAGGAGCTTGGTGAGCAGTCTGAGACTGTTGCAGCAATTCTAAGTACTGTAACTTTTCTTCTTTTTATAGAAAGATGCCAATTTATTGCTTTATCACAAAAATCATATAAGTGGGTTCTATTTATATATACAATATAGGTACTGTCTGGGGTGAACAAAATCTAGTTTTATTACAATGTTATTTAAAGAAAAAAGCAGAATAAAAAGTTCATAGTAAAATCTTATCTACTATTAATGCCTTTTTTTCCATATGTATACTACATGATATGAATGTGTCTACACAACATTTGAACTTCCTAAATCTTATATTCAATTTTTCCATTGATTTTGTTTTCTTACAACAATCAAAATGCAGAACTTATGAGGTAATATAATACCCCTTACTTGAATAAATTTGGAGAATTATCAATATATTGTGTAGTGGTACAGACTAGTTTTACTTTATGGCAATTATAGTCTTATACTTGTTTCTAATTTCCTTTATGCTCAGTGGCCTTAAATATGTAATTTTATTTTACTAAATGTTAAAGCATAACTAACAAAGCATTAAAAAAAGATTTTTAAGTCCATTGAACAAAGCAATGGAAAAAGGTAAATACTGTAGAAAATTTTCATAGAATTTTTTCCCCTGATAATTTAATTTATAGTTCATAATACATACCTGTAATACATTTACATCAGTACATTTTTTAATGCTTCTGGGTTTGTCAGTCATGAGTATTTAATACTTAAATATTTGTATTAAGTAACACTGCTAATCTAGAAAACATTAATACAAGCTAATTATGGAAACATGGAATTTCTAAAGGGAAGTTAGAACAAAGAGAAAGGAATAAGGCAAAAGGAAACTGAGTGAATGGAAGGTTAGTTCAAACAAGATTATGATAACAGGTAAGAGAAGGATAAAAGGACAACAGTTTTAATAATTGGGTATAAATATCACATCCACTTATAAAACCATCTTCTGATTCTCTCCAAAAATCACAAGGCTTTTGTGCATATTTATATATGGATAAAGTTTTTTTTAGTAAATTTCTTTGTAAAACAATTGAATACAGAATCGTATTAACCTGAAGTGTAGGCTATAGTGGTTCATTTCATTGCAATCCACATTCTACAAACTGCATTTTACTATTACAAAATAGTAAAGAGGAAGGACAGGCAGATGGCAAGAAGAAATTTAAAATGTCCAACTTACTGAATGAAATTTTATATTGGAGATAAGAAAAAGTGATGCATTTTAGATTTATTTTATAAAGGAGTGAAGTTTAAGGTCAAGGATAAGGTAAGATTAATTATTGAGACAGAAGGATAATGACTTTAGTGATAGAAAAAGAAAGAAGATACTTTAACACCTTACTGAGTTATTGCATGCCTGAGTTATTCCAGGGCAATATTCTGAAGTGAAGATTGAAAAGATAAAAATAAGAAAGAAGAAAGACAAATTTGGGAATCATCTGAAGACAAGTAAGTTACAAAAGGTAATTAGAATCTTAAAAGAAATGACTGCAAAAAATGTGGTACTCTAAAATATTCTGGGGAAGATTAATGAATAAAAACTTTGAAATGGAATAGAATACTCAGGGGTGAAGATATAAAATTGGGAGATGAAGCATCTGTAATTCAAGAGGTAGGTTAGCCAACTGGAAGATGGATGTCTATTTTCTCCTGAAAAAACAATGCTTTAACTTGGCTTCAACTGAAGAGCAATAATGGACAAATGAATAGCTAAGCTTTCAAACTGTATTGGTCTATTCTTTTAGTTATTGAATCTCAATATGCATTCACTTCAATATTAAAAAGAAAAACTTCAAAGAAAAAATTTATTTTGTGATTGGAAATCAGAAAAGGCCCTGAAGTATACAGTCCTCTATTAGATGTTGTAGATATAGTATTTCTTATCTAGTAGTTTATCAGTTCATAAAATGTGTCCAAGTTTGAAAAATAAAAATATTTTTAAAAAAGACTTGAATGCAGTACTATGCATACTTCTAAAAACTACAGGCTTTGCAGTGTTCAGTGCTTGCTGATCATAACAGTCTCACAACTGCTGCCAGTGGTGATGGTCCCCAGACACCTAACCATGGGTTCACAATATGTTCATCCTCCTCTCTATAAATGTGCAATCGTCATGACACTCTTGTCAGTGTGATATAATGTATTTTCTGCTGTTGTAATGCATCATGCTGCTGGGATGACAGAGAAGAAGAAATGTGGCATGTAAAGGGATTTCTGAATAGTGAATTTATGAAAAGTAGGTAATGGTTTATTCTTTTTTTTGAGGGGGGTAGAAAAATCTATCTATTTATTAAAAATTTTTATTGGAGTATAGTTGATTTACAATGTTGTATTAGTTTCAGGTGTACAGCAAAGTGAATCAGTTATACATATATCTACTCTTTTGTAGATTCTTTTCCCATATAGGCCATTACAGATTATTTGAGTAGAGTTCGCTGTAATATACAGTAGGTCCCTTTTAGTTATTATATATATAGTAGTGTGTATATGTCAATCCCAATCTCCCAATTTATCCCTCCCCTCCCTTACCCTCTGGTAATCATAAGTTTGTTTTCTACATCTGTAACTATATTTCTGTTTTGTAGATAAAGTTCATTTGTACCTTTATTTTTAGATTCCACATATAAATGATATCATATATTTGCCTTTCTCTGTCTGACTTACCTCACTCAGTATGACAATCTCTAGGCCCATCCATGTAGCTGCAAATGGCATTATTTCATTCTTTTTTATGGCTGAGTAATATTCCATTGTATATATGCACTACATCTTCTTTACCTATTCCTCTGTTGATGGACATTTAGGTTGCTTCCATGTCCTGGCTATTGTAAATAGTGATGCAATGAACACTGGGGTGCATGTAACTTCTCGAATTATGGTTTTCTCTGGGTATATGCCCAGGAGTGGGATTGCTGGATCATATGGTAACTCTATTTTTAGTTTTTAAAAGAGCCTCCATACTATTCTCCATAGTGGCTCTACCAGTTTACATTCCCACCAACAGTGTAGGAGGGTTCCCTTTTCTCCACACCCTCTCCAGCATTTATTGTTTGTAGATTTTTTGATAATGGCCATTCTGACAGGTGTGAGGTGATGCTTCATTGTAGTTTTGATTTGCATTTCTCTGATAATTAGTGATGTTGAGCATCTTTTCATGTGCTTTTTGCCCACCTGTATGTCTTCTTTGGAGAAATGTCTACTTAGATCTTCCATCAGTTTTTTGATTGGGTTTTTTGTTTTTGTGATATTGAGCTGCATAAGCTGTTTGTATATTTTGGAGGTTAATCCTTTGTCAGTTGCTTCATTTGCAAATATTTTCTCCCATTTTGAGGGTTGTCTTTTCATTTTGTTTATGATTTCCTTTGCCGTGCAAGAGCTTTTAAGTTTCGTTAGGTCCCGTTTGTTTATTTTTATTTTCATAACTCTAGGAGGCGGATCAAAAAAGATCTTGCTGTGATTTGCATCAAAGAGTGTTCTGCCTATGTTTTCCTCTAAGAGTTTTATAGTATCAGGCCTTAAGTTTAGGTCTTTAATCTATTTAGAGTTTATTTTTGTGCTTTTTATAGCAGGTAACATGTTACAGTTAGGAGTGTCAAAAGGAAACAATAATGTAACTCTTAGTTCTCTGTTGCATGTACATTGCCAACACTATTTCTCTCCATAATCATTCTCACATATTCTATATCCACTGACTAGTACTTAATTCTGTAATACTGAATGCATTAAAAAAAATCAACACATTTAAGAAAACTAAAATTCAAGGGAATAAGATTTGTATCTATTTTACAATCATCTGCTGTTTACCCAGAGTTAACATTAGTATCATTAATAATGAACTGTTAAAGTTGAAAGGGACTTGGGAGACCATTTACTCCAATTAACTTATTTTTAAATGAAATTATGTTTAAAAGTATTGAGAGCACTTACTCTATCCATTTACTCTTTGTGTGTGTGTGTGTGTAGAGAATGTTCTACTTTATTTGCATTAAAGATAAAATGAAAATCTCTGACCATGTGCAACTTAGGAATTAGATTTACTGATAACAAATAATTTGAAAGGAATACATGTACATAGATTTACATCAGGTACTACTGTCTGACTTTTGGAAGTAGACTTGAATATCTTTACCATGAAAGATGCTAGTCTGAGTCATCTTACTTGCACTTCATCCCATTTTTTTCAAATTATGGTCTCTCCATTTACTCTTTACAGACAAAATACTTATTTTTTTATTATCTTACTACTAAAATTACTGCTTTTTTCTTGAATCTGTGCATGTATTTGTCTGAGCTTATTTTACTCTTTAATCTATCCATCAATTTGTTTATGCCTCTAGGCTGTCAGCAAACATTTAATGAACTTCTACCGTATACCAGACTCTGTGCTTTATGATGTGTATTTAATTTTAGTGATAATATTAAAAAGATAATTTTAATAGACTCTATTTTAGAGCAGTTTTTGGTTCACAGCATAATTGAATAAAAAAGTACAGAGAACTCCCATGTAGCTCTTGACCCCCACATGCAGTCTCTCCCATTATCAACATCCTCCACCAGAGTGGTACATTTGCTACAATTGATGAACCTACATTGACACATCATGACCCAGAGTCCATAGTTCACATAATTCACTCTTGATATTTCACATTCTTCGGGTTTGGACAAATTTATAATGATACATATCCACTGAAAAATACTTTTTGAGATAATTTTTAAAATATTATTTATTTCCCATCCCTCTAGTCCTCTCACAACACTACCACTACATCAGTGATCCTGGGAGCAGCCATAGAATTCTATAAGTGCTGATTTTGGGAGGTGACTGATATTGTTAAGAACCAAGTGTCAAAGAGCCTCTTGAAAATCGTAGCAGCATCAATAGCCTGGAAAGCCAAAGTGCTTTGGATTTGCAAAGCCCAGACTCTGTGAGACAAGTCCAAAAGCATTTTTTGATGATCAAACAAAAACCTGAACATTAAGTTTAACCCAAGAAATATAGAGCTGGAAAGAATGAAGAGATACATAAGGAGAGTTACCTGATTGGATTGGGTGAAAATCCTACAACTTGAAAGCTTTGAAGAACTGGAATGACTGAGAGTGTCATAGGCTTCATTTTCATTACCAGAGCCACATGTTAGTATGTCTTGATTTTTAATCACCATCAGGTAGAAAGTTAGGAGATACGTAAGAAGGAAAATCCTGAATTGAATGGAACGGTTACTCAACAGACACAGCAATTTAAGCAAGAAGTGATTAAATATGTCATGAATATCATAAATGGAATTTAAACAGATTATTATAAACAATAAATAAACTTACATTTTTTCACAATAGTTAGCACATAAAATTAACAGTTGCTAACGATAAAATAGAAATAACTTTCTGGATGGAAATACATCTAAGAAATAGGAACCAAAAAGTTTGAATCCCTGATTAGTTTTTCTTTTTCTCTGCATAGTCTCACAGTAATAGTTTTTACTTCATCATACTTAATTTTTGACTCTCCTTTTATTGTCACTAGTCTTGTCAATGTCACCAGATATTCTTACCTTCTGATCTCTCACACATGAGACCTAGCATCAAGTAGCAGGATTCTAATTCTAATTTTCTTAGAGAGACAATCTGATTGGCTTATCTTGATTCAGGTTTCTACCCTATCAGTTCTGGTTGGGTGATTGGATGTGGATTGATAAAAGGCAAGTGTATGTATTCGTTTATTTAAATATGGAGACTAGGACCAGTTTTGTCGGGTGATGGACAATTCTCAAAGAGGATGTCAGTTGAATGAGAGATCATTGCAATTTTGCAATAATATTCCCTTCATGGAATTTAAAAGTTTAAAACATGGAACACATATACCAAAGAAGACACAAATATCATATGCATTTTAAATCATATATGTAGCAGAAATATGTTTTCTTTCTTTCTCAGAAGGAAGAAACCTTTCTGAGCCCTAATGCCCAAAAGAAACATTATGAATTTAGTTTCTCTTGACAAATGAGAATTTTTTTTACATTAATAGTGGGATTTAGCTTTTACACAACTGACTTTATTATTTAAACATTCAGTTATTCTAAATCACCAGCTAATTCAGACAAAAGTAGAGTTGGTTCAATTATTTGCATCACAAAGGATAAAAATATTAGTTTGGGTTTAAAATGCAAATGAATCTGAGATTCCATGAGCTAATATAGATGTTATGATTGTTATATGTGCAATAAACATGCAGTGTGCAACATGGAATAAAGATCTATGTACAGAAATACAGATATTTTAAGTTTTAGCTTGAAGAGACTTTTATTATGTAATCTATTTAGATAATAAATATGTAGATATATTTGAAATGATGTGATATTTAAAGTAACTACATTTCAAGTTTATATGACTAATGGCTTTACAATGAGGGAAGCTAATAGAGCTTTGGAGATTATATGCTTTAACACATGAGTAAATGGAAAGGAAATGATGATGATAAGGATGAAGCACATATTTCTGTTCTTTTCTAACTTACTGATTAGTTTGATTTTTTAAAATCTAGAACTGCAAATGTTTTTTTTTATGCTCTTTTCAAACTTCTGTGAAGATCTCATCTATTAGTCTGCATATAATATTAAAAAAATTTTAAGAAGAGCCATATCTATATAAAGATAATTCTGAAGGTACATTGAGAAAGCGTGTGGTTAGGACTAGGAGTCTCATTTGTATATTTTTGTCCAATATCTGCAAGACTATCTTGCAAAATCTTCAAGAAAGAGGTAATTACCTACATATCTCCACAATAAAGACAGTAGAATGAGTGATAGTAACCAGGGACGTAAATGGGTTGTCAAACTCTGTCACCTTATCACTGAGGATTTCCTACATAAAAATGACAGGAAGGATATGTGATGGCCTTATACTTAAATGATAGTGGAGCAAAAAATAGAAAAGGATAATCATCTCTATACAGCAAATCTGATTCATTCCTCCGTGTGAGAAGGTGAGCTGTCTTACAAGTGTTCAAGGTATTGTTACAGACTCAGAATAGTAAAGATGGCACATTTGTATGTTGTATTGGTGGAGCATGATAATTATTTTTCCAGGAGAATATTAATGCTGCTCCTCTTCAAAAGGAAGCTTCAGAGCAGGAAGCAAGATTGTGGCAGCTACCCACATGCTATGAGTTGAGGGATGCCAATCTTTCAATTCAACAAAACAAGTGGTTTTTGCCTTAACTTTATATCAGAAGATTAGTTCCTCTGGACAAAGCCATTGCAAATTCAGGAAAATGAACAGGCAAACACCCTGCTACAGGATTAAAATGCTGCCACTAAAGGATAGCAAATAATCTATTGTTATCTTTTTCAATTTAACAGTAGATTAATTTATTACAATGTTTGCTCAAAGGGAGATAAACACAAAATAAACAGACATGAATAGAGGAATATTAGAATACGTCCTGCATATGAGGTCATATTGGTAAGAAGAGCAGTGATGTGTGGACAGAATATTTTCATGGATAAATGAATATATGTGGCTGTCCCACCTAAATTCTTTGGGTACATGAAGCCTGTTTTGTCTTTAGAAAATCATAAGCATTATTAATAAGATTAAAAAAAATAAAAATGTGAGAGTATCCCTACAGAAAAGCTTAGTTTTGCCAGGGTTTTTCCAAGGTCCAATAGTAGAGTTGTGAAGATCATGCCTTAAATACAATCCATCTGTATATAGACAAGAAGTATTCATCTTTTCCTAAGGCCAGGAATTTACTCATTTTCAGCTATTCCTTCCAAGGTACTGACATATAATGGGCATTCTGAAAACAAAGTTAAAGATAAATAGTGGGTAAAAATCAAAAGTACTAAGTATAGATTATTATAACAAAATTGTATTTGTTTTATACTTGCTATTTTATAAATCATGTTAGGCAGGTCATTCCTTCTAGCTTAATTGGAAAATAAACATTGATTCAAATAAAAGTCATCAGGAAAGAAGCAAATTTATACAAATTTCATGACTCAGCTTTTCACAACTTCCCACTGTGAAATTTAACAAGTGTCAGAAAAATTCAATAACTTATAATACCCCAAACTCAACTATTATCCTAGAAATCCAATGTAGCTGATAAAGGTACACATTTTAACCCTTTTTTAAAAAAAAATGGAGTATAATTGCTTTACAATGTTGTGTTAGTTTCTGCTGTACAATGAAGTGCATCAGCTATATGTATACCTGTATTTCCTCCCTCTTGAACCTCCCTCCCACCTGCCCCATCCCACCCATCTAGGTCATCACAGAACACCAAGTTGAGCTTCCTGTGCTTTATAGCATGTTCCTGCTAGCTATCCATTTTTTTTTTCATAAATTTATTTATTTATTCTGTCTTTGGCTATGTTGGGTCTTCATTGCTGCACATGGGCTTTCTCTAGTTGAGGTGAGTGGGGGCTACTCTTCATTGTGGTGCGTGGGCTTCTCACTGCAGTGGCTTCTCTTGTAGTGGAGTATGGACTCTACACATGTGGGCTTCAGTAGTTGTGAACTGGCTTATTGGCTTCGCGGCATGTGGGATCTTCCCAGCCCAGGTATTGAACCTGTGTCGCCTGCATTGGCAGGCGGATTCTTAACCATTGTGCCACCAGGGAGGTCCTTTCTGCCACATTTTAACTCTTGATGGAGAGCAAGAGTTACAGCTGGAAGGATATACTAAGGGAACAATGTAATCTTATCCACGATAAAATGAAGTCCAAAGCAAAGTCTTTATCAATAGAAAAATGGAAAACTTCTTTTTAAGGTGACTAAGACCATTTTGATCCTCAGTGCCTTCCATTTCTACTTTCAGTTAGCATAAATACCACATGCCCTTTGGCAAACAGGATCACGAAACATCCAGAGTTGCAAAGTTTGGATTAGGAAGTGGCTGGGTCACGAAAAGCCACAGAAGTGATACATTGTGTGGTTGACATATTTCATCCATGATTTTTCAATAAGGAATTGGCTAAAGACTACATAAGAATCTAATCTATTCACCACATTTTCTAAAAAAAAAGGCTGAAATACCAAGAATTTTTTCTTCCATTCAGAAGTAAGAATAAATACATTTTTGTTAGATGCCAGAAATTTGGTTAAAGCCTACATCCATTTATCTAGCTCAATTTAAATATCAGAAAAGATACCTTTTTATTCTGGTAAAATATACATAACATAAAATGTACCATTTTAACTATTTTTAAGTGTAGTCTAGTGGCATTAAGGACATTTACATTTTTCTTTTTTTTCTTTTATTTATTTATTTTTTTTTTTTTGCGGTACGTGGGACTCTCACTGTTGTGGCCTCTCCTGTTGCGGAGCACAGGCTCCAGACGCACAGGCTCAACGGCCATGGCTCATGGGCCCAGCCGCTCCACGGCATGTGGGATCTTCCTGCACTGGGGCACTAACCCGTGTCCCCTGCATCAGCAGATGGACTCTCAACCACTGCGCCACCAGGGAAGCCCAACATTCACATTTTTTGTACAACTATCACTACCATCCATCTCCAGAACTTTTTCATCTTTCTATGCTGAAACTCTGTATCCATTAAATAACAACTGCCATTCTCCCCTCCTCACTAGCCCCTGGCCACCTCTATGAATTTGACTACTCTAGGCACTTCATATATGTGTACTCACTTAGCATAATGTCTTCAAGGTTCATATATGTTGTAGCATAATTGGAATTTCCTTCCTTTTTAAGGCTGAATAATATCTCACTGTATGTATATAGCACATTTTGCTCATCTGTTCATCCATGGATGGAGACATCCATGCTTCTTCCTTTTTAGGCTGAATAATATCTCATTGTATGTATATAGCACACTTTGCTTATCTGTTCATCCATGGATGGAGACATCCATGCTTCTTCCTTTTTAGGCTGAATAATATCTCATTGTATGTATATAGCACACTTTGCTTATCTGTTCATCCACAGATGGAGACATCTATGCTTCGACCTTTTGGCTATTGTGAATATTGCTGCTAGGAACATGAATATACAAGTATCTCTTTGAGTCTCTGCTTTTAATATTTTTTGGTATACATCCAAAAATATAGTTGCTGGATCATATGGTAATTCTATGTTTAATTATTTTAGGAACTGTCATACCATTTTCCACAGCAGCTATACCATTTTTACCTTCTCAGCTGCAATGCACAAGGGTTCCAATTTCTTTACATCTTCATCAACACTTGTTATTTTCTGTTTTGTTTGTTTGCTTTTTTTTCTGTGCATATCTACCCTAATGGGTGTAAAGTGATATATCATTGTGGTTTTTATTTATATTTTTCTAATGATAAGTTATGTTGAGCATCTTCCCATATGCTCATTGGCCATTGTATATCTTCTTTGGAGAAATGCCTATTCAAGTCTTTTGTCCATTTTTAATCAGGTTGTTTATTTTTTTGCTGTTGAGTTGAATTGTTAGTATTTTGTATGTTTTATGATAGAAGCTACAATATGCATCCTTGCCTTACTGGAGGCTACATTAAATTTATACTTTGACCACTTCCTGGTTAATGTAATGACCTATGACATCGATAAATGTTATTGATTTATGATGTTAATAAAAATAATTACAGATGACCATGACCACTATTAAAATTAAAAACTGGATGTGCAGAAGCAGGAAAAGAAGAAGGAAGAGAAAGAGAAGGAAGGGAAAGGGGAGGGTGAGGGAGGAAGAGAACAGGAAGACAAGAGTCAAATAAAAATATATATGCAGCAAGAAAAGATAAAATTACAGAATGAAAGCAAAACATTTCAGTGATTTTAGTAAATGCAAATAAAAACTTCTGCAGTTTTCTGACTGGTAGGAAAAAAACATTCATATGCCACCATTGTGGACTTATATAGATTCTAATTTAAAAATGATATAATAAAACATTGTCATTTGAGAAGTAGGTTGGCCCCCTAGGATAGGAGCAGATGAAACATAATCCAGGGAATTTTCCTTGGTCTCACAGTCTCTAAGTGAGGCCAAGGACATGCAGTTGTCACACATCTGGAAATATCAATTGTTGCCATACCTCTTGGTACTTAAATTATGATTCTAGAAGAAGTTATATTAAACATCTAAGTACTTCCCTTTAAAGGATTATTTATAAATATTGTCCTGTCCTGTTTCCTGAAAGAAATTTAGACATAATATGGCCACCTTATCTTCACAGAGGAAGAAGTAGAATCCATGGCTAGTTGATCATGAAAAAATATCTGTGCTTTCAGTTTTCCAAAATCCTGAAAGCGCATTTCTTCACATCCTCCTATTCAATGACAAAGAGAATCAAAACAAAATAGAGAAAATATGATAGATCTAAATCAAAGGGGCACAGATTTTAAAAGTCAAAAGTGAAACAAATGTATGCAGACATAAAGTAATAGATGAAAGAGTAACACTAGAGGAATTTAAAACAAAAATTCTTGCATGTTACAAAAATATTTTTATATATTGAAAAAGATGTATCTAAGAAAGAAAATATGAATTATAAACTCTTAATACTGAATAACATTATCAGGCTAATGAAAAAGAATGGTAAGGAATAAAAGAAGAAATTTAGAGTGATCACATAGAAAAATTTAATTTTAATATAAATTTGAATCTTGGGCAAAAAGTAAGCAAAAGTAAAGATATAGCATACTGAATTATATAATACTAAAACTAACAAAGAATTATTACAGGAATCAGTGTAATATTTAGAAACATAATGTACACAATAAAGTGAAAAATTGCCAGTTATATTCTCAACTAGAATTGCATGAATACATTTCTCACAACAGTTTGACAATTTGAGAAATGAATAATAAATGTTCAAATAAAATAAATGAACACTTTGAGAAATATAGAAAGATATTTTGGGTAATAAATTGTAATATAAAGTTAATGAGGAGAAATAGTTGAAAATAATCAAATTTAAAGACATCAAGGCACTTGCTCTTCTATATAGTAAATATAAGATATAACTAGAATAATTTAAAAAATAAGCATCTCTAAGAAAAGGATAAGTTACACAGACAAAAATCTCCAGAAATGGGCATTACAAAGAACTTATATATGTGATAAAGTTTAG
The DNA here is from genome assembly GCF_963455315.2 of Globicephala melas. NCBI lineage: Eukaryota > Metazoa > Chordata > Mammalia > Artiodactyla > Delphinidae > Globicephala > Globicephala melas. The sequence goes on from NC_083317.1 coordinate 35,349,511, forward strand.
AATTAAATCTCTCACAAAGAAAGTCTATTTAATTAATGGTGCTGAGGCACATTTTTAAATTATTGAGGTAAAAATAAAGCAAGATCTCTAAAAATACTATGTACAAAAAAATACAAATTAATTTTTAAAATGGAAAGGTGAATTGCAGGAAGAAAGGAAGAATAAAAGGAAGAAAAACTCAAAGTGATTATTTGAATAATCCTGGTTTTAGAGAGTGATTAAGTGTATAGCTATATGGGTATATTTTTTAATATATTATTAAGCATACATTTTTCCCAAAAACTATATATTTCTTTTTATTTGTATAAATAATGAAAATATTTAAAAAATTGTTTGTAAATATGTGATAGCAAATTCCATAGGAGAAAGAGGTTGCAGTTGATTTTTGCAGAGTAATGTGTTGACCAGAAGTCCCAAGATATAAGTTAACTCTGCACTCTAGATCGTGTGTCTCCTGGGAGATGAAGAATTTAACTGACCCTGTGATTACAAAGAGATAGTAGAGTGTTCCAGTTTCCAGTTCCATATGTAAGTGGCTTGGAAGTTGCACTTCCGTTTGAACAGATAAAATGCTGAACAAACTGAAAAGTCAACAACTCATTTTGGATCCATAAAAGAGGTGAGGATGTAGGACAAATTGCTGTCCTCAATACTGGAGAGATAGACAGGTGAGCATAGGGAGTCATAGGTTACCTGGAGCAGATACACACAAGTGGAAATTGCCAGGGGAACTAATGCCCAGTTGGGAAAACCTGAAATGTAATTGACATATTCCTGGAGGCTCAGTGCAGGCAAATCTGAGAGTTAAGTACTCCAGGGGGACCAAGTCATAGGGCAACCTTCACATTTTTTAGAATTTAAAAACAGTTTTAAAATTCACAGATAGCTTGAAGAGAAAGGGCAAGCACCAGAATCAGACATGGCAGGGACGTTGGAAATATAGATTGGGTATTTAAAATAGCTATTATTAATATCCTAAGGGTTTTAATGAATAGGGGCTTCCCTGGTGGCACAGTTGTTAAGAATCTGCCTGCCAGTGCAGGGGACATGGGTTCGAGTCCTGGTCCGGGAAGATCCCACATGCCATGGAGAAACTAGGCCTGTGAGTCACAACTACCGAGCCTGCATGCTACAACTACTGAAGCCTGTGGTCCTAGAGCCTGTGCTCTGCAACAAAAGAAGCCACCACAATGAGAAGCACATGCACCACAACGAAGCTTAGGCCCCGCTTGCGGCAACTAGAGGAAGCCTGCGCACAGCAGCAAAGACCCAACACAGCCAAAAAAAAAAAATATATATATATATCCTAAGGGTTCTAATGAATAAGTTAGACAACCTGCAATAACACATGGACAAAGTAAGCAGGGAGTTAGAAATCCTAAGAAAAAAATAAAAAGAAATGCTCAAGATCAAAAACATGCTATAATTGAAATGAAGTATGACTTTGACTGACTTATTAGTGGACTGGACATGGCTTAGGAAAGAATCTCTGAGCTTGAAGATATCTCAATGCAAACCTCCCAAACTAAAAAGTAAAGAGAACAAAGAATGTAAAAAAAAGAACAACATGTTCAAGAACTATCTTACAATTACAAAAGGTATAACACATGTAATGGAAATACCAGAAGGGGAAGAAAGAGGAAAAGGACAGAAGACATATTGAAAACAACAGTGACTAAGAATGTCACCAAATTAATATCAGATGCCAATCCACAGATCCAAGAAGGTCAGAGAACACTAAACAGGATAAACACCCAAAACAACAACAACAAAACCTACACCTAGGAGCACAGGCTCCGGATGTGCAGGCTCAGCAGCCATGGCTCATGGGCCCAGCCGCTCCATGGCACGTGGGATCCTCCTGGACCGGGACACGAAGCCACGTCCACTGCATCGGCAGGTGGACTCTCAACGACTGTGCCACCAGGGAAGCCCTAGGCATATCACTTTTAAACAATAAAAATCAAAGGCAAAAAAAAAAAAATCTTAAAAGAAGCCAGAGCAGAGGTGTGGGAAACACCTTACTTATAGAGAAACAAAGATAAGAATTACATCTGACTCCTCAGAAATCATGCAAGTGAGAAGAGAGTGGAGTGAAATACTTAACGTATTGTGAGAACAAAGCCATCAACCTAGAATTTTCTGTTCTCTATGAAATTATCCTTTAAAACTGAAATAGAAATAAAGGCTCTCAGGCACAGAAAAACTGAAGGAATTTGTTGCCAGGAGACCTGCCTTGAAAGAAATGTTAAATGAAATTCTCTAGCAAGAAGGAAAATAACATAGGTCAGAAACTTGGATCACCACAAAAAAGGAAGAACATCAAAGAAGTATAACTGATATGATAAGAAAGGAGAAAAATATAATCATATAACAGACACCTCACCAAAGAAGATATCCAGATGGCAATACAATCATATGAAAAGATGTTCCACATCATACATTGTCAGGGAAGTACAATTTAAAATCACAATGCGATGCATCTTCTAGAATGGCCAAAGTCTAGAACACTGACAACACCAAGTGCTGGCTAAAATGTGGACAGTAGGAACACTCATACGTTGCTGGTGGAAATGCAAAATGGAACAGCCACTTTGGAATACAGTTTGGTAGTTTCTTACAAAGCTAAACATGTTCTTACCTTACAGTCAAGCAACCATGCTCCTTGGTGTTTACCCAAAGGAAATAGCCAAGGAAAAACATGTACTTGAATATTTATATCTGCCTTATTTATAATTGCCAGAACTTGAAAGCAACCAAGATGTTCTTCCATTGGTAAGTGGATAAATAAACTGTGGTGCATCCAGACAATGGGATATTGTTCAATACTGAAATGAAATCAAAAGACATAGAACCTTAAATGCATATTAGTATATGAAAGAGGTCAATCTGAAAAGGATACATACTGTATGATTCCAACTGTTTGACATTCTGGAAAAGGCAAAACTATGGAGACAGTAAAAAAAAAAAAAATCAGTGGTTGATAGGGATTTATGGGGGTGGGGAAGAGGAGGGATGAATAAGTAGAGCACAGAGAATTTTTAGGACAGTGAAAATACTCTGTATTATATCATAATGATGGGTACCAGTCATTATACATTTGTGCAAACCCATAGAATGTACAATATCAAAAGTAAATTTTAACATAAATGGACTTTGGATATTTATAATGTGTCAATTTAGGTTCATCAGTTCTAACAAATGTACCTCTCTGGTAGGAGATGTTGATAATAGAGACCCATATGTGTGCTGGGCTGGGGTATACAGAAAATCTTTTCCTCTCAATTTCACTGAGAAACTAAATCTTTTCTAAAATAATAAAGTCTTAAAAAAAATAGTAGTAGGTATCACTTTAGGACAAGATGTCAGTAAGGACTTTGAGGTAGGGAAGTGAGGAAGAGCATGAGAAGAAGTTATCTCTATTGCTAAAAGCTGGATTTATTATTTTGACAAAATATTTTTGGTTATAAATTTATGAAACAAGAAATTCCAAGTTGGAATGAAATTAAATTTGCATCTCATCTTTGAATTTTAATATTGGAGATAGGCTTACTAAATGTGTGTTGGCCAAGACAAAGTATGTTTAGTTTGCTACTAGTGATTTGGGGTCTTTGTTTAGTTGTAGATTACAAGTTTCAGGTTAAAACGTCAGTAAGAGGTAAAGACACAGAAGAAAGGTATATAAAGACTTGAAAAGTACTTGCCTAAGTATATTTTTCATATGCCTCAATATTAAGTGTCAAAATTAATTTAAAACACCAATGACAAATTAGAAATAAATATTTGAAACACATAATCTCTATTAAAATGATTTTATATATCAGTAAAACAGGGAAAATTCTCCAATGGAAATAAGGCCAAAAAATTAACAAATTACTTTTTAGAAAGGCAACATTTTTGTACACCTATTTAAAATTCATGTTCCACTTGAATTAAGAAATGCAAACATACGTTGTGAAACAGGGACTGGTAAAACCACTTTTCCTAATCTGTGGGTGACTTTATATTGGTGTATACATTTTATACAGGAATTTGACAATATTTATAAAAAAGTTTAGAAATGTCCATGGCCTTCAACTTGAACATTTTTCTTCCTTGGCTATATACTAAAAAATAGTCAGAAACTATAAGAATATTTATGGAAACGTTTTTTTCAACAACCAAAAAAAAAGGAAAAAATAAAGAGCTCAAGTCTTTCACAAAGTATATATATGTATATATTTATTAAATTATAGCAAAATGATACTTTTTAACAAAATTATAGCACAAAATTAAATTATAGTATTAATTCATAATCAAATATGTTTTAAAAATGTGTGATAACATAGGAAAATAAATTGGCATAAAGTGTTAAATGACATTCTAGGATAATAATATGATACACACATCATGGTGTGATTTTAAGAAATATGCTTAAAAAATGACAAATTCATGAAGGCCTCAATCTATGGGTCAATTCATATTCTCTCTTTCTCTCTTGCTCTCACTCTCACTGCCATTTCAAAGGATTTCAATGTCTATTATTTAATATGTATTTGTTAAAGTCCAGATCTTAAAAATATGGATAGGCTAAAAAATATGGGCACAGTGGTCAGATTGAGGAAGATATCATAAGGCCAGTAATCTTTCTTTCTGACTCATTCCTTAAAGGGAATACTGATGAGGAGAAAAAAGTAAAAACAAAAACATTTCTTCAAGAGCAGCAGTTGTAGGTGACCACTGAAAATGCACTTATGGTGAAAGCTAGCAAACAATGTGAACAGGCAGAGAACGGGAAAAAGGGAAGATATGAAACTTTATTCTCTCTTTTTTTTTTCTTTTATAACATGTGTTGATTGCTATGTTTAGCATTCTACTTCTGAACTCTCTTTTAATCCTCTCAATACTCAGCCCTGAGGCTCAGAGCTGGGATTTAAAGCTGGGTTTGTGAGAATCCAAAAAGTAGGTGAGACATCTGGGGATGAGGGTGTCTTATATACTATATTGCTTCCTATAGTAACTGGCACCCTTGGCATAATCTTAGAAGAATGTCCTTCAATAACCTGTTCATCTTCAGCACTGATTTACAATAAAAATAATTTAACATTGGGTATCTGATCCGGAAAATATTCTGTATATGTTTTATAATGATGATTCAAATCAGTTCTAGTTAACATGTATCCTAAGTATAGAGATTTCTAAATATCTACATCTTAAAAGAATTTTAGCATTCAAGCAATATAGTATACATTTTACAGATATGGAAACTGAATGACAGAGATGAGCATTCTTTAATCCCACCTCAGCACCTGTCAGTTCCCCTGGTCCTTTATTTTCTTTTACAAATACTTTACTGAAAATCATAGAAATATGATAAAAGATGTTAAAGACAGAACAGTATTCTCATGCCAGAATAATATTTTATTCTGAAACAATATAGACTACTTTTTGAAGCTCTCAGCTTGGTCCTAGACTGAACTCTATGCTGTGATTTAGACTTATTAGGTAGAAGGAATCAGCTATTACATTCTTAGCCTGCTACGCTGGAAGTGTGGAAAGCTGCATGCACAAGAGATATATTAGACAAATTCTGGTTGCCTATGGGCATAGGGAAGGGGTGGGAGTAGAATAGTTCTGGACTATATAATTATAAAATTAATGCGTAGGAATTATAGAAAGGCCTTTTTTTATTTAAACAGGAAAATACATATATATTTTAAATGCATGTATATTTAAAAAAAAGAATACCTCTATAAGCATAAAGTCCATGCTGACCACAGACAGGTTTTTTTTTTTTCTTCCTTATTTCTCAAATTCCCTTTTCATATGGTGTATTTCCTCCTTATGAAAGTCCTGCAGCAAAAGTAACCTGAGGCTGTTTGTTACCTAGGGAGGAATCAGCTTACAGTGCCTTCTGCTTTGCGGCTTCACTATCCTTTGTCCACTGTAAGCATCTGGAACAGTTACATTAATACAAACTGTGGCTTAAGAGACACGGGGGGAACATGGAAATGGAGTAGGAAAGGTCACACGTCAGGTATTTGCTCTCTGCCAAATGGTTTGGTGGCTTCTGATCTCCCTAAGTGAGAAGTATAGAAAGTGATATTTTGCTCCAGAGAGAACATGGAAGAGTGTTGATCAGTTGGTCATCTCTGCAACTGTGGGAAACATATAGTTCAGAGAATACAGAATACAACAGCTAAGAATTAAATGTAGACCAAGATGAAGGGGTGCTGTACACTGTCTCATTGAGGGAATTGCATTCAGGGCTCCCAGATCTGGTTTTTCTCCTTACTGCTGAGCTCCTTTTAATAGAGTAATAGATAAGAATCTTATTAATGCTCCATGTCATGATTTAAAAAAAGAATGGTATAGGGAATTCCCTGGTGGTCCAGTGGTTAGGACTCTGTGCTTTCACTGCCAAGGGACCGGGTTTGATCACTGGTGGGAGAACTAAGATCCCACAAGGTATGGCATGGAAAAAAAATGGTATAAAAACATCAACCAACAAAGACCCCACAGGTCTTCTTGAGAAAATGCCATGAGACTTTACGTAGTGAGGAAAATAATTCTCTAGTGTGATCTCAGAGTTAAAAAATAAAAAACAAAATCAATAAGTATGTAATCTTGGGAAGTATGGACACATTTTTTCTTAAAGAAACAACTAAGAAAGGCTAAAATCTTGGTTGTATTGAGTGAAACTATTGGGCAGCCTAGTCATATCCAACCCCCTCCTTTGGTAATGAAGAAAGAGGGTCAGAGTAGGAGATGCTGATGGAAGTCATGCTGCTGTGAGTTGGCAGCAAAGTAGCAAATGACTGATTATAATGCGTGTAATTCACCAATCCCAGAGATGGGAGGTGTTTCAAGGTCAACATGAAGTAACTTAAGAAATGATATTACTATTCTATTTTGCTTTAAAAAGATATTTCTTGTGAAGAATATGTGCTATAAGAATATATAGTGTTAGAATTCTGCTTTATTAATGAGTGACAAAAGATTAGCTAAAAGTAACTACTCACCAAAGTGGGGTATTTATAAGCCCTGAATCTGACTGGTTTTATGAGATATACTACATAGCAGGAGCCACAAAGTTGGGAGAAATGTGGAAGCAAAGGTAGAATAGAAGTAAGGAAACTGGCTTTATTGTCACATGTTCTAGCTTTCACAAATAGAAGCAAAATATCAGAGGCATGCCTGGAGATTCTCAATCTGACTAATGCTCACAATAAAGACCATCTAATGGTCCATGAATGGATTAGAACTGAATTGCCCTCAAGTCTGTGCACAATGAGCTGGTTTTACCATCAAGTGTTTCCTGCTCTGTGGAATCCAAGCTGCTTTAGCGTGACCATCTAGGGGGGGATATAGAAGATGGGGGCAATGGATAGTATTTACAATCATACTTAAATTGTGATACATGTAATCCACTCTTAAACCCTTCACCTCCTTTAGGACAAAATCGTGTCTACCTCTCCTCTTTTCTCATGCAATACTCAAGGCTGTTTGTTCTTTCTTCAGAATGACCACCATCATTTTGAACTGCTTGTGTCTTTTTTATGGGTGGTAGGTATGGGAAGCACACACAATATGTTGAGACTAGCAGAACTTGGAGACAGCATGGGTGGAGAATATAGGAAAGTGAAAAGTAGTCTGAAGATTAAGGAAGTGAATATAACAGATTGAATGGTTTCAGTTTTGTGACAGAGTCAGATGAGTATGTAGCTCTAAGTACTCTAAGTTTGCCTAGAAAACTGACTGAAAAAGATAGGTATAAATATTAGAGTAGGAAAGTTAAGTCTAAAAGTGTGAAGAGGGGCTGAGATTTTATCCCACTTTCAAGCTAACAAGTTAGTCTAACACAGTTTCTCTCTCTCTCTCTCTCTTTCACATACACACACACACACACACACACACAGAAACCCTAGACCCCTGGATCAGAAAACAGAGTTTTTATTTATTCATACACCAATCTTAGCAGCAGCACTGGATGCCTATACTCCAGTTCCCCATGGAGAGAGACAACAAGAGCCAGATGTTACCTGCATGTGCAGTGGGAATTGCGCCACAGGAGAGAAATCACAAAATAAAGGAGACTCAGAGCATACAGAGGGTGGCTGGCACAACTACCCTCTTCCCTTTCAGAAAGGGAGAGAGAGATGTTCTGGACTCTTAAAAAAAAATAATTCTCTCTGAGGAAGATAGGGAAGGTCTCTACCCTGCATTGTAAGCAAATGACTCCAGAGCAATACCAATCTCTAACTTTCAAATCATGCTTGCCATTTAATTATTCAGCCTTGATCATCCAGAAACATGAAGATATTCATGGAGAGCAGAGTTGTTTCAAAACAATGAGAATTTGCTTGGCAGCCTGATTTGAAATGGGTTGGGTCACATGTAAGGGGAAACCAAGAAATAAAACCAGGTAATAAACTCTTTGAGGATAGGGATAGTTTCTATATTTATTATCTCTCTTATAACCCAGCATTGTTTTAGAAGTGGACAATATTGAAATACAGAATATAACATATCAGAGAGGCCATATTTCATCTTTTCACTGAACTCTATTATAACATATTTTGAGCAAATATAGCTCATGTGATTCAAGCACAAAGCAATTTTACTTTGTCTTCCAATATTCCTTTAAAGCTTATTTATTTTAAATAGTGGGATATCTACTCATACCCTCTGAGTAAAAACTCATGATTTCTGTGTTTTTTCTCCTAGCATTCTTAAGCAAAAATTTTAAGTTTAATAAAAATTAATAATAAACTATAAGTTACAAATGACAATTTGAACTGCCTATTTAAAATATTCAATTCCCTGTAATCATCAAAGTGTCCAGCTTTATTCAAAGTTATAGTTATTCCTTCTCCTCTCATGTAAAAAGTTAAACACAGCCATGAGATGGCCAGAAAAGGGAAATAATTGTCTGCCTGCTTTCTTCCTTATTCACCTTCTCTAAAATGTATCAACTATGTTATTTCTCCAAAGTTGAAGCTGCGGAAGAGAACAAAAGTAAGTGAAATAGCAAATATTTTGCTTTATCAGATGGTTTTACAATGCTGGGTCTGGCAGATAGTTAAAGCTGAATTTATCTTAAGTGGCACTTTTTTTGTGTGTAGGCGTAAGAGATTCTTTGCAGATATATTGTTAACTAAAGATCTCTTAACTGCATCCATCAGACATGCCCCCTTAATTTAACTGGTTGCTTACTGCTTCCACAATGCCTAGAAAACGTTGAAATTGACTTAGCTATTGCCTGTTGTATAACTGCCTTGGGTGGGCCTAAGATGATCCCATGCCAAGGTGTTCTTTTGTGTGGCACATCTTCAATTTTTGAACAGTAATGCAAAGTTTGATGCATGAAATTCTTGGAGTGCAGGAAAGATCCCATTGTGCCACTTCTCCTTGATCCATCTCTCAACATCCAACTAGCAACACATCTTGTTCTCAGACATTTCAGGCAGAAGTTAGAAACCAGTCTGCCCTGGGTCTCCTCTGCTTCCACAGACTGAATAAAACAAATAGTAAACTCTAATTAACTAGCATAAGGCCTTTTTTGTTTTTCAATATAAGGTGAAAAAAAAAAAAACATTTGTTCTCTCCCAGTTGATGGAGCAGAGTCACAGGATTTTCTGCCAAAAAATCCTCCTTAAAATTTCTCCCATTTTTCAACATTCCATCCCATCTTTAACATGAGTAATGGGTTTAAGACAGAAACCCATTGGCTACTTCCATTAGAACATTTTTTAAGATAGTCTTTGGAATGTAGAATGTGCTGTCCCATGCTTTCTGCCTAAACTAAACCAGGAAGTGTCCTATTTAACTTCCTGTTACCATACCAGCTTCTTAAAGACAGTAATTAGCTCTTGTATTTCTTTTTTATACCACAATATACTGGGTTTGCAGATGATAACTAAAACTGTTCTATGAAATAACAAGACCATCATTTCAAATGTACTTAAACAATTTTATATTAAAAAATTCAATTTGTAGACATATGTCCAGGATTTCCTCCGTATGGAAAAGCACACTGGCTTGGGAGTAAATATTGTGGTTCTTCCTTAATTTTGTGTCAACATAGGTACATTACTTAACATCTCTCTCTGAGTCTTAATGTTTTTATATATAGAGCTGGGATGAAACTATTTCACAGTGTCTTTGTGAGAATTTCACACAGTATATGTAAAGTTGATAGGACTTGTCACATGCAAGCAGTTAAATATTGCATATTTTGCTACTATTGTTTCCCACCAAATTGAAATTCCGATATAGCTTGCAAAATCTAGTTAGAAATTTGTCTCCTTTTTTGTTTTGCTTTTTTTTTTTTTTTTTTTTGCGGTACTCAGGCCTCTCACTGCTGTGGCCTCTCGTGTTGCAGAGCACAGGCTTCGGACGTGCAGGCTCAGCGGCCATGGCTCACGGGCCCAGCCGCTCTGCGGCATGTGGGATCTTCCTGGACCGGGGCACGAACCTGTGTCCCCTGCATCGGCAGGCAGACTCTCAACCACTGTGCCACCAGGGAAGCCCTGTTTTGCTAATTTTTCAGTGCAGATACTAATAAAGGTGAAAATCAAGATAGAAGGAGAGGCAGAACATGAAATGGAATGGATAGTTCTCCTACCAGATTATCTATGCTCCAAGTAATTTATTATTGGTTGCATTCCTGTGATTATGATTTTGAAAAACATTGCATAAAAAGGCTCATAATGAACATAGCCTTGAGTAAGTATAAACTGAATTAAAAAAAAATTAATACTTGGGGACATGAAAATTCTCAAAACTAGTATTTCATAAAGCACAGATTTTAAAAATATGATTTTAAAATATCATATTAGAATATTAACTTATGAAATATCTAGTTATTATCCCTTTTACTAAACACAGGAAAAGCAAAAAAAAAAACCCTTTAAGCTGTAAAAGGAAAATTCTTTATAATCAATACTATTTTATTATTTTATTTTAATTTTATTGGAGTATAGTTGATTCATAATGTTGTGCTAGTTTCAGGTGTACAGCAAAGTGATTCAGTTATACATATACGTATTTTCATTCTTTTTTAGATTCTTTTCTCATATAGGTTTATCACAGAATATTGAGTAGAGTTCCCTGTGCTATACAGTAGGTCCTTGTTGGTTATCTATCGTATATATAATAGTGTGTGTATATTCATCCTAAGCTCCTGATTTATCCCTCTCCCAAATGTTTCCCCTTTGGTAATCATAAGTTTATTTTTGATATCTATAAGTCTGTTCCTGTTTTGTAAATAAGTTCATTTGTGTCAGTTATATTCCACATATAAGTGGTATCATATATTTGTCTTTGACTTACTTCACTTAGTATGATAATCTCTAGGTTCATCCATGTTGCTGCAAATGGCATTATTTTGTTCTTTTTTATGGCTGAGTAATATTTCATTGTATATATGTACCACATCTTCTTTATCCATTCCTCTGTCGATGGACATTTAGGTTGCTTCCATGTCTTAGCCATTGTAGATAGTGCTGCAGTGAACATTGGGCTGAATGTATCTTCTCAAATTATGGTTTTCTCTGGGTGTATGCCCAGGAATGGGATTGCTGCATCATACAGTAGTTCTAATTTTAGTTTTTTAAGAAACCTCCATACTGTTCTCCATAGTAGTTGTACAAATTTACATTCCCACCAACAGTGTTCGAGGGTTCCCTTTTCTCTACACCCTCTCCAGCATTTATTGTTTGTAAACTTTTTGATGATCGTCATTCTGACCTGTGTGAAGTGATACTTCATTGTAGTTTTGATTTGCATTTCTCTGATAATTAATGATGCTGAGCATCTTTTTATGTGCTTTTTGGCCATCTATACATCTTCTTTGGAGCAATGTCTATTTAGATCATCCGCCCAGTTTTTGATTGGGTAGTTTGTTTGTTTGATATTAAGCTGTATGAGCTGTTTGTGTATTTTGGAGATTATTTCCTTGGTTGCTTCATTTGCAAATATTTTCTCATGTTCTGAGGGTTGTCTTTTCATTTTGTTTATGATTTCCTTTGCTGTGCAGAAACTTTTAAGCTTAATTAGGTTCCATTTGTTTATTTTTGTTTTAATTTTCATAACTCTAGGAGGTGGATCAAAAAAGATCTTGCTGCAATTTATGTCAAAGAGTGTTCTGCCTATGTTTTCCTCTAAGAGTTTTATAGTGTCTGGACTTATTAGGTCTTTGATCCATTTTGAGTTTATTTTTGTGTATGGTGTTACAGAATGTTCTAATTTCATTCTTTTACATGTAGCTGTGCAGTTTTCCCAGCACCACTTATTGAAGAGAATGACTTTTCTCCATTGTATATTCTTGCCTCCTTTGTCATAGATTAATTGATCATAGTGCGTGAGGTTATTTCTGGTCTTTTTATACTGTTTTATTGATCTATATTTCTGTTTTTGTGCCAGTATCATACTGTCTTGATTACTGTGGCTTTTTAATATAGTCTGAATTCAGGGAGTCTGATTCTGCCAGCTCCATTTTTCTTTCTCAGGATTGCTTTGGCTATTTGGGCTCTTTTGTATTTCCATATAAATTAAAAATTTTTTTTTGTTCTAGTTCTGTGAAAAATGCCCTTGGTTATTTGATAGGGATTGCATTGAATCTGTAGATTGCCTTGGGTAGTATAGTATATTTTAAAGAATAATTTTCATAGAAATGAAAATCTGATATCTGGATAATAATTGTGCTCATTCTGAGACTTAATAGATTATTATTATAATATCAGAAAAAATGATAATTAGTTTTTTAGGAAATAGTATGTCACTTATTAACATGTGTGTAAATTAATAATAATTAACATTCAAATACAGATAACTGAATACATTTTGTTATGCATGTAAATAGGAGCCAGAAACCAAATATATAGCAGTAAAATAGGAAAAAATGATCTCAGATGTTACTTTATTCTCTAGTAAAGCTATAAAGCCTTTTATTTATGGCTAAAAACATTCTACTTTAACTGGCTTTTATCATGTGGAAATAACTGAAAAACATTTATTTATTTATTTATTTATTTATTTAAATTCAGACTGTCATGAAGGCCAACAGCTTTTTTACACAGAGGCCGTAACTTAAATAGTGAAAGATAAAGTTTTTGAGACTCTGAGGACTTATTTTTTTCAAAGACAGAGAGAGAGGTGTTAATATTTCCAAAGTGTGATTTGATATACTGAATTCTTCTAATGAATACAGATATTTTATAGATATATTTATACAGCATAACAAAACTACTTTTGAAAATGCTTTATTATTATTTTTTAAAAGTATTTGAGAAAATTCTTCACTCTGAATTTGTATCATTGCCTATACCAAGGATACATTAAATTTTTAACAATTGGACAGTAATATAAATTAATATATGATATTATATATAAAAAATATATTCCAGGGCTTCCCTGGTGGTGCAGTGGTTGAGAGTCTGCCTGCCGTTGCGGGTTCGTGCCCGAGCAGCTGGGCCCGTGAGCCATGGCCGCTGAGCCTGCGCATCCGGAGCCTGTGCTCCGCAACGGGAGAGGCCACAACAGTGAGAGGCCCGCGTACCGCAAAAAAAAAAAAAAAAAAACAAAAAGCAAAAAAAAAACCTATCCTCTGATTTTCCCAGCTTCTGGTCTTTGCTGCAGCCAGGGGGCATCCAGGTGCTCCGCCACCTGTCCTGGATGGTACATACTTTGCATACTTCATGTGAGTGCTTCCCACAATGACTGGTCTCAGAAAGGCCTTGGTAACTGCTGATAATACTTCCAAAAATGCTGCCTGCTTTGTCATCTGCTCCATTGCCCCCATGAAGTTGAGCTCCCTTGGAACCATGGGTAGACACAGCACATGCATTCAACTGTGCCACCTGTCACCTTAATGCACTTGATGATCACTGGTAGCATCTCTGGCAAGCCCCATTAACTGCCACTGTGGCCAACACTATGCAAATCAATCAGTATAGCAATATTTGAATCTTTTGACAATTGGTTCAACTTTTGTTGATCATAATCACTGTACAGTCTTAGGAGTTAAAGGGTTTTGTTCCTTGTGTGTTTTTTCTAGCATTTGTTTACTGCCTTAGGTATTAGCAGGGACTCAGAATGTAGTTTTGTATTTATCACTTAGAAAATTCATACATTATAAGGAGCTGCATGTGTTTGAGAAAGGATTGAAAAAGAAAGGAAAGGAAATCATGTTTACCCAGTTGAAACAACACCTTTTTACTTTATGTCTGGATTACTTCTGTTTAGTTGATTTATCAATACATTTTGATCTTTTCTGGTGTAGTTTAACATCTGTTCAATTATCAAATTCTTAACACACATTTCCTCAGCATGTTTTCTGCTCGATCTCCCCTTTGTTCTCTTGTGGATTGTATGTATTAATATGCCTCCAAAAAGGAGCAACCTTGCCCTTCTCAACGACTGGAGTTAGTTTCCGTATTGTACAGTGTCACTTTATAAGTTAATGAATGAATATTAATTATGTCAGGCCAATCCTATGAATACTATTGAACCCAAAGTATCAGTTATCAGTATACTCCAAATACAGACTTAGTGTTCTTGCTCTTTCAAAACAACCTGAATTTTAAAATGCCATCATGAGCTTGTGTGTGTGCTTAAGGAATCTTCCTGAAGTAATTCCTCTTCAAATTTCTTTCAATATGTATCAGACTCACTTATGCATTTATTGATTCCTTGATTGATTACAAGAGAAACCACACATATATATGTTGAAAAAATACCATCCTGATGATAAAATTTTTAATGTATTTGTTTTATTTTTCATAGAAATTTTACTTTCAAAATTTTTTCAATTTAACTGTACAGCATGAGTTAAGTTTCAATATTGATTAAGTATATAAGTAACAGCTTTCAGCCAAACTGCCCTGGCCATACTTAGCAGTCTGAAACTGCTAAAACAGAAACCATATTCTTAACAAAATAGAATACTTACAAGAACATTTAATTAAGATATTTTCAAATAATATGTATAATGCTTTAATGGAAAGTTTTCTTAAGTGTATTTTATACCTGGAACCTCTAAATAAAATTTGGATAATGTGAGGCAAAAATCTGAATAGCTAAACTTGGAATATGTATGAGAGACTTCACCTCAAATATGAGTTCTTTATTTGAAGTAAAGTAATAAAAATAAAATGTAAAGGGTATTATTTATTCAGTTTCTTTAAGATTTAGTCATTTAACTCAATGGAAAAAAATTGAGCTTTTATTGTGAGCAAGATGTTATGTAAGTGCTTTTCCCACATTGTGATATCTAAATAGAACAAGAAATTATTTCTAATACATGCAAAAAAGGGTTTTGGCTTTGAGATTCCAGAACGTCTTGAAAATTGGAAAGAATCAATGAATGTTGCTAATTCATAACCCAAATAGTTTTATTTTACATATCTATTGCCACCACAAGAACTGAAGAAGTGCTTGGTCAACATGATATTTTGAGCATAGAATTTAGAATTAAGCATTGAGAAAGAGTGTGTTTGTAAATGATTTTTAAAAACAAATTGACTCCAGTAGGCTTGAGAAATTTAATAAGAGGTCCCAGATTTCTAGGACAAAAGAAAAATGGAGTAAAACTTTACTGGTTGAACTTACTCACTGATTTATTTCTTCAAACAAAATTTATTATACATCTACTTAACATATGCTACATACTGGCTTAGGAATTGAGCATGCACCCATGAACAAGACATTGTTCTTCCACTCAAAGACTTTATAAATTTGTGAGTAATATTTATATAAATAAAAATGATAATAGAACACAATATATTCTGTATTAATATATGCCTAAGGAGCTATAGAAACACAGAGAGATTCTACCTCAGCCAACAGATGTTGTAGGTAGGAGAAAATTACCAAGAAATAATGACATTTATGTTGAGTTTTGGAAGGAATACGAGGGGAGGCAATTATATGACAGAGTTTAAAGAACCAGGAAACAACTTACCATGACATTTCTAGAAAATTTCAAGCATAGGATGTTTGTAGAATCCTTATGGAACATGAATTTTGAGATATTAACAAGGGGCATTTGTAGTTTCCATCATGATCATCATTTTTATTTTATTGGACATAAATCAAGAAAACACTGTACTTACAGTTGTTTTGTGGGTTTTTGTTTGTTTGTTTGTATTTTCTTGAATCTACAGTTTTAAATGTTATTTGGACTACTTATAACCAATATTCACTGTTCTAAAGAGTGCTGGGTAACATACTAAGTTGATTTTAAGTTGGGAAATGATAACTGTGACTGCAGTATGTGGGTTACATTGGAAGGTACCAGGCTGAAGACAAGAAACACTTTAAAAGCTTCGTGAGAGTGCAGAACTTTGCTAATTTTTTTCACTGCTGTGTGTACAGCACTAGAACAGCAGCTGGTATGTAGTGGACACACAATAAATACTTATTAAAGAAAAAAGTGTATCACAGTATTGCAGTTCCTGAGTTTAAGTAAGGCCATTGCAACTAAAAGAAAGCAGAAAGAATCAGTGTGGCAGACTTTTAGGAAATGGAATCATCAAGGAAAATTTAACAAATATATTTGGTTGGGTATGGAGAGGAAAATAGATATGTAGAGGATGGTTCCCAGGTTTTTGACTTGGGCTTCTGAGTGAAATGGTTGTGCTATTAATTGAGAGAGCAAATACAGGGAGAAAAATCTTTGGCTCTTCAAGTTTTCCCAGCAGTTAATGATTAAACATCATTTCGCTTACCTATGAATTCCACAAGTAAGCTACATTTTGACTGAAAATTTGCCTGAAGAAAAGCTATGTGCACCCATTCTATCTTTCACATAGGTTAGCTTTTACTTTTAAAAGAATATTCTCAACAGAACATAATTCTTGACAGAAAAGACAAGAAGAAAATGAAGGCTATACAGCTACTCTTTTTATGATCTAGCAATTTAACTCTCTATGATATAAGCTTTGGGTAAATCAATTTCTTGTTCCTTTTCACATTTTAAAATTTGTTTAAATAGTAGATTATACCCTATCTTTTCATATTGTGATAATTTTGTCATTGATTCATTTAAGTGCCTCTTCCTCCTTCTTTATTTTACATTTGTTGGTAATTTGCTAAGAGAAAGGTAGTGGGGACAGAGGAAGCATTTTGTATATTAAATTGGCAGTGCTTGTAACTGATTGAAAGAAGTAAGGCAGTGAGATTCAGAGAAAGAAGTCTTCTTTAAGCAGTAGAACTGAGGTTTGAGTTAGAAATAAAGGAACAGAGAGGCTTTCTTGGTTTTTTGTTGGTTTGTTTGTTTAATTTTGGTCAAGCTATTTGTACTCCTTTCATATAGTAAATGAAATCTTTTACTTTGAACAAGAAAAAAAAGCAAAAACATATCTTTCGTATGATACAATGCAATGGTTTCTTCCCAATGACTTCTGGAAATAACTCTGAAGAGGAGAGATGGTTTTGTTGCCATGTTTTATGAGACATCACCATTATATTTAATCTTTCGTGACATTGTTGTAATAGAAGTTAGAAGCCCTCTTGTTGCCATATATTTAAATGATTTGAGGATGCTACTTGTGGCTATTTCCCCAAAATGACTGGTCCACCTGTTATTCTCCCTGACCATAGGTATTTACAACATGCTCTCTGTTTTACTTGTACCTCAGTTGACATAATGTTTTTCAATAAGTTCATGTGTTACTTTTAAAGTAACTTAATTCTACTCTTGTAGACAAAAAGAAACATTTCCTTTCTGTGGACATTCAGGATGAGATGGTGGCACCAGAGGTCTCAGTTATACCACTTCAGGGAAATATTTCTAGGATCTAACACATTCGGCAGAGAAAAGGAAGATGAGAAACTGGCCTTTTTCTGAAAATGTGATAAAAGCAACATCATACCAGAAGAAAACTAACAGTGAATGGAGGTAGATCCACCTACCGAGACCTGGAGGTCAACACATATTCAAGGGCAGATCAGAGAATGAGCTTCCCTGAAAGAGGAAGCAGGAGATTTGAAGGAGAAATCTTTTCATAGAAAGCATGTGATCTATTTAACAGAGCTTGACTTCAATATCAGTCAATTCAGGCGGCTCTACACAGAGTAAGCATCTCAACCCAGTGTCCAAAGAGAGCAGGCACTTCGTGGACTTTTAAGCAAACATGCCAAGAGCTCATTTTAAAACAGCTACTCTTGCTTGGATGTACCTGAGTCATCCCACTAGGGAAAATTTCTTGTTCTGAAGGAAAATTAGAGTCATTTTAAATATTTTTAAAAACCAACAAATGAAGTCCGATTGTAAAATAGGCATCAAGGGTATGTTCCTTTTAACTGAAAAAAATCACAATAATTTATGCAGAACAGAAGACATATTCTTATGGTGGAAGGTCACTTTGAGCAGCCAAGTGATTATTAATGCAAAGAAAATCCAACATTGCCTTTCAAGGCGGTAAAAATTTTGGAAATAGACTCTTAAGGGGGAAAAAAGCTGTAAAACTACAGGTGTCAGAAGAGAATGTAAGATCACGCCAATAATCCTGCTGTGATGAAGCTATAGGGAAGCCAAAAACTACTAAAACCTGTCAGAGTTCTGTAATTAAAAGCTACTAGTGACACCTAAATATGCTAAAATATATATTATTATATACTTAGATATGATCTTCAAAGTAAAAGGGTTCTAACCCAAAAGTGATTTGAAAAGTAAAACATGTTTTTCTTAAAAATGCATTAAGTGGTATTTTATCTATAGGCTAATCCAAAAAGTCCTATTTGACCTAAAGTATAGCTGGAATTAAATTAATTCATATATTTTTGTTCTAACCAGCTTATTTTCATTGTGTTATAATGTTCTCCACCTCATTCTTTTGTTTCTCCTTTCAATGTTTTTTTTATTTTCCAGTTAAAGAGGCTTTTGTGGCATCTTATTAGCAGAAAGTCATGGCCATAGAACTGGGATATAGCTTCTGTTTTAACTTCTATCCTATGGAGATGAAAATTTTAGATTCTAGCTAAAAAGAGATGAAGCAGTTAAGAGAGAACTTCCAATTTTAGAACTATGGAAGTTCCTGTCCAAAAGATCATGATGAAATATTAGGTAATTTTAGGTAAGGTCATTTATAAGTGGATTTTTGGTTACAAGTCAAAGAAGAACGTGGATTTTTGATTTTTGTGATTCATAGAAGAATCAAGTCATAACCGAATGTCATACATAGAAGAATGTGGATTTTTTTTTCTGTTTATAACAGAATCAGCAATCAAAAAAATGTCAAAGATGTGCTAGAGAATTGAATGTAACAAAATTAAGTTTAAGAGAAATAATTGAGTATCCGACTTGGGTCCAAAAATTCTATCTGTACAGTACAGTATGTGAGAGACCAATGTATATAAATAACATTTTGAGGCTTTCTAACTGGGAAGTAAATGTGAGCCAGCAGTGAGATCTAGTTGTCAAATTGATACAATCTTAGGCTTCATTATTAGTAATAATTGGTGGGAAGTGATAGTCCCACTCCACCTTGCACAATCTGTTGTCAGACCACAAATGGAACTCTCTGTTCAGTTTTGTTGTATGGCAGTTTAAAGGTCAAAAGCATGATGCATATTCAGAGGCGAGTAGCCAGCACTTTGAATGGACTTGTAACAGTGGCATATGAGGAATGATTAAAAGGGGTAGGAGCATTTAATATGAAAAGTGGAAAATTATGGGGTAGCAAATATGTTCACACTATGAACCTCAGAGGCCCCAAGCACTTAATGGAACCATCAACTCTCATCTATCATAATTCAAAATATATCAGCTCTGAAATATGAAAGGTATGAATAGAAGTCTAAACTGATTGTATTTTTCTATTACTATTAATAATATCTTTAACACATAAACACTTTGAATTATTTCAGAAAATATTATCAAATTTTTGATCCTATTTTGCTGATGCCCTAAGCTCGTACTCCAGAGCATTCTGAAGATATAGTGAACTCCTTGACAAGGTAGAGTGTTTCCAAATACTAGAAATATTTAAACTGCAAAGGTAATATATTCAGTATTCAAGTATTCAAAGTGTAGTTGATCCAGAAGACTGCCAAAGTTTCATTTAAATTAAATAGTACTATTTTTGTTCCTAAATAATGATTTATTTCCTATTAATTCATATTCATATATAAATTGAATCTATTACATAGAAAGTTTCAGATGAAATAAAACTGAGATAAATTAGGTTAATATATGTTAGTTTCTATATTTAACTAAGCTTTTTACTTAACAGAAATTTATTAAGTCAGCTTTTCAATTCTGCATTAACCTTGTCAGAGCCTTCATGGTATTTGGCACTTTGTTCAGAGTTTGCTTTTGAAGGTTGTTGGTAGATCACACAAAACGAGATACAAATTTTCCATTTGAACACAGGAGATTTTTTTGTCTATTTTCTATTGTAATTTGATAGGTATGTAGTCTCATTTTCAGTAGAAATAGTTGTTTCATGTGCCCACACAAAAATATACAGACTTCATTTTGGTTAGAATGGCTTAAATAAATATATTTGGGTCCCAAAGTACAAAAGTTGTATTTTTTATTCTTATGGAGACAGTCTACGCTTTCAAAAAATATCAGTAGTTTTAGGTCTTATTTCAGACATCATTTGCTTCAGGAACAATAGAGAAATCTCCCATAGGAGATTACAATGACCGAAAAGCATGAATAAGTTAAGGATTCCCGCCCGCCCTCCATATCTTGGATGATTAAATTTGGATTTAAAAAAATGCATGTCCTGATTCCTATTTTCATTTAGCCACTTTGTTGCATGACATTATGGCATGCCATTCCCTTCCTTGTGCATTCCCTAATTAGTTTCATTCCAAAATCAGTTTGAATATATATATGTTCCTTAAAAATAAATAATCCCTAATCAAAATATGAAATAAGCAAATACTACATTTTTGCTATTGTCTTCTTCATATTACAGTGAAGAAACTGAAGCTCAGTGAGGTTATGTGATATGTTCATACTTATCCTATAGAAATATTCTTTTGTGGTCTCATATTATTTTCTGTTTTAGAAGTGGATATTTTTCTTAAAATAAAAGGAACATACAATAAAATACACAGACTATTCAGCTTGATGAGATGACTGTATCAGTAGTTCATTCTTTTTATTGCTGACTAGTATTCCATTGTATCGATATACCATAATTTGTTTATTCAGTTTTCTGTTGAACATCTGTTTTTATTTTTTTCAGTTTTTAGCTGTTATGAATAAAGAGGCTATAAACATTTTTGTACAGCTCTTTTTGTTAATATGTGCTTGTGTTTCTCTTGAATAAATAGGATTGGAATGATTTTTTATAAGAAACTCCCAAACCAATTCTTCAAATTGTTTATTACTGATTTACATTCCCATCAGCAATGTATGAGACTTCCAGTTGCTTCATGTCCTATTCAATGGTTGGTATTGTCAAGTTTTGTTTTTCCATTATAGTGACTATGAAATGTAACTTCATTGTAGCTTTAATCAGCATTTCCTCAATGGCAAATGATGATTAGCAGCTTTTCATGTGCTTACTGGCCATTTGTGTATTTTATTTAGTGTTAATAATATATATTAAATAACTTAAGGAATTATCTCTCACACTATCTGCCCATTATCTCATCAATATTTTAGTCTTATGAGTCATTTGATTCTTAAGTGTGTTGCAATAGAAGAGGCATCCATTTTATCTCATTATTTCATTATGGAAATAAGCCTCACAGAGGTTACATGACTTGACCAAGGTCATTTGTCTTGTAAGATCCAAAGCTAGGAATCACTCTGGACTTGATTTGCAGTGTTTTCCCACTAAATGCTCTTCTTTAAAAAAAAATGTCTGTGTGTGTGTGTGTGTGTGTGTGTGTGTGTGTGTGTGTGTGTGTGTACCATGTAAATAGGGATTTGCTATAAAGGGAACACCCAATTGTTTCTGGATCACAGGAGTTTGTTTGTCAACACAATGCCCATGCACTAATGTAGCAGTTATATATGATCTATAATAAAGAATGTCTTCATGTGCTTACTGAATTTTGATAAAATTTTATTCACCAGTAATTTTTTTAAAGGTTGGAAATGCCAAGCAAGGGTGTAATATGGTTCACAGATTTCTCTAATAATAAAGAAAAAAATTCTTCTGTTTTTCTTTCTTTGTGGAGACTCACAGATCATCAAATCTATAATTGAAAAATGTGGACTATGCAAGCAGATATCCTTCACATTCACTTAGGAGAGAAATAAAATATTCTAAGTAGATCACGTTCAGATAAATAGAATATTAATTCTTCCTGGTTGTACAGAAAGAAAACCATCATTTCAGAAAGTGACATAAAATGAATTTTTTAAAAGGCTGCAAAGCAAAATATTGAAATCACAATGTCGAAAACCCATTCGTGATTGTAATATTTATGAAAAGAGTCAGAATTCCTAGGACATATAGGATCATTTGGGAGTAGAGCAAAATAAGTTTACTTCAAATTTGTAAAACATGCTGCTCTAGTCCAATAGGGCGTTATTTTTTTTGAAACTCAAATTTAATTTTATTTAAACTACTTAAATGAGATTTTATGAAACTAAGGCTGATTTTCTGACTTACTACTTGATATTTCACTTGGATAACTAACAGATAATTCAAATTTAACCTCGTGAGAATGTAAAAAATTCAGATTACTCCTCTGTTCAAAATTTTTAATTTCCCCGATAATATATAAAATTCTAACTCGAGTATATTTACTGTTACTTCTATACTTGAATCCAACTTTGTGCACCTGTCTGAGCTTGTAACGTCCTACTAATCAGCTACTTAAAGCTGATACATCATTCATAGAGGGAAAACAACAACAACAGCAGCAGCAGCATAATAAAGTAAGAAAATATTTGGTCCTAAAATCCTATAGGTTTTCTGGGGTAAATAAGAGATTTCAGAAATTAGAAGGCACTAACATTTTTGTAGAGAACTATAGTGATGTCATTTAGATGTCAAACTCAAGCTAAAAAAAAAAAATCACTTTTGAATGTAAAGTAAGTCTTTATTAAGGACAGAATTTAATATACTATAAGTAGTCTCCATTTAAATTCTTCTGACTGTTTTGGCTTGAAATTTCTCTAGCTATAATCTCTTCTCATACCTAGGATTAAAAAAATGTTCTGACTCTATAGGTGGGCTAAATGCTGATGATATAATTGTGGAGTTTTAATTGCTAACTTAAAAATAAACTTTTATAAATCTCTAATTATCTTGTAAAGTCATTAGAAATCTCCCTGGAAAATACAGATTTTTTAGAATTTAATACATTGGTTCTTATCATAATCAGAAGGTTTGGGGACAATGACACATAGGAGTTTCTCTTTGTTTTATAATAAGTGATATATGCAGCACATTTTTGTATAATTAATACTTTGACAATTCTTTTTATAATGGTTTACATCTTGGGTAAATTAGCAGTGGAATTAGAATCCATTTGCTGATTAACAAGCAATGAATTACCTCTGAAATGTAATTCTTATTTCCAGTGAAGAGTCATGCAAGGAAAAAAAAGTAAAGATATGCCTTTTTTGTTGTCTATGGAAAGTTCATGTTCAATTAGAAAACACTAGAAATAAAATTTAAAATGATATTAGAGAGTTCAGCTCTGAAGGTTGGAGGACAGAGGGGGATTTATTGCCCCTACTGTTTTGCAGGAGTAAAATTTTGAAGCTACAGAAAACCTTTAATATAAAAAAAGTTCCATTTTATTTTTGTCACTAGTTAATCTATTTTGCTTTCATTGTTAAATTCAGTGATGAGAAAGTATAAACAAATGATAGTCTTCAAAAATTCATTAGAGTAACTCATTTCATTGAAAATAATCTATCAAATATCATCTCCCTTTTATAAATCATATTTTCCAGATACCCCTAAGAAAGCATCACTGTTCTAACATATGCCATTTTGAGTTGTCTATCATATCATACTAGCAGTAATATGAAGTTACTAAGTGAACCAGATATTGAACCTGAAATTTTTGACAGGGTAAATACAGGGCTGTCATCTTAAATATGTGGCACTCAGGGTTCAGCAAACTATTCAGGTTATGGAAACCACATGCAGTCACATATGTAGCCAAGGTCCCACTATGCCAGGAGATGAGATGTCTATTGATTTTCTAGTTAACAACACTGCTGGCATGCCTGCATTTCCTTCCTAGGTGGAATTTAGTATCTTCTTCTCCTAAGATCAATACTTCCTTTGGTCATCAAAAGAAGTTCATTCTCTTTAATAGTTATGAGATAGTAAAAACAAACTAGTATATAATAAAACACTAACATAAGAGGGGGAAAAGATGATTATGATAAACATTGATGTTGATAATAATTATTGTTTCTGGGATGTTGTGGGGAAACTTAAAATGTTTATAAGCCTATAACATTATTCTGTCATTTGTTCACTTTGTGGTCACTTACTACTTTATTCACATTGTTAGTACATAACCTTTTGTGACTTTTGAACCAGTTTTGTGTAGGTCTGTCTCCCTCCTAGCTCATGACCTCCCTAATTGAACCAATATTCTTATTTGTCTCAGTAACTCTTCTAATCCAAGAAGCCACCACAAACTAGGTGTTCAATATGTTTGTTGAATTATCAAAAGAATAAGTATTATAGATATTTACTGCATACCTCTTTTCTTTCCTTCAGAAATTGAGACATTAATTTACTGTCACAGGAATCAGAATAGGAGTATCGGAAAGGTATAGCTATTCAAGAAATAGAGAATTTTTAGAACATTGTTATCATATACTTAAATATTTCTGCATGGATTATTTTCTTGATGGCTTATTAATAAAGAGAATATTTTAAACCATCTTCTAGTATTTTCCTACCTACTACAGAAGGCTGTTTAGCCTGTATACACTGGTATATGTTTAATGATTATGTACAGGCACTATCTTTCTGATTGATTCATGTCCACTGTACTGCAGCAGCCATGGATACATGTTTGCCCATTATCAGATGTGATATACACAACAATTACAAACTAATTTATTGTTAATCAAAATAGAACACCATTAACAATTTCAATCTGTTTTTTAAATAATGCAATTAAATACAAGGTTTAGGGTAGGATTACATATAGAATGTGCCACTTCCTTCCTTCATCAGTGTTAAATAATAGAAGCTGATTTTTTTTTTTTACTATGAAATGAAGAAAATATACATCTGGTTAAATAGGGGTCCTGAGTAGAGGGCAGTGTGTAGTAATACATAGGAGTTTATAGGTCAGCCTCCTTGAGATGGTAAAATTGTGAAAGATTTGGAGGTGAGGGGGTTATAACCAAGTGGTTACATGGAGGGAGAATATCCCAGCAGAGAGAAAAGCTAGAACGAAGTACCTGAGGTGAAATATCTGCTGCCATGATATAGGAACAGGAAGAAGAAGAAGGTCAGAGTGTAATAAGACAGAAGAAGAAGGTCTAGATCATGTAGGAGTTTGGCAGAACATTGTATGGACTTTGGTTATTCCTGTGAGTCAAATCAAGAGAAGTTTTGCAGAAAGAAATTCTAGATGCAATTTAGATCTTTTGAAGGCTTTCCTTGTCTTGAGAAGGGCAAGGATAGCTGCATAGAGTGCTGTATGGAGCTTATTTTTATAATTAGGCTAGAGATGATGCTGCTTTGGACCAAGGTGGTAGCAATGAAGGTAGTGTGAATTGGTTGTATTATAGATATATTTTAAATATAGATTCAATAGCATTTCCTGGTAGACTGAGTATGGAATGTAAGAGAAGAAAATATTTCAAGGATAGCTTTAGGTTCTCTCACTTGAGCAACTGAAATGATGGGATTGCATATAAGTCAACTTATATGGGAAGATTGTGGATGCAGGAGATTTTTTTGTGGGGGAAGGTCACGAATTCATTTTGATATCTGATATAATATTAGATATCCAAAAACATTAATTTGTTTGCAGAAGTAACAAATGATCCTGATAGAAGATACAAAAACATAGAAGGAAATAAAATTCTCTATATTTCTGTCACCCAGGAATTATAGTGAAGAATGTCCTGTGAGTGAGAAAGTGTGTGTTTTTGTGTAGCACCAATATAATTGTAAGTTTAAAAGTACATTATGTGGGAGGAGTAACATCAGAAAGGGGCAGATTAGGTGGTCCCAGTTATTGTTCCCCAATCCTGACTGAAGAGGCACTGACTTAAGAACAATGTGTGGAACAAAATACCTTTAGGGGAACTCCAGAAATCAATTAAGAAGTTGCAATACCCACAGGTACATGCAAAGCTGAGAATGGCCTCATTAAAACAGATTTTAAAAAACTTTTTCTTTTTACCTATTATTGCCCCAACCCTAAGCTGGTACTGTTCAGTTCAAGTTGTAGCTTTTCCCTTGAGGAGGAAAGAGAAGAGTGGAATGTGTGTTCAACATTCTGAGTGACCAAGGGATCAGTTTCTGTTCACCTAACTTGGAATGTGAATGGAACCGGCATAGTTTTGAATGTCAGAAACAGGGGAGAGCACAGGTGGTTTGCCGTGGCACCAGAGGGCCCTGTGTGCCACAGACAGATGTTGCCATAGCTCAGTGAGATTGTGAGAAGGCACTAACTTGTAGCTTGTACCGTAAGAGTGAGAAAAGGGGAGCATGTCTCGTGTTCTGGCTTTTTGGAGAGCTGCTGAAGGGACTGGTATCTGTCTCAACTGACTCAGATTACAACACATAGCCAGCATACTTTCAATGCCTGAGGTGACCTGAAATCAAAGAAGAATGGGGTGGCTTGCTGCTGTAGCACCAAAGAAACTGCAATACTGCAGACAGACACCAGTGAAAGGAAAAGATTATATGCTCTTAAAAAAGAAACCAGCAAGCCTCTGTAAGTGGAAAATTACATGTATAAGCCCAGACAGGTTTCGTTTCCCACAAAAGGTTTCAGATGCTCTTAGAATCTCCAGCCAGATTGATTGGTGAAGGTCCCCCTATACAAAGCCAGTTCATAAAGAATGAGAGAGGTTGCTGTTTTTTCAAATACATAGAATTCAGAAAAAAAAAAAAAAAATCACAAGGCACACAAAGAAACAGAAACATCACCAAAATTTAGAACTTTAGAAACCAACTCCAATGAAATGGAGATCTATGACCTGACGAAGAATTAAAAATAATTGTCTAAAATAAGCTCAATGATTTAAAAGAGAACACAGACAGAAAACTAAAATACGTCAGAAAACAATGCATGAGCAAAATGAAAGTATTAACAAAGAGATAAAACCCATTAAAAATAACCAGTAGAAATTCTGGAGACAAAAAATACATTAACTAAATTGGAAAATTTCATTTGAGGTTTGACATCAGACTTGATGAAGCAGAAATTTAATCAGTGAACTTGAAGACAGGTTATTTGAAATTATTGTCAGAGGAGTGAAAAAAATATATATAAGTGAAGAAAAATAAGGGGACTTATAGGACACCATCAAGCAAAACAAAGTACATATTATGAAAGTTCCAGAAGGAGAAGAGAGAGAAAGGGACAGAGAGCTTACATGAAGAAATAATGGCTGAAAATTTCCCAAATCTGAAGAAATGGACATCCAAATCAAGAAGCCTAAAAGATCCAACTAAGATGAACTCAAAGAGACCCATGCCAAGACACATTGTAATCAAACTCTCAAAAGACAAACACAAAAAGAGAATCTTGAAAAGAGGAAGAAAAAAGCAATACATCACATGCAAGGGAAGTAGCATAAGATTATCAGTGGATTTCTTAGCAGAAACCTTACAAGCCAGAGGTAATGGGATGATATACTCAAAATGCTGAAATAAAAAACTGCCAACCAAGAATACTATATCTGGCAAAATTGTCCTTCAAAACTGAAGGAGAAATAAAGATTTTCATGGATTAACAAATATAAAAGAGAGTTAAATTCCACTACACTTGCCATAAATGCTAAGTTCTTCCAGTTTAAATAAAAAAAAGCTAGATAACAACACAAAAACATATGAAAATATAAAGCTTCCTGGCAAAGGTAAATATATAGAAAAATACAGAGTACTGTAATACTGTAATGGTAGTGCATAAAGCACTTTTTAAAAAAAAATTAATAAACCAACAATAAACTTTATTTGTAAAGCACTTTAATTCTGGTATAAAATTTAAATACAAAAAGCATAAAAATAACTATAACTATAAAACTATGTTAATGGATACATAATATAAAGGATGTAATTTGTGATATCAGTAACACAGTGTGGGAGTGGAGTGATGTGACATTTTAGAGTTTTTGCATATAATTAAAATTATGTTCTTAACAGTTTATGATATATTAACTCTAAGGTGTTATACTTACAATAGATTGTTATAACTCTAAGATCTAAGCTAAGTAGTAACCACAAAGAAATATAAATAGATTAAAATAAAAGAAAGAAATCAAAGCATGTCAATACATAAAATTAATAAAACAAAAAGAAACGAAGCAAGAGAGTAAAAGAGAGATTAAAAAGCTCAAAGACAGACAAACTATATCAATAAAATGGCAATAGTAAGTCCTTTTTTACAAGAAATTACTTTAAATGTAAATGGATTAATCCCCCAATCAAAAGACATAGTGTAGCTGAATGAATAAAAAAAAAAATGCAACATATGTTGTCTACAAGAGACTCACCTTAGATATAAAGACACATGTCACAGAGGACATGATTTTATATGTTGAAAACTCCAAAGCTTTCACAAAAACAATTGTTAGAACTAATAAATTCAGCAAAGTTGCAAGAAACAAAATTGATACACATGAATCAGTTGTGTTTCTATGCACTATCAATGTCCATTCTGCGAAAACAATTAAGAAAATTCCATTTGTGGGAGTATCACAAAAAATGAAATACTTAGGAATTAACCAAACCAAGGAAGTGAAAGACTTGTGCAGAAAAAATTGTAAAACATTGCATAAGGAAATTAAAGACACAAATAAATTGAAAGAACACCCATGTTCATGGATTGGAAAGGTTAATATTCTTAAGCTGTCCATACTACACACAGTGTTCTACAGATTCAATGAAATGTGCATTAAAATCCCAAAGGCAATTTTTTCAGAACTAGAAAAAAATTCTAAAATTCATATGGAATTTCAAAGGACATCCCCCCCCCCCTCCAGTAGCCAAGCCAATCTTGAACTGGAAGAACAAAACTGGAGGCCTCACACTTCCTGATTTCAAAATTTATTGCAAAGCTACAATATTCAAAACAGTATGGTATTGGCATAAAGACAGTTATCTAGATCTATGGGACAGAATGGAAACCAGAAATAAACCCTCACATATATGGTCAAATGTTTTTGCAGAAGACTGCCAAGATTGCACCATGAGGAAAAGGATAGACTCTTTAACTAATGGTGTTGGGAAACTGAATATCTTCATGTAAAAGAATGAAGACTAGCCCTTATCTTACACCATATATAAAAACTAACTCAAAATATATTAAAGACCTAAACATACAATCTTTACCTATAAAATTCCTAGAATAAAACAGGGAAAAAAATTTATCACATTGGAATAGGCAATAATTTCTTATACATGACATCAAAAGCACAGATAACAAAAGTGAAACAGACAAATGAGAGTATATAGAACTTGAAAACTTCTTCACAGCAAAGAAAATAATAGAGTGAAGAAGCAAACTATGGAATCAGAGAAAATATTTGCAAACCATATTTGATAAGGGATTACTATCCAGGATATATAAAGAACACCTGTAACTCAATAATAAAACAACCAAAAACCTGATTTAAAAATGAGTTAAGGAATTGAGAAGATTTTTTCTCCAAAAAAAATGGCCAAAAAGCATATGAAAAAGTACTCAACATGACTAATCATCAGGGAAATGCATATCAAAACCACAATGAGATATCACTTCATATCCATTAGGGTAAACAATATTCAAAAAACAAAAAAAGAATAAGAAAATAACAAGTGCTGGTGAGGAAGTGGAGAAATTGGGACACTTGTGCACTGTTGGTGGGATTGTAAAATGGTGAAGCTGCTATGGACAACTATATGGAGGTTCCTCAAAAAATTAAAAGTAAAACTATCATATGAGCCAGCAATCCCACTCTGGGTATATAACCAAAATAACTGAAAACAGAATTTTGAAGAAATACTTGCACATGCATGTTCATTGCAGAATTATTCACAGTAGCCAAGAAATGAAAGCATCCTACATGTACATGGAGGAATTGATAAGGAAAACGTGGTGTATGCATAGAATGGAATATTATTAAAGCACAAAAAAGAAGGAAATCTTGTGCTACAACAATGGATGAACCTTGGGGACAATATGCTAAGTGAAATAAGTCAGTGACATTAAGAAAAATATTGTATGATTCCACTTATATGAATTATCTAAGTTGCTCAAACTCAGAGAGAGAATAGAATGTTGGTTTCTATGGGCTGGACAAAGGGGGAAATGGTGAATTGTTGTTCAAAGGGTATAGAGTTTCAGTCATGCAAGAAGAAAAAGTTCTAGAGATCTCTTATATAACAATGTGTATATAGTTAACAATACTGTAAAGTATTTAAAAAATTTTAAAAAGTACATTATGTATATAATTCCAAGTCTTTAAATATATTTCCACAACTATATTTGGATGGACAGTTTATCCCATTATATGGACATGCCATATTTTATTTATACATGCTTTAAATATTGAAGTTTTTCTTATTCTCTAATGTTTGCAATGAAAAATAAAACTGTAATAATTCTTTTACTTAATGATTTTTATCTCTGACACTTTTGTTAGTGTACTTGCTTACAATTCTATCAGTCCCCAAACTCCTTTTATGTGTAATATATTTCACAGTGCCTCCTTTGTTATTCTGAAAGGAAATTCACACATACTATAAGAAAACTGTACAAGCAATTTAAAAAAATCTGTATAATATCATGTTCAAATATAATAGATAAATAAAGGGAAGATAAGTTTTACTGAAATAATATACATTTAAATAGGTAAATGCTTGAGAATGATACACTAGAACATAGGTGTATAAACTTTTTCAATAAAGGGTCAGTTACCTAATAATTTTTGATTTTTGTCAGCCACATAATCTCTGTTGTAACTATACAACTCTGGCACTGTAGCACAAAAGAAAGCCATAGACAATATGCAAACGAATGAGCACTACCATGTTCCAATAAAACTTCATTTGCAAATTTAGATGGAAAGCTTGATTTGGCCCAGAATCTTAGTTTGCCAATCTCTGCACAAAAGATATAAAAATGAACATTCAAATGTTTGCATTCAAATATGAAATGATTGCAAATTCAAGAACTTTAAATAAAAATTAATAGAAGTGTTTGTGTGTGTGTGTGTGTGTGTTGGCAACTTAAATAATGTTAGCAGCATTGCTGATGATGACCTGATATATGTTTTTTAAATTTTATTTTTTTAAATTTAATTTTATTTATTTTTTTATACAGCAGGTTCTTATTAGTTAGATGACCTGATATTTTGAAATTGGAATACTTGGTAAAATTCTGAACTAAAGTACAAATTATATGCATAGTCTTTTTAGCCACATGAATACTTAGTAAAATTATTTGAAACTTCTGGAGCCATACCAATTGTTGTGCCAACTAAAAATAATTTTACACATTTCCAAAATGCTCCCTCCATAGTAGTATCACTCCACGGGAACCATAGTAGTATTGCCCCACGGGAACTGTCTTTTTGATTAAATTGTTGAAAATGGAAACTCTGTATCAAAAAATAAATAGCAGGTTTTTTATTATACTTTCTTTACTTATCGCTCTTTTTGAACCAGAGAATGAGATTAAAACTTTCTTAAGAATTTGTACCAATTTATCTCACACAACATTTACTTAACTGCCAGATTTGGTACTTAGCCATCATATAAATTTATAAAAATATGTATTACTTTATTCATCATTAATATTTTGGATAAAAAGCCATTTTATTTATATGAGTATAAATCTAATTTTTATAAATATAGCTATATTCCTAATAAAAGATACAATTATTTATATTTTATATCTTAAACAGAAATAAGCACTAATAAATATTCCATCTCTTCTCACCTATTATAATTTACTATTAGGATATTGTCATAAATAAATTCTGGAAATTAATATATTTCTACTGAAATGGTTCAATTTGTGATATAATTATTAGGTGAATCAAGATGACCAGGATTATAATCCATTAAAGGGCTTGTAAAATATCATTGCAAAACAGAACAAACTGTGAACCTGTTTATAATGACATCAAAGCCTTGATACTGAACTGTGGGTATGCTCAGTTCATGCCTACTTTAATTGAAATTTGCTACAAAACTCGTTATTTTTAAGAAAGTTTTACTCATTATGAATTAATTTCTACTTAAAGTTTTTGAGCCTTGTGGTTATAGATAAATTTGATGAATCAAGGACTAAAACCCTCAGTCTTGTCATTTTGTATGATACTGCCATTTTTGAAGATTGTATGCCATCATTTTGTATATGTCCCTCAATTTGTGTTTTTCAGATTTATTATCATCAGCAGTCAGACTTGAACTGCAACAGGGCATAACTTTCATTATGTTTATTTTTGTTGGTATGGTACTACACTATTGGTTTGACTCTAAATGTAATACCATACTTTGATTTTTTTTTTTTTTTTTTTTAGCAAAGAACTCAGCTTTTTATTGAACGTGCTACTAAAGAGGTTTAGTCAAAAAGACCAAAGCCCATGTCATCATCAGACTCTTCAGATTCTTCTTTCTTTGCTTCCACTTTCTTCTCCTCAGCTGGGGCAGCAGTGGTGGAGGGGGCAGGACCTCCTGCTGGTGCAGCACCAGCTGCTGGGGCAGGTCCACCTGCCCGCACATTGCAGATGAGTCTCCCGATGTTGACATTGGCCAAAGCCTTTGCAAACAAGCCTGGCCAGAAAGGTTCAACATTTACACCGGCTGCTTTAATGAGGGCATTGATCTTATCCTCCGTGACCGTCACCTCATCGTCGTGTAGGATGAGGGCCGAGTAGATGCAGGAGAGCTCCGAGACGGAGGCCATGGTGCGGGCGAGGGCTAGGCAGGGTCTGCCGGGCGCGGTGCTAGTCGCCGGATGAAGTGAGGGCCTCACCCCAACGCGGCCTTAGCTTCCTCGGAAGGACCGAGCACCTTAGCGGAAACTGAGGAAAAGCCATACTTTGATTTTTAAGTTTTCAATTTCATTTTTTATTTTCCTCAAGCAATTTTCCTCTGCTCTTCCCAACACTCCTCATAATATGGGCTCCAATAGGGTAGATATTTTTACCATCTTGACTAGCATTTTATCTCCTAGGCAAATGACTACATATATTTCCTCATGACTAGAGTCAGACCAAATATTTTTGACAGGAATAAATGATGTTTCTCGGTGCATCACATTCAAAACACACATTTTGTCAATTTGCCCCCTTATTCTTGATGTTAATTCTGATTACTCGGTCAAATTGGCTCACCAGATTTTACACTATAATATTATCATTTTTCTCTTTGCAATTAATATGTAATGTGTGGGGAATGCTTCTAGACTCTGTAAATATCATGTTTCTCTTCAAATTTTTACCCAAATGGTTTATTAACAGTTTATGGTTTTTGCTTGAGTTGATACTCTGAGAACCACAAAATGATGTTTTTATAACTCTGTTTTTATCTACATTTATAAGTTGAAATTCTAATGTAATAAAGTTCTTTCCCTCCCTTCTTACTTATACATGAATTCTTATATTTTCAGTAGTAATATAATCCCTTACTGTCATTTTAATGAGACATTTCCACTAAATACAATGTGTGATATTATATTGAATGAGTGAGTGAAATTACCATAAAGAACATTTATAACAATTATATAAATTGAATATTCATAAAATTATTGTACCAGTGTTATATTTCTGTAATTATATAAGAGCATGCCCTTATATTCTGTTTAGTTTTTAGAAAAAAATTCAGAATTATAGATAAAGTGATGTGATATCTACAGCTAATTCAGTAACTCAGTAATGTGTGTGTGTGTGTGTGTGTGTGTGTGTGTGTGTGTGTATACAGAGAGAGAGAGAACTGTGAAAGGGGGTGAAAACACCATAAGAAGTATTCCTGCAAAAATGAACTACCTAAATATAAATGCAGCCATGATGAAACATTAGATAAGCTCAAATCAAATTATGAGATATTCCACAAAACAACTCACCTGTAATCCTTAGAAATGTCAATATTATGAAAGACAGCCGGGGGGGAGGGGAAGAGAAAGAGAGGGAATGTAGTAAAATATTAATGATTGTTGAATTAATTTGGGTGAAGGGTCTATGGAGTTCTTTGTACTATTTGCATGACTTTTCTGAAAATTTGAAATTATTTCAAAATAAAAAGTTAAAATTTAGTTATTGAAGAAATAATGTCAACACATCAGAAATGCCACAACTCTTAAAATTTTGATCTGCCTTACGATGTAGAAACCGTTATTCTACAAATGTTTTTTATTAAACTTTGTAATTTTATTGGCCTCTAGCTTCCTATGTGTTCTACTATACATTTCAAATATGATTCATTTGTCCAACAATTGAACTGATGAAGTAAAATACCTCCACAAGCCAAGATACTGTTTTGTTGCAAAGGCTGATTTTAAAATATCAGTGACACCCCAAAAATATTGATAACGTGTTTTTTGCCTATAAAGACAATAAGTACTCACCATTCCATCCACTCATTTTCTTTCAATCCTAATCAAGTGAATTTATTCTTTTTCTGTTCCTTTCTATTCCATTCTGTTTTGTTTCATTAAGGATTTCATGCATCCTTACATAGCCTTTTAATTTTTTTCCAATATATAAAACCAGGCTATCAGGCTTATCCCTCAGTAATTTTGCTCATAGATCAAAGTCAGGACAGAAGACAATATTCTTCCAGACTATGCACCATAAGTAAGAGAGTCACCTCCTATACAAAAGGCCCAGTTGCACATAAAGGGTATGTTTCTGTAAAAGAGTGCCAAGACAGAGAAGGCCGTAGTTTGGGTAAGGAGAACAGAAAACTACCTTGACTTTTGATAGAAAAGAAGAGTTCAGACCCTTCTGCGATGAGAAAAATAACTTTTGTTATGAGTTGCTGGCTGGGCATTTTACAATATGATGATCTTGCTCACACCCAGAGTCTAGACACTTAGATAAGAACTTGAGTCTAGGGTTCCTCCATCAGTTCAGGCTTTGCTTTTCCCAGGGCACCTCTTAAATTAACCACTTAGATTTAAGGCCTCAAAAACCACCACCCTAGTCACCTTATAAGTAGTAGGTGATTGCTACCCTGCTCTCTAACTCCTGGTCACTTGATTGCCTTTCCCCTAGCTCATCGTGCCCAACCTTTCACCCTCATCCCTTTCTGGGATCTGTAAGTAAAAATCTGTGATTACTTCCTTTGTGTGGCTGTATGAAAACTGAAGCTTCAATCAAAACAACCCCATGGGTTTCACTTCCCCAGAGTAGGTGCTCAGATACTGGGGAAGCTACCTGTCCATTCTGTGTGGGTGGCTTGTGCCCCCCTCATTCAGCAGGTTCATAATCTGTATATTCTTAGTTTAATACACCAGCCATGGACCCTGCAACACACCTTCTTATGAGAAGTGAAAAAAGAGTGCAGTACCTTGGGTTGGCTAGATACCCACAGGATGAGCTGGAGTGGGAAATATTGAATTTAGGTTTAGGAGAGTTATAGAGATTTCTACTCATCAAGTTTGGAGGAGAAGAAAAGAATTTCCACTCACATTGCCTCTCCACCCACCCCTCCTTCTCTCCTAGATTCATATACATATATTTGTACATATATGTATATTTGTGAATATATGTACCTATATATGTATAGGAAACATAAATAAAAGAATAGATTCAGTCTGATACTTTGGAACTCTTCATCTTTTCAAGTGATCTTTCTAGTTTTAGGTGAGCAGTGCCCAGCAGCAGGGTAGGGGGAAAAAGGTAGTAATTGCCTTCTATACTGGGTTACATTTTGGTTTAGTAGTAGTTCTTGGTTCAGATGATTTTGTGACAGTTTCCTTTGTATATTTACCTATATAAAAGTAAATTATTTCTTTAGACCTTAGCTAAGTCAGTTCATAAATTAAGGCTGCCTATAATATGTTAATGATATATATCAGGGTACGCATGCCGGAGCTGATCTCCGGTGGCCTTGGCCTGCAGTGGCTTGAAGCAGGGTTTCGGTTCCCGTCAGAGATTGAGGTCAGGTCGTGGCAGTGAGAGCACCAAATCCTAGCCGCTAGACCAGTGGTGAGTGACAAGGCCCTGGACCTTCAGTTTTGCAGAAAAGAATTCCTACAAAGATGGAAAGTAGAAACAAGTAAAGTATTTATTAGGAGAAGAAAGAGTACAATACGTGTGGATGGACACATGGGTGGACTCAGAGAGAGGGTCGCACCCTCATGGAAATTTGAGTCACTTTTATGGGGCATTTCTTCCAGGTTTCCTTTGGCCAATCATTTTGATTTGCCTGGTTCAGAATCCGTATTTGGTATATCTCAGGATCCTCCCATGTGTGCATGTGCATTTCTCAGCCAAGATGGATTACACCGAAGAAGCCTATGGGTAGTTGACATCACTTATTATGAGGTGACGCCCCCTCCCTTTAGACCTCCAAGGGGCTTTCTAGTCGGAAACGTTTCCTTGACTCCAAAAATGAGAAATATGTGGTCTGTTATCTTCTATTTGGGCAGAGTCCAGCCTCCTTTCTCAATTGTCCTGCTATTTTCATCTTGCAGTATTGGTCCCCAGGGAACAAATCTCCAATTGCTTACCCTGGGGGGGCCCCATCTACCTCCTACCTCAGAGCCAACTCATAGACAACTAAGAATGATCTTTTTTTTAAGGGTAAAATCATGTTAGACAATCTATGTGGTGATGCACCTGTTCTGGCATTCTCAACAGTCTGATTTGTCCCTGCATAGAGAATATATGTCATTTGTATTTTTACTTTGTTAGAATGGTATCAAAATTTGTATAATTGTCTCTGAATGTAATACCATACACTGATTTCCACTATTCATTTTTATTTTTATTCATTTTTATTTTATATTTTAGCAACTTTCTTCAATTCTTCCCATGCTCACTCACCATGTGTTCTCCACAATACAGAGATTTTTTTTCTGCCTTGTTTATCATTATATTCCTAAGACCAATCCCTGCACAAAGGAGGTACTTAAATATTTTTAATGAAGTAAATGAATGGGTAAATGATTGGATATCTTTTGCATGCTAATAATGTTGCTAATTTTGTGTTAAAACTTATCAAAAAACATTCTGTGGGAAATAATAATAAACTTTAGCTTTGTCATAAAAGTTAGAGTTATCCAGTCACCATGGAGTTGTCTTCTCTGTATAAACAGTTTGCACAGTACAATTTAGAATGTTGGGTGGATATTCTTGAACACACTTATAGAATTTAATGATGTGAGGGACATTAATGTTATAAAATGATCTATACACATTTAAGTAGAATTTTAAGGGATCATTGATTGTGGTTGGAGAGGTCAGAAAAACAAAAAGTATATATATATATATTTTTATAATGTAACCCTCATGGATTGAAATTTTTGCCTTTTTTCCCCAGACAAATGACTTTCTCTGGATGACTGCCATTTCTCCAGCAGCTGAAACTAAAGGTAATGGCCAGTTTGGGAACTATGCATTATGAAATTTAGAAATTATTGCTTGTTAAGATCTCTGACATCAGAATTATTTTGAAATATTTCTCTTACATTGTCCTCTACCAACTGGTCTGAGTTGGTACAATGTATTTACTAACATTACTTTGGGGTTGTGTTTCATGAAAGTCAGTATGGCATAACGCTGAAGAATGTAGGCTCTGGGTACTCAAACCAAGTCCCAACTAGCTGAGGGATGGTGAGCAATTTGTTCAGTCTCTTTGAGCCTCATCTGTAAATAGGGATAATAATTAGTTTGTTGTGAATAATTAGTTTGTAATGCATATCAAGTACCAGAACCATGCCCAGCACTTCAGAAGTACTTACTAATACTGCAATTTGTTAGCATATGGAAAGAGTATATGAAGAATATTAGTGTATGGAGAGAATTACTGTATGGAGAGAGAGAGATTAGTATTAATATAATATGATGTCCTGTGGACGCCAACTAGGATAAAAGTGTCTATGAGGCATCACTGGAAAAGTTGATGGCACAGTGCCTATGTGGGTTTAGGGTTGTTTCATTTTCCTACCCAGTGGAAGAGTGTATTAGGCTTTTAGGTCACTGGATAAATCCCCATACCATTAGCTGATGATATGGTTTCTTATCTCAGTTTTTAGATAATTCAGGGTAAACTTTTTTACTTGTAACTTCTAAGTGTTATGACTGAAAGTTGGAGTGTTCTGAATGTAATATTATTCTACTGAGATAATAGTTTTTCTAATCCTGAGTATCTAGGACTAAAGACCCTGAGTGTAAGAATGACACCAAAACCTCACAAAACAAACTTCTAGTAGCTTTGTACCCCAAACGGCAACACTGGACAAATTACCTCATCACGGCACCTCTACTTCTATCATTTTTCCAGATGAAGTGTTGAGGTCAAGTCACTCCCAGATGCATTGTGTAGCCTGTGGTCCACTTTTAATCCCATCATTTTCTATTTAACTTGATATCTTCAATCCCTCTCCTCTCTGATATTATTATAATGAAAAAAGTGCCTTAAGCCTTAGAGCTTTATACATTAGCTGAAAGAAGAGCTTTTGCAAAAATCAGAGACATCTACAATAAAAAGTTAACTTTTTGATCAACAAAAAGTGAGTGTCACTATGAGAGAAAAAAAGTCAGAATTGTTTTTAAAAAAGCTCATAACACAAATGTGTATAAAATTATGGCATATGATATGTGATATTTGTGAGATTGTAGAGAAAATGTTTTCATTTTCTACACAGTTAGGGCTTTCTGAACAAAACTAAAACAAAAACTTGGGGCCTGAATTAAAGGACAATCCTTTACTTGAAAGATGATTGAATAGATAGTAAGGGATTTTTACACTAGTGAAAGTCATTTTTAAATGTCAAAGGGGGATTAATCCAGAAACATTCCAAGGGTTGAAACACTGAAACACCTGTCTTATCTTTCCCTAGACAGATTTACTCACATTCCAAGAGTTAGAACCAGAGTCCTTCCCCATTTTTCCCCAAGGGCAATTTGTTTTCATCAAGGAGATTGAGTTTCTCTTCCTTCTTTAGAAGAAAAGGGAGATAATGCATATATAAACTCACAGGTGCATTTTTTTTAGGGTTCCTCCCTTTCAGTTTAGACAATTTTATATACATAGCCCTGTCCATCAAGCTCTCTTCGCTTTGACCCAGAAAGGAGAAAGGAAGAAAAGGAATCATTGTGGTTATAAATCATGTGTTTACTTTTAGGACAATATGAGTATGGATATTAAAAACTGTAGAAATGGAAAAAGATCAAAGCATTTATTTACAATTATTTCTTACAAATCACTGATGACACAAGAACTGTTTGCATTGTTGCCTCTCCTAAGTTAACTCATTTGTTTGAACTGTTAAATATGTTTTCTAATGGGAGTAAAACATGGGGACAAGTTGGATGCAAGCAGCTGAAGATAAACATTTGTTATTAAAATGTGGGTTAGGGATTGTTTTGGGGAAGGATTAGTTTAATTCTGTTCTTTGGTAGAAGAAAGATGGTTCTACACCCTCTTCCTGACCCAGCTCTGGTCAATATAAATTTTGAAACTCTGTTAAATGACTTCATCATTTACTTCCATGCTTCTTGTCTGCAAAATTTTCCTCAGCTTTGATCATAAAGGTCTTTTCTTTTAGTATGCTATTCTTTCAATGTTGTGTCTAACTTGATTTTTTCCATCTCCTTGTCTTATATCATACTTAAGTATAAAAAATTTAAGGGAACTAAAGGGAATAACCTACCTGATCCTCTTTCATCCATGTAATTTCTCCTGTTCCTATAAAATAGAACAGAATAGGAAGTTATCACCTTATTCCAACACCCATGTAAAGCCTGATTATGAAAGACATTCATTCTGCTAAGCTCTTCTTTGTTTATTGTGATCAGTTCAGACAGCTTTCAGAGAAAGACACTAGATGTTCAATTCTTTATGAAATAAATGGAAAATCTTGGCCATATGAGGATCTACCTTTACATTTGGATCTAACAAGGATTACATTGTTATAGTTTTTCTTTTTTCTTCTTCTTATCCTTAGCTGATAAGTCTAAATTGTAAACAGTTGTATTCTCAGGCAAGATACAAAACTCATTGACATTTTCAGTTCATAGAAGTTTTCAAAAAATATTCAAAATATAAGTACTTGTTAATAACTTTTAAAAGCTGGAGTATTTCTTGATTTATACATGGGCATGGGGTTTATATATAAGGGAGAAGAGAGAAAGAAGATAGTTGAAAATAAGGAAAATAAGAAGAAAGGAAAAAATTGAAAATAAAGGAATAGAGAAATAGAGGGTAGAAAATGAGAAAGGAAAGAAGTGAAAACCTGAAGTATTTATTCAAGTATCACAGAAATATATTATTACATAAAATTACATTAGTTTGAACAATAATAGTGTTCTTTTAGTTTTGATTCCTTTATCATGTTTTCAGTGAAATAATATTCAGATTAAAGTATGCTTAACTTTTATATATTGCTACAGAAGAATTTTAGTGATAACTAATGATGATTATTTAGTTAATATTTATTGAGAGTTTACCACGTTACAGATACACTGGTTCTGTAAGTATATTAAATTCCTTATCTTACCAATATCCTATGAGGTATGTACTGTTCTATGTTCCACTTTTGAGATAAAAACTGAGACTTAGCATCTTAAAACTGTGAACATCGCAAATCTGATAAAAATGGCAGATTTGAACTCATGTTGTCTCTTTTCAGAACCTGAGTTTATAAACACTTTGTAAAACAGGATTTTTATGGAGTCATTTTTTTCTGGCAGAAACAACATCATGTTCAAGTGGAATTTTCCACTGAAACCCAAGGACAGAGCAAATTTTCTTGGCACTAGTAGTACATGCAAAAAAGATGGTGGAAACCTAATGTTGTCATGTTTAAATCTCCTCATCCACGTCAAGCATATAAATTGTGGGGACATTGGAGGAATTTGTTTTGTTTTGTTTGTTTTTTAAGTGGAGTTTTAGTGAGAGCTAAATCTTGCTGTAAGTGTGGGCTTGTTTCCCTGTATACAGAATTCAAGAGACGATTTGACCTTTATGGGGACAATTCAGAAAGTTTCAAAATTGTCTTCTGCAGTTTAAGGCTGGTGTTTAATTCATGCCTGAAAACACAACAGGGCAGGAAGTTTTGCATACTCAGAGTATTTCTGGGCCAAGAATGCATGACTATATCTTGAGGAGAAATTGTGGATTGCACATTCTAAGGAGGCTGTGCAGACCATCCTCAGTTGCTCTCCAAGAGTGCAGCTTCCATGGCAAATGGACCTCAGCAAAAAGCAGCTACATCTGACTCTAGATTCTTAGTGCCTAAGGAAAGAATGAGTGACCATTCACAATAGACAATGGAACTACAAATGAGAGATCATGGCAAAAGAAAAACTCACAAATAATTTCTAATATTAAGCCAGCTTTCAAAAATGGTCAACCCAGAGAAGATGACATTGTACCCCTACAATTTTAAACAAGTTGGAACTTTTTTGCCCACCTCTCTCTCCCATTCCTCCCTGCCTCCCCCCAATGAATATTTTGTCTTCTTGTTCCCTGTCTATCTTGGAGGCATATAAAATAGAAGTTGGTAAGCTAAGGAATGAGCATAGATGTGGAAAGTGGAAAGAGAAAAGTAGTCAATTTCCACTCAACTCCACTCCTCTATACACAGTAAGGCTTATCAAGTCTGTCTTGGGGGAGTGGGAAAGTTTTGCTTTGAAAATGAAGTTCAAAATATTTGTTATTTTGTAATAATGGACATTGTTAATTTTAATAGTTTTTATTTTAGAGCAGTTTTAGGTTCACAGCAAAACTGAGCAGAGAATGTGGAGAGTTCCCTACCTCCACACACATACAACCTCCTCCACTATCAATGTCTGCACTAGAGTGGTACATTTGTTACAATTCATGGACCTGCATGGACACATCATTAGCACCCAAAGTCCATCAGTTACATTAGTTTTCATTCTTGGTGCTGTATATTCTATGGGTTTTGACAAATGTATAATGACATGTATCCACCATTATAGTATCATAAAGAATAGTTTCACTGCCATAAAAATCCTCTGTGCTATTCATCCCTCCCTCCTCCTAACCGTTGTCAACCACTGATCTTCCTGTTGTCTTTACAGTTTTACCTTTTTCAGAATGTCAAATAATTGTAATCATATAGAAGGTATACTTTTCAAACTGGCTTCTTTCACTTAGTGACATGCACTTAAGGTTCCTTCATGTCTTTTCATGGCTTGCTAGCTCATTTTATTTTAATGTTCAGTAATAATGTGGTCTGAAAGACAGCATGGTTGCTTCCAAGTTTATGATATGAATAAAACTTCTATAAACATCAAAATACTTGTTTTTGTATAGATATAAATTTTCAGTTCATTTGGGTACATACCAGGAAGTACAACTGCTGATCCTGTGGAAAGAGTATGTTTAGTTTTTTAAGAAATTGTCAAATTGTTTTCCAAAGTGGCTGTGCCATTTTGTATTCCCACCAGCAATGAATAAGAGTTATGGTTGCTGCACATCCTCACCAGAATTTGGTAATGCCAGTGTTTTGGAGACATATTCATTATTGATCAGAGGCCTATTGTATCACAAGGAAGTGATTAGAAACTCAGGAATCTCCCCCAAAATTTCTTCTAGAAGTATTCAAGAATTAGCCCCACAAATTAA
Source organism: Globicephala melas (assembly GCF_963455315.2). NCBI lineage: Eukaryota > Metazoa > Chordata > Mammalia > Artiodactyla > Delphinidae > Globicephala > Globicephala melas. The sequence continues at coordinate 35,392,380 of NC_083317.1, forward strand.
TGAAGAAGAAAAAGAGAGTTAATAGTAGTTCCTGAATATTATCACAAGGATGATGCTTATACACTGTATTACAAAATTAAGATGTCTCTAGTATACATAATTCAAATTGCTTTAAATTCAATGCTATCACCCTATATATGTTCTCATGGAGATTTGCAAGCTGAATTCAGCTTGTCATTTCATGAATTTGGAAACATCTAAAAGTATTCATTTAAGGTGGTCTTATGAACATTAATTTGTTTTATCCTTTGATTTAACATTTACTAAGTACCTTACCTAGAATATGCCAGGCATTATGCTAAAACTTGGGATACATGTATAAATAAAACATGTCTCTTGTCCTTAAATAATGTATTAGTCAGAGTTGTTTTGGTTAAATGTGACAGAAACACCACTCATACTACTTAAACATAAATGAGAATTTATAGTTCATATAACTGAGGAGTCCAGTAGTAAAGCTAACTTTAAGACTTCTGGGTTTTTTACATGCTTTTCTCTGTTTCTGTCTCTTTGTCTCATTGTCTCTTTCCTTCAGAATTTATCATTTCTTTGTATATTGTCCTAATCACCCTTTTCCTTGGTATAGATAAATTCTATCAAGATGATAAAGGTGAGAGCACTGCTGCAAAACTATTCTGGAAATACATCATTCCTATTTACAATCCCAGAGAAGAGAACTTTTCTCTCTCTTACCATGTCCTTAAAGATCTGATTGGAATTTTGGGATGATATGTTCTTCAGTGTTATTTTTGTAGATTATTATACCTTGAGTTAAGAGATGGAATTAAAGAGAGCAATGACTGTACCTGTACAAGTAAATGAAAGGACTCACAAGAGTCCACAAGGTGTACTTATGTAGGACTTTTATCAAGATAAAAGTATAATATATTAGGAGAAAGGAAGCACTGGCAAGAATTACAGACCCATAGGTTTCTAGGTGTAGATACCCAGGATCATTTAATAATTGCACAGAAAGTGCTTCATCTCTGGATTTGTGCCACCAAGATATGTGCAAGGAATCTTGTTTTAAAGAGACGTGGAGAAAAGTACCCTGTGAGGTCTTTTATGCCCCACTGATTAGGGAGCCAAGCCAAACTGTGAAGCAGTTAAAACAGAAATAAGCCACCAGTTTATACATACTCAAACTGACTCTCAGTGCCACTAGGGCAGTTCTGAACTTTAAACAGCAGTTTATATATTTTTACCTAACTCCATTATTCTTATCTTGACCAAGAGTCAGAACTAGACTTACAGATATCCCCAAAGATAAACATAGAACTCTCCCAGGTCAACTGAGAGAGTTCACTTTATTTCACACAATGTCTATGTTATTTCACACAAAGGGTACAAGGAGGATAACGTATGGTAGGGAAATTTGAACAATTTATGCTATTTTGAAAAATGTCTAACCTTGTTCTGGGGGAGAAACGATAAGAAAAATGTCAGACTTGTGAAAAGCGCTTGTCATTCTGAGTATGCAACCAGAGACGTTCAAGAAAGAAGTGAATTCCAGAAGAGAAAGATGGTTTATCCCTCGTTGTATTCTAGAACGGTTCCCTTTGCTTTCTTTCAGAGGAAGCTGAGTTGTGAGTAGGTAGATCTGTCTGTCAAAAAGCCTCCATCTGATTCGGTCTTTATATGTATAGATTAGCATATAAATATTTATACATCATGACTTGAAGGTAGCAGTGAGAAGTTAAATGATAGATGGGCTTGAGTCATCATTCTGATGGATCATTCTGTTCCCACTTATAACATACATGGTACACAGGGGACCCAGAAAGTCCTGGTGTTTCCCAATAAAGAAACATGGAGGTGCTTGGACTAGAATGAATGCGGAAGTTTGGGGTTAGAAAGAAGAGGCAGAGGTCTGAGACCTATGGAAAAGTGAGGGGCTTTACAGAGAGCACAGGGCAGTGACAAATCCATGGAGCTGACCAGTCTACTTACTCTAAAGAAGAGCCCACCAGGGATCCAGAGAACAGCACATAGCTCCCTGCAGTCATGAGGATACAGTAAGTCCTCTTCAAACAAGCATTTGCCATCTTGAGGAAGAGAAAAGGAATATTGCAAATTTGAAAAACTCATGATTTTCTTATAAACAAAGTCATGCAAATGCATTATTTAAAAGGATATTAGAGCTGTTAAACTAAATATTTTAAATGAAAACTGAAAGGAAAGATGTTTGAACCAAGAAAGAGTGCTATTTAGCAAGTATAGCTTGCCTCCACATCTTGAACAATGAAGTGGGAGAAAAGATTCTGTGTCTTAGCAGAATAATTGTGCTTTATGTTGATTTATCATGTCCTCAGTTATTCTCACTTTTGAAAGAGCTAAAGTTCTTTATAATCATATTAATTCTATGATTACTTTTTAAATTTTATGGTCACTTTGATTGAATAGATAACCAAAGGCTATTTCTTGATAAACCATAATCTTCTCTGCAGTACATTGAATAGTGGACCCCAAAAGTTCGTGTCCACCTGGAACCTTAGAATGTGAACTTATTTTGAAATAGGATCTTTGAAGATAATTAGTTAAGAGGCAGTCATACTGGATTGGGGTGGGCCCTGAATACAATTACCTATAAACTTAGAAAAGAGGAGAGGACACACAGAGGAACATACAGGAGGGCAATGTGAATAAGGAGGTGGAGATTGGGATGACTTGTCTACAAGCTAAGAAATACCAAAGGTAGTGGAGAGCCATCAGAAGCTAGAAAGAGACAAGTAAGGATCCTTCACTAAAAGCCTTCAGAGATAGTATGGCCCTGTAGATACCTTGACTTCTGGGATAGCTGAGCAATATCCCAGACTTTTGTGTTCTGAGAAAATTCAAATTGCAAAGGACTCCCTGCATATTCTAAGCACACCACCTGCACCCTGTCTTCACCATTCTTCATGATTCTCATAAATTACCTGCCTATACCTCTTCATTTTACTTATCTATGTAACATCTCAGGCTCCTTTCCTTCTCTTTAAAATATTTCTTGTTAATGAAACTCTCTCTATTGCAATAACCTTAACAAAATAATTTCCTTAATTGCCAAGGCATTTTTATTTCTCATCACCTAGACTAAGAAACATTTTGATATAAAAGTGTCAGAGTATAGAATCTGAGTTTCTTAAAAAAAAAAAGAGAGAGAGAGAAAAGAAGGAAGCTGCAAAATGATTTCCTGAACTCAGATAGTGAGCAATTTATTTTTTATTTTTTGTCAGAAAAGCTCTGTACTTATCTCTCCATGAAACAAAATGGTGTTATAAGAAAAAAAAATCACTTGTACTAAAACTCAGCAGCTTGTCCCAGGTTGCTATGCAGACTATTGGGAAATTACCCTGAATTCAATTGGGTAAAATATAGCAGAGCCAAGAAGATAGGTACATATTATCTTTGGGCTTTCTGTAAGATGCAAAAGCAGAGGTTTTGGGTCACAAAGGCTCCAATGACTCATTAATATCAATGATAGATATTTATTTGATTTGGAGGAAAAATGATGTAATTTCTATACATTAAATGTTTTCTAAAGAAAATATATATTTTATAAAACCTCATCTTCTTTTTAAATTCTTGAATAGTTTCAATAACATTAAGAGAGGAAAAAGAAATGAGTTGATGTGAATGATTAAATAATTTTAGCAGAGCCTTAGCAAATGGAATGAATTAATAGAAACAACTACAATTTTACAACATATGGGTTCAGCCATTGGTTTTTTGAAATGCATATTTTAATGAACTGTTTGGATTCTAGAGAACAAGGATAAATTTAATTAAATGACAATCTCAAAAGCAGTGTGATACAATCATTCCTTTAACCCTGTCATGTCTCATTTTCATGATAAAAAACAAGAGACAACTTTAGATTGAGACCTTCTGTTTTGGTTTTACATCCCAGGTTTCAGATATTGTCTCCACTGAGGTAACTAGCTGCTTTAGACAAATTGAGATCAAATCAATTTTTCAGAGTAGACTTATGATCTTTTCTTTACCAAATATAATTTAGCACTTTCAAAAAGTCACAGGATTGTAACTCCATATAATTCCAGTTGTTGCTGATAGGAACTGTATTGATCAGTTTCACAGTATGTGTAACCTTTGGATAAGATGAAGAAATCTAAGTATGATGGGTAACAACAAGTAGCCTAAGACAGTACAGACATGAGAGGCAATTTTTTCAACATCAACAGTAACCTGCCAGTTACTCTAAATGGATGTTTGAAGATAATGATCTTACAATATAGATAAATATACTTTTAAAACTCAGCTGCTAAACTGATAGTTTAGGCAGTTATAGTTAAGTAATAGGTTAGTTGTTTATTTGATAAAAGTCAAACAACCAAGCAGACTACTTCTGATGTTTCAAGCATGGGTCTTGCTGCATCACTGGATATTACTGCTCATGGCTCAATATTCTGTTCTCCTTTCATTGAGGAGACATATGTTACGATGGTAAAGGACTTACATCAAGTAGCTTACCTGCTATCTTTATCTGAATGCCATCAGGTATGAATTAGGGTGTAACAAAATAAAAATAAAAGAGATGAGATCAGACTCACGTAAATAAAATAACACAAAGATACACTGGGTATTTAGAAAGGCTATTTAATTGGGATGCTAATTATGTAAGTTGGAACTTAAACTTTCCTAATGTTAAATTTCCAGAGAAATGCATGTTCTCTTCTTTGTCATATTCGAGGAATAAGTAAGCAGCACTTAGAAAACCTGTTTTGAATATTGGGAAGGGGAAGACACAAGGTTAGCTTCTGTATTGTTATATCAAGCAAAACATTTATCACTTAAACCAAGCAAAGTTTCTAAATGTCAATTTGAAAACCATGAAAAGTCTTCAACAAATATATTACAATCAAGAAGAGTGGGCTAAATATGTTTTCACATCATTTACCACTGATTGTTGTAAATGTACTTCCACCTTAATTAATAAAAGATGATTTCAAAATGAATAAATCACAAAGGATTTCCTTCCAGCACTTGGCCTAATGATGAATAAATGAAGACAAGAGAATTCTATTGGAACATAAAGACATTTTTTTTTCCTTAAAGGTGAGCTAAAGTGGCTTTTGAAACACACAATGAAAATGTGCTTTACTGAAAAGAAAAATCTTCATTCACTGTATTTGACATTAAAGCTAAGAGGAATCTGTAGAAATAAAGTCTCTTCAAAGAACTCTTTATTTGCAAGCACTCTGATTAACTAATTCAGAACAGGACAATAATATTTTTCCTCCTCAGATTAAAACAAACGTTAAAAATAAATGCAGTTAATACAACTGCAACAAAGGAGTCAGTCAAGTGAAGTAGTCCATGTTATAGAACAGTAAAAGCAATAATCACAACAAAAGAAGTTTTAAAACAGTGAAAGAAGTAAAAAATGCAATTTATTGTTGTGTTAACGGGGAATATTTTATATGCGTATGAAGGAAAATATCCCAGCATATTTTAGGCATCCATGTATATTTCCATGTTGAGGGCAACTATTTAGTTAAAGGGAATATTTTAAGGGATTGGGATGTTCTTGCCACCTTATTAATATTCAGTGTTATGATTAAGCAAAGGTGAAGAGAACATTGTACTTGGAATACTGAGGTCAAGCTCTAGTCTCTGTCTGGAGCTCCAGTTTCTGTCTTGGTGCTCTTGTGCAAGTCATTCACATCTCAAAGCTTTAGGGTAAAAAAAAAAAAAAAAAAAAAAAGATGGCAGTTAAAGAGATCTTCAATCCTCCTACTAGCACTAATTTTTAACTTAAAAAAAAGAAAACCCTGTGGCATGACATCAAATAACAGAGAAACAAAGAAAGCTCTACAGATCATAAGAAACCCATATAGCCTTATACAGCATCAATTATTTATAGCAGCTTTGCACTGCAACAATTACAGGAAGATCGTCAAAACAAAATAAAGCAAAACAACACTTGTCTACTTTTTTTAAACATAGAAAAAAGGAATGAGCAAGCACAGCAGAAGTGCATTCATTCTATTTAGCTGAGTTAGATTTTCTAATAGAAATAAGGAAGTGATGTGAGTTGAGAAGAACTGCTGATAAAAAGCTATCATCCAGTTTAGGATGGAATGTCACAAAGAAAAACACAAACTTGGTATCAAAGTCAGACAAACTCAAACTCAATATCACAGTTGAACTTTCTACATCATTTTTCAAAGACTAAGGAAACATAAATTAGAATACTGTAAACATTTTCCACGAGGCATGGATTGAAAAGCCTTTTGAAGGTTAATTAGCTACTTCACCTTTCTCTATTTCAATGACACCAGTTCCTCACAAAAATAAAAGATTTCAGGTATTCAATATCAAGTCTTCACTTTTTGGTTCATTGTATTTAGAAAGTTGTATATAAGAACAAAATTTCAGAATCTGGAAGAAGTTCTCAGCCTGCTAGCTTTACATGTATAATTTAAACACTCTACCTAGATGTGAAAACCCAAATTTATCACATAATTCTTCCTCATATGGTACATTGCAAGAATTGCTTTGGGGGCAAAAGTGTGAATTTAAAAAAAAAAAAAAAACTCCTTTCTTTTCTTTTATCCACCTTTCTCCCATTCTGAAATATAATCTTAATAAATCTCTTGGGTCACTGACATAAGTTGTTGAAAACTAATAGAATAGAGTTGGTGGATACTTTTCAACACCTTTCACCTTTTTAACACAATCTGCAGTGTCATATTAAACCTGTTGAAAAACTTCCCTAAATAGAAACTAAATTAATCTGTCTAATGAGACAAATACAGATTCAGGCTTTGAAAGGTCTCTAATTTTTGGTATGTGCAACAAATTCACAATTAGGAATTACAAGGAAAACAGTATCTTAGCTTCCAGTTTACTCTGTCTAGTATTAACTAATTCAACAACACTGTTGATAGAAGTTTTTGTTGAAATTTAGAATATAATTTATTTCTATCCACATGTTAAACTTTGAACAACCTTGCATTATAGAATTACTTAAGTAAAATAGATAATAGCACATAAAATTAATGGAGATCTAGGAGGATCCAGTAGTAAACATTTTAGTATCACAGTGGTAAACATTTTAGCATCATTAAACAATGATTATTGACGCAAAATTTCTAGAACAATGCTGCAGCTTATTACCATATATATTTCTAATCCAAGCATGAGTTTTCCTATAGTCCAGAAATGCATGTGATTTCTTGAACCAGGATGAGTTTACCTTTAATTTAATTCTGGGCTTTCATTTTGGGAATTTTTTATGCAATTACAATCTGCTTTTTGGCTTCTCTCAAAAAATAGTCTTTAACTTTCTATATATAGGCATACTGGGAAATCATCAGGAAGAATTCATCAGAAGTACTTGCAAGGGAAACAGAGTTTATTAGATTTGACTTTTCTTTGAAATTCTAAATGAAATCTTCTGAACAAAATATTCTAAAATAATATGAACTCAAATAATAAGCTACAGAATTCTGGGGGCTTTTAGCAGAAATGCAATCATATACTGAAACATTAACACTCTTCTTCCATTTTCTATTATTTGTTTGTTTTCCAATTTTCTGTTGCTTTATCTTTCCTTAAAATACTTGTTTGGCACCCAGATACTTCCATTAAAAATCATATATATGATATTGTGTAATAATTTATGTAGCTCTTTTTTTTTCCATACAAATTAACTCACATGACAGTCTTCTTGATTTCTTGCTTGCCTGGCTAACTTCCTGTCTCCTTGCCTTGGTGCAAAACACTGTAGTGTTTCTTTCCTAAAGAAAAAAAAGAGCAGAAGATATTACAAATAAATAGCAAAATATCAGATGAGAGAAAATGTGGTAGAAAATACTTGACTGGAATATAAGCTCCATGAAAGTCAGGGTTTCAATTTTTACAGCAGTTTTATGCCCATTGAACCATTTATATTGAACGTATTCAATAGATGTTTTAAGAATAAATTAATTGATGTGTTGATTCTTTTCCACATTTCCTGAGACCTCCAGATTGTCTAGAACTATTTAAGGGAAACATTGAGTGCACTTACCAAATTTTTAGGGAATTTTTGACCAAATATCAGAGGAGAATTCTATTCTCTAATTCACAAAATAATTGGTAGATTCTTTTTTATAAGACAGTGCATTAAAAATAATCAGAAGTCTTAAGTGATAGACATCATTTAGAAGGGTTTTTCCCCAATGTCCTTTTATTTTCTACTCATGATAATAATAAATATTAATTCACTCTTTGCTGGGAAGCTTCCTCTCCTGAACTGCTTCATGGGTCTGAGAAATGCTGCAGACCTTCCTCTTCCTTCCATGTCCACTTAAAAAGGGGATAAATAAAATATGTTCATCTATGGTCAAGCTCCATGAATAGCAACTGTTCAGTACTTCTTTAATGTTTGGGATGACTTTCATCCCTTATTTATATTTAAGAATTGATGAAAATGACACAATGATAGTGTTTTCTTTCTTATTCATATACAAAGTTGTAGGCTTCCTCTATTGTCTAATTGAATTATTACAAAATAGCAAGCTTATAAAATTTTTCATGACATAGTTAAAATACATAAAAAATTCTGTTCTCTTTCTCTTTTTATAACTTTTATATATTATCTCATGAGAATTGAATAGCCTAGCATCATGTTTTCCTCGTAAGAGTTCTCAGATTCCATATGTTCAGAGGTAAATAAAACATTGCCAAATGGTAAATGGCAAAAAAGGCCTATTGGGCCTGCTGAAACAGGATTTGCCAAATGTCCCTTGGCACATCAACTGTTGTGCAGGTACCACCCAGTTTTGCCCCAGTCTCCCAAAAGTGCTTTGTTCCTTCAACTTATAACAAGTGTTATAAAATTCTAATTTTGGATTATGGTTCTGCTCCATAGAGACCAGCTAATTGGGTAGCAGAAAACAGATCTAGGAACATAAAGATAATGATCTCTAATGGTAGGAAGACTTCATGATATTAGGAAGTAGCATATTTAAATAATAATTTCCTGATCACCAATTAGTGTGGCCATTAACAAACATTGCTTTGTATGTATGAACATGACATATGGTCTCTCTTAGACCTAGTAACATATCTCTTTTGGTGGTACCTGGTAATTTAAAAATTACATGTTATTTTGTTGTTCTATTAATTCTATATGGAATGTAACTCAAGACTCTGCTAGCACATAGTTTTGTATAAACATATAAAAACCAACTGAAAAATGTATTAAGGGATATATACATTTTATAAGGTTTGGGTATAAAAAAACAAGAAGTTTGTGAATATTCTCAAACTGATTCAAAAATTTATGTGGAGAGGAAAAAACCCAGAATAGTCAAAATAATGCAAAGGAGAAGAACAAAATTGGAATACTGACACCCTCCCAAATTCAAGACTTACTATATAGCTCTAGTAATCAAGGCAGTGTGGTACTGGCAAAAGAATTTGCCAATATGAAAATGAATCTAGACACAGACCTTACACCCTTCACAAAAATGAAGTCAAAATAGATCACAGACCTAAATGTAAGATGAAAAACCATAAAATCCTTAAAAGGTAACATAGGAGAAAACCTAGATGACCTGGGATATAGTCTTGGCTTTTTAGATACAACACCAAAGGCATGATACATGAAAGATCCATAATTGGAAGCTGAAATTCATTAAAATTAAAAATTCCTGCTCTGTGAAAGATACTGTCAAGAGAATGAGAAGACAAGCCATAGACTGGGAGAAAATATTTGCAAAAGACACTTCTGATAAAAGACTGCTATCCAAAATACAAAAGAACAAAGAAATCTTAAAACTCAACAATAAGAAAACAAAACCCAATTTAAAAAATGATCCAAAGTCCTTAACAGATACCTCACCAAAGACACATACAGATGGCAAGTAAGCATGTGAAAAGATGCTCCACATCATATGTCTTCAGAAAAATGCAAATTAAATAAAAATGAGGGGCTTCCCTGGTGGCACAGTGGTTGAGAGTCCGCCTGCTGATGCAGGGGACATGGGTTCGTGCCCCGGTCTGGGAAGATCCCACATGCCACAGAGCGGCTGGGCCCGTGAGCCATGGCCGCTGAGCCTGTGCGTCCGGAGCCTGTGCTCTGCAACGGGAGAGGCCACAGCCCTGAGAGGCTCGTGTACTGCAAAAAAAAAAAAAAAAACAAAATAAATAAAAAATAAAAAAAATAACAATGAGATACCACTATTTATAATGGTCAAAATCAGGAAAACTGAAAACACCAAATTCTGATAAAGATGTGGTGAGATGAGAACTCTCACTCATTGCTGGTGGGAATGCAAAATGGCACAGCCACACTGGAAGAATGTTTGGCAGTTTCTTATAAAATTGAACATACTCTTACCATATGCTCCAGCAATTATGCTTTCTGGTATTTACTCAAAAGATCTGAAAACTTATGTCCACAAAAAAACCTGTTCATGGATGTTTATAGCAGGTTTAATCACAATTGCCCAGACTTGGAGCCAATCAAAATGTCCTTCAGTAGGTGAATGGATAAACAAACTCTGGTACATCCAGACAATAGAATATTATTCAGTGCTTAAAATAAATAAGCCATTAAACCATGACGAGACATAGAAGAACATTAACTGCACATTACTAAGTGAAATAAACCAATTGGAAAATAGTATACACTGTGTGATTCCAACTATATGGCATTCTGTAAAAGACAAAGGTATGAAGATAGTAAAAAAACTAGTCATGGCCAAGGATTTAAGGAGGTAAGGAGGGATGAATAGATAGAGAACAGAGGATTTTTATGCAGTGAAAATATTTTGCATAATACTAAAATAATGGATACATGTCATCATACATTTGTCCAAACTGATAGAATGTACACCAAGCTTGAAAACCAAGAGTGAACTATAATGTAAACTATAGACATTTGGTAATTATGATGGAGGTTCATCAATTGTAACAAATGTACCACTTTGGTGGGGGGCATTGGTAATGAGGGAGGCTGTACATTTGTGAGAGCAGGGGGATCTTGGGAAATTTCTGTACCTCTTTTCACTTTGCTATGAACTTAAAACTGCTCTAAAAAACGTCTTTAAAAAAAAAATCAAAGGATTTGTTTGGAAGTAAAGTCAGATGGAAATTTCATTTTAAAAAAGAGGCTATATACAGGAAAAATATTAAAAAGAGAGCTATTTTGCAGGGCTCCCTTTTGGGTTAGAATAGTATTGGGTACAGGCAAAACCAGTTATGGCCAATAAAATGTCCACTAGCAATGTGGCCTGCAATTTCTCCATAGAGCTACCTTAAGTATGGTTTGAATTGGGTGATTAATCTCAGCACCCTAATTCAGGGAATCTTGTCTTCTCAAAAAAAAAAATCTATTGGACTACTTGGGGTGGTGGGGGAGAGGAAGTTGTACTACTCAAAAATGCTACTTTTAGCTACTACTCAAAAATGCATACATTGACAAATCATAACAAGGATCTTGGTGCAGACCCAGATTAAATAAGTGGAAGGGACCATAAATGGCCACAGCAGCCATTATTACTAGCCAAGAGCATGTCATGCTTACTTCATAGCTTGAATTAAAGCTTTCTTAGGAAAAACACCTGGAATTGCCTTCCCTAACTCAGTCTGTCCAAGGGCAAACTGTCCTCCTTGATGACTTCCAACCAGTCAGTTCATTCAGAGAAAAAATAAAACAAAATGAAACAAAGCAGGACCTATTTCCACAGAATATCTGTGCATAAGCCTTTTAAACCTTTTGCTGTTTTTTCAATGAGACAATCTACACAATTGACCTTCATATATGACTAAACTACAACTGCACACTGTTTTATGTCAGAGTAATTCTCTGAGTTATTATATGAAAATATTAATCTCTGAGTCATTCTCTGAGCAATTCTTTGATTCTCTCTCTCATATATATATATATGTGTGTGTGTATATACACACACACACACACACACACACACACATATATATATATATATTTCTTTGCTTAAAAGTGGACCACAAGGAGAGAAAAATGAACTCAGTAAGAAATGAATCGTTTGGAGTTGGGGATTCTAGGAACATGGTTGGGAAATATCTTGAAGAGTAATTGCTGTATAAGGAGATGGGCAATTCTCCCTGTTATAACACATATAAATAATAACTTCTACCTTTTCATGAAGTTGGACTGTCTGTGCCTACAAGGTAGGCATGTCTGAAGATGACAAAAATCAGAAAACAGCATGTCTAGTAACACAGCCAGGCAGTTATTTAAGGAAGCCTGGCTTTATTTTTAAGATAACCACTGAAGCCCATAACTATCCATATGTATTTCCAATTTAATGAGAAGTGTTCATATAAATTGAAAATATGTTTATGGGCAGTATGGTTAGTGGAAATAGACTGTCTAGAACAAGCAGATTTGAATTTAAATCCTGGCTTAATTTTTAACTTGCTGTATGATCTTGGGAAAGTAACATATTTCTTTGAGCCTCAGTTTCCTCATGTGTGAAAGAAAAAGAGTGAAAACTTACCCATTGATTTATGCTAATGATAGGAGACAATGTATCTAAATGACAGTGCAACTGTGCTCAATATACAATCATTTTCATTATTATACCTTTAAAATATTTTTCTCTAAAATATACTTTTAAAGTAATTATAATGCATATTATTTTTCTGTATTACATTATTCAAGTTAGGGATTCTGTATTAAAAGTACTAACCTGTGTAATTATTTAAGCAATAATCACTTTAGATTTTAATTTTTATTTCTACTATTACCTCCACATATTAGCATAAGGTGCATTTCTGATAGTATTCCATCACCTGCTTATTGCATTATCACCACATCTTCCATGAAGCCTAACTAATCTTTCCAGTCTTTTTATCCTTTTTTGCTAATGCTGACACATCTAATGAAGGTCATATTCTGTAGCAATTTGAATGGCAAACCCTAAAATGGAAAGAAAAATACTAACTGGGTCAGCAAAAATAAATAACATCTACCCAGCATTGTCTTTTCCCTTGCATATAATTCTGTCAAAGGTAACACTACTGTTTCATTTTTCAGACACTTTTAAATAGTTAAGGGTTAAATGTTGTGCCTCATTATTGATTAACGTGATAAGATTTTTATTCCAAAGACCATGTTAGTAATGATACATATTTATTTAAGTTTGTGTGTGTGTATAAGCATCTTAATTTTACATCTTCAAGCTATTCTTTATCAGAAGGCTCTTTGTGTTTTAAACATACAGTATTAAACACAATTTACCAGTATTAAAGTTCAACTGGAAATGAATTTAATATGTCATGTAAAATGCCCTTTATCTGTGACACATTTAAATTTGCTAAAATAGAAGACTCAATACCTTTTTCTACCTGAAGGGGAGAGAGGTTAGGTGACACAGCAAATTAACTTTAAGGCTGTCTGTTTTCATCGCTGAAGGTCACATTTACTTATATTGACTTACAAATGGAAAGTATAGTGGTTCCAGAAATCACCTATGTACCACACAAATTGCCAATCATGGAGATCTACATTCAAAAGAGTCCTAAAACAACAAGAGAAAAATGCCACAGATAAAAAATAATATACTAAGTCTTTACAAGGAGTTTTTTGTAGGAGGCATGATGAGTTTTAACTGTATTTCTTAATGCCCTCCATAATGTTATATAGTGATAAGACTTAGTAATCCTTTTTCCATTTATTCCTTTCTTTTTAATTTATTGAGAAAACTATGAAACAAGAAAATCCAAGTAAGCTAGTCAAGGTCAAAGTCACAGAGTGAAATAGAGCAAGACTCAGAGGGAGCCATTATGTCTGCTGAATCTCTTTGTGGAAGTAAGTGGAATCAACTGCAATACATTGAAACTACCTGCTTTCTGCTTTGTTGATTTCTCTACCACTACTTGTCACTCTCCTGAGTTAAAAGGTGAACTTTTTTCTGTTTATTATTTCTGTACAGTGATTTATTTAAATTAACACTATATTTTCAAATCCATTTACATAGTAAAAACAATATAACATATATCCATGATTATTAGCAAAATAAACAAAATATGATATCTTGAGTATACAAGTATATCAAGTGTACAGCTTTAGGATATATAAAGGACCATAAGCATGGAGATTATTTCATTTTCCTTTGAACCCTGAAAAATGCATTTCTCGAATTCCCATTTTCTCTTTGTGACTGAGTTTAAGCTATCCTCAAGCAACCTGACTCAGAATATGATCTCTTTATAAAGCTGTCTTAAGTGTGGGGAAGATTAGGAATACCTGGATACCATAATTTAGAAATATTCTCTTCCATAAATAGTCTTTTGAGACTGATTCAGGAAATTGAGTGGTGAACTAGAGAAAATAGTGGTGAATCTTCAAATTTGTGCTAATAATTCCAGAAGTTTATACATACCATAGCCAGAAAATAAAAGTCCCTCATGTCCTAACTCATATGCCATCATCATGAGAAAAATAGAGAATTCCATCCCTTCCACACATTTTTCGAAGGGAATATTTGCTTTGGAATCTCCTTATTGTTTTCTTTTTTTAATTGAAGTATAGTTGATTTTATAAATTTTATAAAAAATTTTATAAATATAAATTTATATATTTAAATTATATATTTATAATTTATTTTTTATAAATAAAAAAATTTATAAATCAACTATTGCCTCAGTTTCAGATGTACAGCATAGTGATTCAGCTATTTTTTATTTTTGTGTGGATTATATTCTATTATAGGTTATTCAAGATATTGAATATAATTCCCTGTGTTATATAGCAAATCCTTGTTGCTTATCTGTATTATGTATAGTAGTTTGTATCTGTTAATCTCATACTCATAATTTATCCCTCCCCACTCCCTCTCTGCTTTGGTAACCATAAGTTTGTCATCTATGTCTGTGAGTCTGTTTCTGTTTTGTATATAGATTCATTTGCATTATTTTTTAGATTCTACCTATAAGTGATATCATATACTGTTGTTCTTTTTCTGACTTATTTCACTAAGCATAACATTCTCCAGGTCCATCTATGTTGTTGCAAATGACAATATTTCATTCTTTTTTTGTGGCTGAGTAATATTCCATTGTAAATATATACCACATCATCTGTTGATAGGCACTTGGGTTGTTTCTGTGTCTTGACTACTGTAAATAGTGCTGCTATGAACATGCGATTTCCCTTGTTCAAACAAGGAAATGAAACAATGCAACTTATCTTGTTTATCTGTTCACTTTCCAACTTTACATGTGTTTCTGCTCTTTAATCACTTCAAATGAAGAATACATAGCACAGAATAAATAAGGCTATCACTTTTCAAAGGTGTTAATTTTATTTATAAGAAAAATTTATGTTTACTCATCCAAAAAGTCACTGAACAACAAGGTTAATTGCAAAAATAGAGATTCACAAGAGGAGGGTATGGGATTTGAAAATATATTAAATATTCACTATTAAATATAACTTATAAATGGGAAATACACATATTGTTTTCATAGTACAAAATTAAATAACTTGAATATTCCCTGTATTCTGAGAGTGAAGGAATCTGAATCTGAGAGTGGGTGATCTTTCCTTTTTCCCCTCTATAAAGGAGATAGCTACAAGTTAAGACAGAGTGAGGAGTAAATAAATGATGATAGATAGATATACCTATACATACATATCCTTGAAAGCAAGTTTGATACTTTTATATTTTCCACACTTTGACTTGCCCTGTATATTAATAGATGGTTTCTCCCCAGTCTACATCCTTAAGTGTCAATCTCTATAAAAGTTTTTACTGCATACCTATTTTCTTTTAGTTACTACATTTTCTACCTCGTTTATCATATGTGAACTTATTTTTCTCTAAAGACCCACAGTTAATTCTCTAAATGATATATTGCAAGCACCACAGTTATTTACTTTTCTATCACTGATTATTTTCCTAAACTTGACACATTGCATAACCCCACATCTTCGGCTCATGCTTTTGCTTCCAGTCTGTTTCTGGATGTTTTTATTTGTTTTTATTCTTCTTTCCTTTATATATATTCAGAAATAGAGTTTAAATTATATATAAAACTGTAAATGGTAAAGTTCTTAGTGTGTTTTCCCCTAAAATAAGATTATATAGAAACACATATCTTAAAGATTTAAATCTCATTACAATAATTTTCCCAATCCAAATCCTAACAATATATTTCTACCTATAGAACTCAAAGATATTGGAAACATTCACACGAAACAATATACATTTATTTCTGGTGTGGCACTAACAAATTCTCTTAAGACTAGAGCCAGATATATTGTACTCTGATTCTTCCACTTGCAAAACTGAGAGGATGTGAAACCTCTAAATTCCTAAAATCTATTTCATCCAAATTACATTCAATGTTTATTTAAGCTGTATTGCTACCCGCCAAAGTGATTTATTTTCATTGAAATGAAAATAAGAAACTTACTCAATACAGATATAGGCATTTACTTTTTCCTTAGGTTCATAGTCAACATTATAATTGCTCTTTGTTTCAATGTTTACATAGTATTTCTAGAAAAGAAAAAAGACAATCTTTCTGATATTTGTATGTCTTAATTTGTGATATTTTTTTTCAATTACGTTATAGGCTATCAGAGTAATGCTATTCTGTGTATCAGACTTTAAATTTCAAATTTATTTAGTGTATTCTTTAACACTGCTCACAAAAATCAGTTTTATTAGGTTTAATTATATATACATATATATGTGTGTGCGTGTGTGTGTGTGTATATATATATATATATATATATATATACTCTCTAATTTCTAGCAAGTTCTTTGACTTTTAAGCATATTTGTAATATAAAAACTACTTTGCCTGAACCTTATATTCTTGCATGTCATGATGTGGAAAGATATAAAATTGATTGCAAACTTTCCAGAAAATGTCAGATGACCTGCCATTTTTAAAGAAGGCAAATTAATTTGCCAGTTTCCTTTCTTCTTAAAAAATTTACTTCTTTGTTAAAATATATTTATGTTTACATTCTATTGAGTTAATTTTTTTCACTGAAGCTCTATGTAGGAGTAAATTGTTCTCTTTTTCTTCTTTGCCAAATTACAGATTAGAGCTATCCCTTTTAAAAGTTTTTTTTCTGAATCTCCTAAAAGAATCTAAAAAATCTTTGATCATGGTTTAAAAGGTTCGTTATTAGCCTTATAAGAACTCGATTTTGGTACTTTTATTTATTTGCAATACTCATAATTAGGTGTGTATAATTAAGTCTTTCATTAAAATTGTCTTAATTGCTTTGCTTCCAATAAAAATGACAAACAAATATCTTGAATCTATTTAATGCCTTAATTTTCCCCCATAAGTTAGATTACACAGTAAGGACCAGATTCATAAAATATTTTCTGCACCATTTCCTTCAGAACTTTAAACATTTTCAAATTATATATTATATATATATATAATATATATTATATATTATATATTATATATTTCTGGGCAAAATATAAATAATTCTGATTTACAACAATCCCTGGAGAGAATTTACTTTTCCCGTGTTATACACATCATTATGTGTTATGCATAATTTTAGGGGGACAATTAATTGATAATGAAAAATGCAGTGGCCTAACTAACATATTGCTGCAAATTTTTTCCTTCTAAATTGTAGAGTCCTGCTTACAGTGACAACATAGGCTTGGATACAAACGTCAACAGGGATGTAGATTCATATAATCTGTACCATAATTAAAGAGAGGAAAAGAGCATTTGAAGATAACATAACAGAGCAACGTGGTCATGCAGGTTGGATGTGAGTATTGACTCACTTCTGCAGGATCAGAAACACTTTTCTAAGATGAAGGCAGTATCCCTTATTCTTGAATTACATTTGCACTGAACTATCAGCTAATATTAAATGATTCATTTTCTTTTCTCTCTTTTTTTTTCTCCATCCTCCTAGTCAAAAATTACTGGTTTTCTATATTATTCTAATTGACCTATGCTAAGTGACTGGCTAAAAAATTTGATAAACTAAGTATAGAGTTTCTAAATTACCTCGTTTCCATTTTAAGAAGTCGCTTCAATGTTTCATGCCAAAGTAAGGACTGCTTTTGAGACTTTCATGTAAGCTGGTAGAATAAGAAATCTATTTAGCAGAGTACAATTATTGGATTAAAGTAGTTATCAATTTGCAAAAGAACTTCCATGGGTGTGCCCCCTCCATTTTTCCTTTCCCTGCCTCATTTTATTTTCTTTACTTCTTATCATTACCTAACCTATCAAAACCATTGTTTCTACCAACCCCAGTAAAATGTGAACTTGCTTACAACAGAGATTTTTTTTCTATTCAGTACTGTAGCACCAACAACTACAATAGTACCTGACATAGTAGGAACTTAATAGGTTTAAGTTTAAATAAATTCATCATTGAAATAAGAGGAGACAGGGATCAGACATCTGTATTCCCCCCAAAGAGTCTTATTTTCTTATAGTTTACACCAATGTTGGATGTGTTTCTTCTTATACTGCTTTTCTAAATCTCATGTTTCTGATGTTTGTACAGTCATGTTCCTGTATTCCCCATCAAAGTACTTCTTTTCCCTAAAATCCAGTGAAATGCTGACTTTCTAAGTCAAACAGTACTCCTTATAGATTTGTATATCCAGTATGATTTAATAAATCAACCAGAAATACTCTTTCCTCCTTTTTCTGTAGTTTTAA
The DNA here is from genome assembly GCF_963455315.2 of Globicephala melas. Classification (NCBI taxonomy): domain Eukaryota; kingdom Metazoa; phylum Chordata; class Mammalia; order Artiodactyla; family Delphinidae; genus Globicephala; species Globicephala melas. The sequence goes on from NC_083317.1 coordinate 35,411,028, forward strand.
AGAGACCTTTGTTTCTCTTCTGTGTGAAATGTTGGGGTTTCAAATTCTGGTGACAAGGGCAGGATATTTAGAGTAAGAAAAACCTGTGTTTGAGTCCAAGCTTTACCCTTTGTTTCCCATAAAATACTGGAAAGTCTGTTTACCTCCCCAAGAGCCTCAGTTACATCTTCTGTAAAATTGGAAATAAAAAAAAAAAAAATCCTTGTTCAAGCTACACCTTAGAATTAAGAGAATGAGAAAGTTTGAAATTGCTTCATAAACACTAGAGATCCATGTTTGTGTCTTTTTTCTATCAAACCAACTAATAAAACATTTCTTTGAAACATTATGTAAGAGAGCTTCAATTTTGTCATCCAACTGAACTATGCTGTAATTTGAATGGTTAGAATATTAAATTTAAAATAATCAAGGGCTCTAATTCTGTATAAACATTTCTACTAATTTGTTATCATTCTACAAAATTTTGCTAAGTACTATTGGGGAATGTCAAAAAAGATAGGGAGTTTTCTTACAAAAAGTTTGAAATCTAATCTGAAAAAAACACGAGAAAATGAAATAAAAGTGGACTAGATAATGCAGGATGAGTTTGAGAATAGTCATTTATCTTTCCAGCATTTTCTTTTTTTTTTTAAACATCTTTATTGAAGTATAATTGCTCTACAATGGTGTGTTAGTTTCTGCTTTATAACAAAGTGAATCATCTATACATATACATATATCCCCATATCTCCTCCCTCTTGCGTCTCCCTCCTTCCCACCCTCCCTATCCCACCCCTCTAGGTGGTCACAAAGCACCGAGCTGATCTCCCTGTGCTATGCACTACTTCCCACTAACTATCAGTTTTACATTCTCATCCTAAATAAATAAAGAAAAAAAACAATGATAAAGAAATTTCAAATGCAAAGAATTAAAGCTAGAATCTAATGGTAGGTAGATCCAAATTTCATGAATTTTAAGGAATTTAAGATTGCAATTGTTCATATAATAAGTGATAAAAACAAGTTAATAAAGTCAAGTTAGAACATGTCTTCCTGAAAATAAGTCAAAGATAAAACAAATAGAGATATTAACAAATACCACCTATTTTACGAGGATAAGAGACAGTGATGATGGTAAGTCATAAAAATGTTGACGATTCCACATGGTTTTTTTTAGTCCAATTTAAAAAGAACCATTGTATATGCAGTTTTACAATAGTTATGTATGATTACTATTGTTATACAATGTGTTGTATCAGAGTCACAAACAACTATTCCAGGCCAAAGGTTTTTGGTGACTTGGGGAAGTATTCTACAAAACTCTTCTCTATTTCAGTGGCTGAATTATCTGGAAAAAGACTAGGGAGAATTGTTAGGCCACCGTACTACTGAAAAATATGGCAGTTACCTGTTATGGACTGAATTGTTCCTCCCCCCACAAAATTTATAGGTTGAAACCCTAATCCCAAATGTGACTATACTTGGTAATTAAGGTTAAATGAGGTCATGAATTGTGACCCTAATCCAATGGGATTTATGTCCTTATAAGAAGAGACATCAGGAGTGTGTGTGCATAGAGGAAAGGCCAAGTGAGGACATAGCAAGAAGGTGGCCACCTGCAAGCCAAAGAGAGGAGCCTTGGGAGAAACCAATCCTACTGACACTTTGATCTTGGACTTCTACCCTCCAAAACTGAGAATATTCATTTCTGTTGTTTAAGCCACCTAGTCTATGGGTTTTGTTATGGCATCCCTTGCTGACTAAAGCATTACGCAAAGTTTCACTGAGGTAATAACATTTTTAGAAAATGATACTTTCTTCAAAAGCAGGTGAAAAAAGGCAGAAAGACTACGAACAAGAGCTAAGGGAATAGGACAGCTGTGTCCAGAGGCTTGGGGATATCAGCAGCAAGATTGTTTACAAGTAACTTCTGGCTGGGCTTCCCCAAACCACCTCAGAAAGATCAAAGCAAACGCGTGATATAACACAAGGTAGCATGATAAGAAAACTGTACTTGGCATGAAATTTTTCAGTATTTTCATCCACACAGAGATAAAAATGCTAAGATTTGGAATTTTCCTCCTTGGATGTTCATGTCTTCAACTTTCTCCTTTTTCCATATTTCAGTTGAATCTCTGAATAGTTACCTCTAGAGTAAAAGGATCCTAGGGTAAAGTGAGGAGGGCAAATCTATTCACATCAGTGAGAAAAATCCACTCAAACCTAGATTGAACTATCATTGTTCATTAATGAATAACTAGGGAAAATACTGATAACTTTATGAAAAAATTCTATAACATAAAGAAATAAAAACACATAGAACTCAATAAATTGTTGAAAATATGCTTGTGAAAGTATTTCCTAAAGGAATAAGAAATAAATGTAGACTGCAATACTGTGTACTCTAAAGTAAAACAAAATCTCTGAATTGTGAATTAAAGAGAAGATAATGATGTAGAATGAGAAAGAAAGGTAATTGGCATACTATGTGAAAAACAATTTAAAAAGTTATGAAAACAAGCACATAACTTTTATTAAAAACATTAAGAACATTAAAAAATTTAAAAAAAATTAAAATTGAGACAGTAAATAATCATATCAGCATTGTGAATCATTTGCCAGTAAGCTGCTCTCAGAGTGAAAATGATCAGGGAAAAGACATACTAGAAATACAATACATAAATAAATGATGTTTATTCATCTATTCAAGTCAAATCTCTATTGACACATGTCGACTTACAGGATGTATAACCAGGGACTATACTTGGTATTGTGGATTATGTTGTGAGCATTAACAGATGCAAACTTGACTGATACTGTATCTCATAACTTAAAGTTCAGAGTGAAGAAAAATATTAATGAAAAACGCACACATGGGCTTCCCCGGTGGCGCAGTGGTTGAGAGTCCGCCTGCTGATGCAGGGGACACGGGTTCGTGCCCCGGTCCGGGAAGATACCACATGCCGCGGAACGGCTAGGCCTGTGAGCCATGGCCACTGAGCCTGTGTGTCCGGAGCCTGTGCTCTGCAACGGGAGAGGCCACAACAGTGAGAGGCCTGCGTACCGCAAAAAAAAAAAAACAACCAAAAACGCACACACATACATACATACATATGCATACACACATATATTCACACACACACACACACACACACACACACTCACCTTCAATTAAATGAAGCACAGGTCTGGAATGACTTCACTGAGGAAGTGACAGCCCTATGGCCATCTGAGAATAAGCAGGAAATAAACAAGTAAAGTGAGGATGGTAGAATTGCTCAGTAAAAGAGAACTGCTCAGTAAAAGCAAGTCCCCATGCCCAGCAATTACTATCACACACTGCTCATATGAAAGACTAAAAGAAGTATGGTGGGTCTGGGTCAAAGAAAGGCAGTGGTGTAGTAATTATTAATGGGCTGGAGATGTAGTTAGGTTTGGATCGAAGTCATTGCAGGCTTCCGTAGAGGATGGTCCCTACTTACAGGCAATAGAAAGCTATTGAAATGTTTCAACAGAGGGAGGAAAGGAGGTCGGGTATGAGAGCAATGAGATGATATGACTATATTTTAAATTGGAAAATATGTTTTAGGCTGAAGTTTGCAAATTTGATTGAGGAAAGACAAAAAGCATGAGTGGACTAATTCTGAACATATTGCCGAAGTCCACTCAATTCATGTCCTGTAGTACTCAGGTAGCAGCAGGAGAGAAAAGTAGATAGATTAGAGGGGTATTGAAGAAATAAAATCAATAGATCTTGGTGATGAATTGCCTATGAGCCTATTGAGTAGCAGCTGTCAACCTTTAGTACCCTGGCTGTAGCGCCACTGAATTTGATGCAGTGGCATCTAAGTTCTGCTTGTATGCCTTTTGATTGCTTTACCCTGGGGTACATTTACTCCCAATAACCAGCACCTTCATCTCCTTGTCAAAGGGTTGCCCTCAGGCTCATGGAGGATCCCTTAAAATCAACCCGGTTCTCCTGATTCTCAGATGCAGCTTCTTATAACTCCTAAGAAATGAGGCTAAATTGAGCATAGACTACCTCAGCTCAGGGCAGATAACAGCTCTGTCTTCCCTTTAGCTTTTAAAACTTTCTAATTATACTGTTTCCTCTGGGTCACGTGACAAGCTTTCTTTTTTGGAGGAATTGCAGTTGCATTTCATTAATCACGTACTATATAACAAATAATACCAACAGCCAGGTACTGTGTGCTTGGGTTCATAGTTCACAGAATATAGCAGCCTCCACAAGACCATTATTTACCTTAGTCCATACTCTATTATATATCCCTTAAGTCAATTATGTAACCAATTGCTAATTAAAGGCCAAATTTTCAGGTATCCCTGAGACAAAGGAAGGAGATGATGCTGCTTTTAATCTTTTCTTTCCTTTTATTCAACCAGATGACTGGTTGAATGTTTGTAATTTCCTCATGCATACTTATGATTTTTGTATAATAGCAAATTTTACAATATTTGATTCATGAAAACAGGTATGGTAAAGTATTAATGATCACCAAGAACTGAACTATACAATAAGGATTTGGACTTCCCTTTTTAGAAAACATGTTCTCTGTGGCCATATACCCTTACAAATTTTCTGACATGATTTTTACTCTTAGAACACCCCAAACACACACACACACACACACACACACACACACACACACTCTTTTGCATTGTTTCACCCAGAAAAGGCAGGTAGCAGTAATACCCTTAGGAGATCTTCTTCAGTCCATCCCCACTACCTGTACATCAATCAAAAAACAAGAAAAAGATATTGAGAGTTAAGAAAGATAGAGGATTTTGTAATCCCATCATCCTCATCTTTTCATCCCCATCTCCAGATCTCAGAAAGCTTTCTGAAGGAGAATCCCTTCATGTTGAGACAGCCCAGAAATCTAGCCCTTCATGATAAGACCATCATGTGCCATATATTTTCATGACAACATCTAAATATGTATATATAAGTTACATGTGAACCCACCATTCATGCCTCTGGCTATAGGACATCCCCTGTCTTCTTTTTGCCCTAAGTAACAAACAGTGCTTTAAATATTGCATTTGGCTGCTGAGGGCTACTGATTGTCATGTATCCCTTGAGAATGTCGGAGACGTGTTTTTATTAATTAATTGACTATGTTTAGAGCAGTTTTATATGTTTATTTTTATTGGAGTATAATTGCTTTACAATGTTGTGTTAGTTTCTGCTGTACAGCAAAGTGAATCAGCTATATGTATACATATATCCCTTCCCTCTTGAGCCTCCCTCCCCGCTCCCCACCCCACCCCTCTAGGTCATCACAGAGCACCAAGCTGAGCTCCCTGTGCTATGCAACAACTTCCCACTAGCTATCTATTTTACACATGGTAGTGTATATATGTCAATGCTACTCTCTCAATTTGTCCCACCCTCCCCTTCCCCCTTCTGTGTCCACAGTCTGTTCTCTACATTTGCGTATCCTTTCCTTAGGGCAGTTTTAGGTTTCAGAAAATTGAGAACATAGTACAGAAAGTTCCCACATATATCCTCCCCTATTAATAACATCTTGTATTTGTGTGATAATTTGTCACAATTGATGAGTCAATATTAATATATTATTATTAACTGAAGTCTACAGTTTCCATTACAATTTACTCTTTGTGTTGTACAGTTTTATAATTTTGACAAGTGCATAATGTCATATATCCACCATTAAGGCATCCTATAGAATAGTTTCACAGCCCTAAAAATTATGCTACACCTATTCACCTCTCCCCGCTCAACCCCAAGTAGTCACTGATCTCTTTACTGTCTCTATAGTTTAGTCTTTTCCAGAATGTCATATAATTGGAATTATACAACAAATAGCCTTTTTAGAATGGCTTCTTTTATTAAGCAATAGACATTTAAGGTTTCTCCATGTCTTTTCATGTTCTGATAGCTCATTCCTTTTTATCACTGGACAATATTCCACCGTATGAATGTACCACAGTTTGTTTACCTAGTCACTTCTTGAAGGACATCTTGGTTGCTTCCAGTTTTTGCCCATCCATTTTTATTAAGAGGCACTTAATTCTATTTCTCAATCAAATCACTAATCACTACCATAACAGTGGCAGAACAGGTGATTTCTATTGATGTTGTGCTTCTTAGTAGATTTTTGTACTCTGGCAGTGGTAAAATGTACTTTTTTTCTAGTGATCATAAGAGGTGGCAGAATTTATCCACAATCCATTATTGCAAACTCCTAATGATTTCTCAGCTATAACTTGGTCACAGGGTAGGTGTTGCACAAAGTAGAATACCTATCTATTCTGGACAAAACCAAAATTGGGCAAGAGTCCAATTATGTCCACACTACCAAATATGATGCCTTCACTTATGCCTATTGTGCGGAATTACCATACCTTTTTCAACAAAGTTTTAGTGTCTGCTAGGCAAATGGTGAAGGATTTACCTCTTTCAGTCTCAGGAAGTTCCATCAGTAAACTGGGCAGCTTCCTTTGGTCTAGCAGAAAGGGAATCACAGAATTTAGATTCACCTAGAGAGGCTATCAGTTTTTCTGGAGGTTCTGTGATTAGTTCACAAGACAGAGCTTCGGTGTGTTCATGGATGATATGTACTCTCGTAGACCTGCCACCAGTGATGTTCTCCTTTGCATCCATTTCATCATTCAGTTCTGAGGAGCTTCTCCATTTTAAAGCTATGTCTCTTTCACATTATCAATAACATGCTATTTATTTATTTATTGGAGTATATAAATGGAGTATAACCCTTATTTTATTTATTTATTTTTCTGTGGTATGTGATCTTTTTTTTCCCTTTTTTTCTCACATCTTTATTGTAGTATAAATGCTTTACAATGTTGTGTTAGTTTCTGCTGTATGACAAAGTGAATCAGCTATATGTATTTTCAGAATTATTTTAAGTGTTTTCCTGCTAATTGTTATGGAGAAGAAAACTGTGAAAACGAATGACTGAACATTTACAACATTACAAAATTTTATTTATCTCAGAAAAATGATTCGAATATACATAATTCTACATGTATATTAGTCTTCTTATTTGAATTATCTTTATTCCTGATGGTTAAGCACACTGGGCTATATATAATAAATACTCATTTGAAATAAAATTTATAAGCTATTCACACAGAGATAATTTGGGGGATTAAAGCTATTATCATACATTAAAGTTAAAATTGTCAATAATCCCAATAATTCAACATTTTAGGTACTGCACAAATGGATATCATTAAAAGCCAAAAGTTTGAATTCTATTCTAGGACCATTCAATAGATGGTTTTGAAGGAACTTTCTTTTAATTGGAAGTATAATTTTTATTCAGTGAAATGCATAAATAATGGGAAATGTACAGTTTGATTTTTGACAAATGCTTACATCTGAGTAATACACATACGTCACATATGTGTGTCAAAATGTAAATATTTCCTCTTGCCCTTTCACATTCAGTTCTTGTCTCCTCCACTCTTCTGGTTCTTATCATCCTGAAAAAAATTTGCTTTTTCCAAAACATTATATACATGCAGCCGTACAGTAGGTACTATTTTGAGTCTAGCTTCTTTCACTCGGTATGAACGTTTGGGGATTCAGTCATGTTGGTATGTGTATCTGTATTTTATTCCTTTTGGTTTTCTACTAGTATTCCATTATATGAATTTACTACAATTGTTTACCAAGTCTCCTGTTGGATTTCTGTTTCATGTTGGAGAGTAAACCTGACCCAGTTACTCCAGCTTGTTTGAAAGCAGTGGTCTATTTAGAAAAGACCAAGATAAAAATCCTATCATGTGCAGCATCAATGCAATGACAGTCTTGTGTCTCTCAGATGTAGCTCAATATCCCAAGCAGACATTTCTCAGAGGTATGTTTGGTCTTGAGAGATGAGTGACTAAGGCAAGATCCATCTCAGCTCAGGAAACCAAACCAATGGTGTTCTTTCAGTTTTCATACCTTTTCACCTGTTGCTCCTTAATGACAGTTTATGAAATAAACCATCTCAAAACCCTCATGTACAGTGTGTTTGTGTTCTAATTTAGAACAGTGTAAAATTCATAGCAAAATATTATTAAAAAAAATCCTTGTTTATTTTAGATCTGGTGCACTTCTATATATTTATTAGGCTGATGCTGAACGTTTAACCAAGGGTCAAAATTTCAGGCATCCTCAAGGCTGGAGATATGGGAGCCATGGGGTTGTATCTCTTGTATCTCCCTTCAGAACATAGCCTGATGTTCAGCTACAAGGAGTTCAGTTAGCCTCTATGTGTTCACACTATCAGGACCTGCTTCAGCTTTAGAGCAGGTGCTGCACTCTCCTGGGGCAGCCCCTGGCCAGCTGGCCAATGTGGTGGGAGTGTTAAGGCTAACTTGTTTCTGTACAATGCTGGACCCTTCTATTAGATCATCTTTGTTCTGGAACTCCCTATTGGGTTGAAGACTGTCACATCTATTGTCATGACATCCTTGCCCATCCTGCCCACCCCCTGATCTCTTGTCTTTTTATCTAAGCCAAATTCTATCCACTTTATACTGTCTGTTCAATGCCCTATCTATGTGTTCAAGTTTATAAGTGTATCAAAGGAATGTATAAAACTAAAGCCTATAATCTTTCCTCCTGATTTAGTTGGGTCCTGCAGGAAGCCCATGAAGCTGACACTTAGACAGAGTTAGAAGTGCAAAAGATTTATTGGAGAGGAAGGGTGAAACCTGTAAAAGAAAAAAGAGAAAAAGCTGAAATGAGCACAGAAAGCCTTTGGAACTTGATCCATAAATTTAGCACTAACAATTCTAAAAAAAGAAAACAAATCTAATTACATCTAGAAGAGTATTAATGATTTTTTCTGTGTAAAAATATCCAACATTAGCTAATTTCTACAAGATATTCTCCTAAGTATACTATTGCAAAATCTTGAAACTTCATAATGAGTTTTGTGTTTTCACTAAAAATCTTACCCCACTAACCAGAATTAAAATGCTTCCTCTTGTTCCATGGATACTTGTCTGATATATTGGTTTAAAAATCAAAGAATTGCAAAATGGTGCAATTGTTTTTATTAGCCTGGGACTTTAGAAGACTAATGCAAAAGAAACTATTGCAACTCATATTGTTGTAAGTGCGTTTCTCTGCCTAGTTTTTACTTTAAAAATCCCTGTGAAAGAATGATAAGACTCTACAACACCCAAACAAAGTTTCCCTTCATGAAACATTTAAAATAATCTCTGAATCCCAGAAGGTTTTTTTGTATTTATTAAAATTCTGAAAGGAAACTCTGAACTCATTAGCTTCCACTATTTATCCCTTATTTTCTGGGTGAGTACTGTAATCAATATTAAATTTGCTTTGAAATGCCTTAGTAATGTAACAATACATCACAAGGGTAAATTCCTCATAGCATACCTGTTCAGAATCTAAAAATCTCCTAGCATTCCATGCATGTCTCTCATGACTAACAATTATATGTGGTTTTGTGTAAAATATGATAGAAAGCTGGTTATCCATTCTTCTTCATTTGTTCCTTTATTCATTTATTCAATAAGCATGAATTGAGTATACATGATATGTCAATTAATGAGTATATAGAGATATAGTCCCTGACATCAAAGAGCAATTAAATGCCTCTACTTTTTCCTTCAGAGCTTACAATGATATTGAAATGAGTGTACTACTTTTGTAATTTATATACGACTGCTTGAGTTGGTTGCATATAAAAATCCTGTCATGTTTAATCATCTTCACTCTTCCTCATAGCCCTGAAAGAGATGCAGAACTAGTAATGTTGTGTTACATATGTAAAATTCAGTCATATGCAAGGTGTCTTTCTGTGCTCTTCTAGCTCTCAGAAATCTCAGCCTGATTTTCTCTGGTCCCAGTTTAGTCAGGTACTTACTTTTATGTCATCATAAACCGTTTAGGCACCTAGATCTACATCCCTTTTTTAAAAATTGAGTTTAAGTTTACCTGAGGTTTTGAGTGAATGTGGTTTGCACATGTTGGACCAAATGGATATGAAGTTCTTAGGGGCCTGACAAGTTCAGCCTCACTTGGTGCTGGCTGAGGTTTTCATGGTCAAACCCAGAAGGAGTAAAGAAAGGTAACTGGTCTCTGACTTTCACAGAGCTACCTGGCAGAGGGAAGAATAGTGCTCAATGTTGGGGAAGCTTAAAATATGTAAATCTCTGTGGTCCTTCCAACTCCTCCCTCTCAGAGCCTGTGGTTTTTAGATTGGCCTTCAAGGCCAGTGACTTTTGAACTCACAAGTCAAGATTTTGCGCTTTTTTTTTTTTCCTGTTCAAGTCTAGTGATTTAGAATGGAGAATGGTATGTTTTCTGATACAAATATAGGAATAGACTATCTGTGTTTAAGGAAAGGCAGTGAATACATATTTCTAAATATTATGTTACAATTTTGTTCTAGCTATTTATTGGAAAGTTTTAGCTAGCTGTGAAAGATAAAAAAGATTAAGATCTGATTTGGTTAATAAACATCTCGACAACAAAAAGTCATGCAATTAATCTCATGATACTCAGAAACATCCATAACTCAAGCCTGTGCTTTTATGTAAATTAGTATATGCAGATCTGCTATACTTGTGTAATAATTAAAAGTTATGAGCATTTTTATTTGTTTATTTCAAAGTTAAGTCATTAAAGATATACAGGCATTTCTGTTTTGGCAGGCATTTCTGATGGGTATATACCTAATGGCCGAACTCCCATTTGGAATTATATTACTCTTTTGATCCAGCCACAAAGTGAAAAAAAAAAATCCTGAAAGTGTTATTATGTTATTTTTACATATATAATGTATATTATATATGTAACTATAACTATATATTAACTATACTTATACTTAACTATACTTAACTATATATAGTTAAGCTATATATTAATGTTAGTTAATATATATAGTTAAGCTATATATTTATGTCAATATAGTTAAGCTATATATTTATGTCAATATTATATTTTCTGATTAGTTCATTTCAACTGTATTCTTGCACTGTTATTATTCATTTCCATTATTATCCAGCTACTAATTCATCTATCCAATTAATTCTTATACCCAGACATATAATCTGCCTGGGTACTAAGCAAGGCAATTTATTGAAAAGGTATATTTTGAGGGATTAAAAATAGAAGGAAAACAGAATAATATCACGAAAACCATTAGATTATTGTGAGTGAGTGATGAATAAAATTTTGTTAGAGTGTTAAAATTGAATACCATATTAAAATCCCAATATATTTTGTTTTCAAATTTTAATCACCGAAAAACCCTGCATTATCATTGATCAAAATATGTAAGACAGTCATGCAGATTAAGTTTGCTTTTGTAATTAAGACTATTTTTTTTAAAGCAGTGTCAATCTCACAGCAAAATTGAAGGGAAGATAAAATGATTTCTCTTATATCTCCTGCTTCCTCACAGGCATAGCCTCCCCCTTTATCCATTGCCCCCACCAGAGTTGAACATTTGTTACTATTCATGAATCTACACTGACACATCATAATTACCTGAAGTCCTTAGGTACATTATATTTCACTCTTGGGATTGTATCTGGGATTGGACAAATGTTTGTAAATGTATCCACCATTATAGTATCTACAGAATATTTTCATTGCCCTAAAAATAGGCTCTGCCTATTCATCCCTCTCTTTAACCCCCTGGGTAACCACTTATCTTTTTACTTTCTCAATAGGTTTGCCTTTTTCAGAGTGCCATATAGTTCAAGTCACACAACATGTAGTGTTTTCAGATTGACTTCTTTCACTTAGTAATATAAATTTATGTTTCTTCCATGTCTTTTCATGACTTGATAGCTCATTTCTTTTAAGCACTGAATAGTATTCCATTGACTGGTTGTACCAGAGTTTGTTTATCCATTCACCTACTGAAGGACATCTTGATTACTTCCAAGATTTGGCAATCATGATTTAACCTGCTATAAACATCCACGTGCTCCATGATATTTGGGAAAATTCCAAGGAGTCCGATTGTTGGATTGTATGATAAGAGGATGTTTAGTTCTGTAAAAAACTGCCAAACTGTCTTCCAAAGTGGTTGTACAATTTTGCATTCCCACCAGCAATGAATGACAGTTTCTGTTGCACCACATCCTCCCCAGCATTGGGTGTCAGTGTTCCTGATTTTGGTCTTAGTATAATGGTATCTTGTTGTATTAATTTGCATTTTTCTGATGACATATGATGTGGAGCACCTTTTCACATGCTTATTTGCCATCTGTGTATCTTCTTTGGTGAGGTGACTGTTAAGGTCCTTGGCTCATTTTTTAATTGGGTTGTTTGTTTTCTTGCTGTTGAGTTTTAAGAGTTCTTTGTATATTTTGAGTAACATTCTTTTATCAGAAGTGTCTTTTGCAAGTATTTTTTCCTAGTATGTGGCTTGTCTTATTCCCTTGACAGTATCTTTAACAGAGCAGAAAATTTTAATTTTATTAAGATCCAGCTTATCAATTATTTTTTTCATCAATCATGTCTTTGATGTTGTATCTAAAAAGGTATCACCATATTCAAGGTCATCTAAGTTTCCTCCTATGTTATCCTCTATAAATTTTACATTTTACATTTAGGTCAGTGATCATTTTGAGTTAATTTTTGTGAAGGGTGTAAGGCCTGTGTCTAGATTCTTTTTCTTGCATGTATATGTCCAGTTGTTCCAGCACCATTTGTTGAAGACTATCTTTGTTCCATTGTATGTATTACTTTTGTTCCTTTGTCAAAATTCAAATGACTTTTTGGTTCTATTTCTGGGCTCTCTATTCAGTTCCATTTATCTATCTATGTATTCGTTTGTCAGTACAACACTGTCTTGATTACCATAGCTTTGTAGTAACTTTTGAAGTTGGGGGACAACAGTCTTTCAACTTTGATCTTCTCCTTCAGTATTGTTTTGCATACTTTAGGTCCTTTGCCTCTCCAAAAACTTTATAATTGGCTTGTCAATACCTATGAAATAACTTGCTGGGATCTTGAGTGAGATTGCCTTGAATCTGTAGATTAAGTTGGGAAGAACAGATAACTTGATAATATTTAGTCTTCCTATCTGTGAACATGAAATATCTCTCCATTAGCTCCTCTGATTTTATTCAACAGAGTTTTGTAATTTTACTCATATAGATCTTCTACATATTTTTAGATTATACCTAAGTATTTTAATTTGGGTAGTGCTAATGTAAATTCCATTGTGTTTTTAATTTCAAATTCCATTTCTTCATTGCTGGTGTAAGGGGAAAGCTATTGACTTTTGTATATTAACCTTATATCCTGCAAACTTAATATAATTACTTTTGAGCTCCAGGAGGTTTTTGTAGATGATTCTTTTGGATATTTTACATATCTGTTTTTTTCTATTCAAAAAAAGTCATTTTATTTCTTCCTTCTCAATCTGTATACCTTTTATTTCCTTTTCTTGTCTTATTACATTAGCTAGACCATCCAGTCTGATGATGAAAAGCAGTGGTGAGATAGAACATTCTTGCCTTATTTCTGATTTTAGCAGGAAATCTTGAGTTTCTTACCTTTATGTATGATGTCTGTGGGGTTTTTGTATTAATAGATGGTCTTTATTAAGTTGAGGTGGTTCCCCTCTTTTCCTTTACTGACAGTGATTATTATAAATGGGTGTTGGATTTTTATCAAATGTTTTTTCTGTATCTATTGATATGATAATGTGATTTTTCTTCTTTTGCTTGTTGATGTGAATTATATTAATTGCTTTTTGAATGTTGATCCAGCCTAGAAGTAGGATAAACCCCACTTGGTTATGATACATAATTGTTTTTACACATTATTGAATTAGATTTGCTAGTGTTTGACTGAGGATTTTTGCATTTATGTTCATGTTGGTTTTCTTTTCTGCAATTTTCTGTAGAGGTAGTGTTCTGTAGTCTTCTTTTATTAGAGTGCCCATTTCCTGGTTTTGTTATTATGGGGATGCTGGCCTCATAAAATGAGATAGAAAGTATTCCCTCTGCTTCTTTGAAATAACAGGTTTTCTATTCTGTTCCATTTATCTGTGTGTCTATTTTTGGGCTAGGACCATGCTGTTTTGATTACTGGAGCTTTGTACTATAGTCTGAAGTCAGGGAGTACAGCTCCATTTTTCTTTCTCAAATTAATTTGGCTATCTTTTGTGTTTCCACACAAATTTTAAAGTTTTTGTTCTAGTACTGTGAAGAAAAATGCCATTAGTAATTTGATAGGGATTACATTGAATTTGTAGATTGCCTTGAGTAGTATGGTCATTTTAACAATATTGATTCTTCCAATCCAAGAACACAGTATATCTTTCCATTTGTGTTGTCTTCAATTTTCTTTCATCAGCATCTTAGAGTTTTTGGAGTACAGGTCTTTTGCCTCCTCAGGTAGGTTTATTCCTAGGTATTTTATTCTTTTTGATGTGATGTTAAATGGGATTGTTTCCTTAATTTCTCTTTCTGATATTTTGTTGTTAGTGTATAAAAATGTAACAGATTTCTGTCTATTAATTTTGTATCCAGCAACTTTACTGAATTCATTGATGAGCTCTAGTATTTTCTGATCTTTAGGGTTTTCTATGTATAGCCTCTTGTTGTCTGCAAAGAGTGACCATTTTACTTCTTCTTTTCCAATTTCGATTCCTTTTATTTCTTTTTCTTCTCTTACTGCTGTGGCTAGGACTTCCAAAATTCTGTTGGATAAAAATGGTGAGAGTGGATATCCTTGTTTTATTCCTGATCTTAGAGGAAATACTTTCATATTTTCACCATGGAATACGATGTTAGCTGTGAGTTTGTCATATATGGCCTTTTTTATGTTTAGGTATGTTCCCTCTAAGCCCACTTTTTGAAGAGTTTTTTTTTTTTTTAATCGTAAATGGATATTGAATTTTATCAAAAGTTTTCTGCATCTATTGAGAAAATCGTATGGTTTTTATTCTTCAGTTTGTCAATGTGGTGTATCACATTGATTGATTTGTGGTTATTGAAAAATTCTGGCATCCCTGGGATAAATCCCACTCAATCATGATGTATGATCCTTTTAATGTATTGTTGGAGTTGGTTTGCTAGCATTTTGTTAAGACTTTCTACATCTATGTTTATTAATGACGTTAGCCTGTAATTTTCTTTTTTGTGATATCTTTTCCTGGTTTTCATATCAGGGTGATGGTGGCCTCATGGAATGAGTTTGGGAGTGTTTCTTCCTCTGCAATTTTGTGGAAAAATTTCAGAAGGGTAGGTATTAATTCTTCTCTAAATGTTAGATTGAATTTGCCTGTGAAGCCTTTTGGTCCTGGACTTTTTTTTTGTTGGGAGTTTTCTAATCACAGATTCAATTTCAGTACTGGTAATTGGTCTAGTCATATTTTCTATTTCTTCCTGATTCAGTCTTAGGAGATTGTATCTTTCTAAGAATTTGTCCATTTCTTCTAGATTGTCCATCTTATTGACATATATTTGCTAGTAGTAGTCTCTTGTGATCCTTTGTATATCTGTCATGTGTCAGTTTTAACTTCTCTTTTATCATTTCTCATTTTATTTGGGACTTTTCTCTTTTTTATCTTGACATGTCTGGCTAAAATTTTATCATTTCAGTGAACCAGCTCTTAGTTTCATTGATATTTTCCATTGTTTTTTTTTTTTTTTTAGTCTCTATTTATTTCTGTTCTAATCTTTATGATTTATTTCCTTATACTAACACTGAATTTTGTTTTTTCTTCTTTCTCTAGTTGCTTTAGGCATAAATTTAAGTTGTTTATTTGAGATTTTTCTTGTTTCCTGAGATAAGTTTGTATTGCTATAAAATTCTCTCTTAGTACTGCTTTTGCTGTGTCCCATAGGTTTTGGACCATCATGTTTCATTTTCATTTGTCTCTAGGTATTTTTTTATTTCCTCTTTGATTTCTTCAGTGATCCATTGGTTGTTTAGTAGCATATTATTTACCCTCCAAGTGTTTGTGTTTTTGCAGTTTTTAAATTTTTCCTGTAGTTCTTGTCTCATAACATTGTGGTCAGGAAAGATATTTAATACAATTTGAGTCATCTTAAATTTACCGAGACTTGCTTTTTGGCCCAGCATATGATCTTTCCTGGAGAATGTTCCATGTGCACTTGAAAAGAATGTGTATCCCACTGCTTTTGGATGAAATGCTCTATAAATATCAACCAAGTCCATTTTCTTTTTTTGGGGGGGGCTGTGTTGGGTCTTTGTTTCTGTGTGAGGGCTTTCTCTAATTGCAGCGAGCAGGGGCCACTCTTCATCGCAGTACGCAGGCCTCTCACTATCACGGCCTCTTGTTGTGGAGCACAGGCTCCAGATGTGCAGGCTCAGTAGTTATGGTTCATGGGGCCTGTTGCTCTGCAGCATGTAGGATCTTCCCAGACCAGGGCTTGAACCCGTGTCCCCTGCATTGGCAGGCAGATTGTCAACCACTGCACCACCAGGAAAGCCCCATCAACCAAGTCCATCTGATCTAATGTGTCATTTAAGGCCTGTGGTTTTCTTACTGATTTTCTGTCTGGGTGATCTGTCCATTGGTATAAGTAGGGTGTTAAAATCCCCCACTATTATTGTGTTACTATCAATTTCCAGTTTTATGGCTGTTAGCATTTGCCTTATATATTAAGGTGCTCCTATGTTGGGTGTATATATATTTACAACTATTATAGCTTCTTCTTGGATTGTCCTTTAATCATTATATTTTATCCTTTGTTTCTTGTAACAATCTTTATTTCAAAGTCTACTTTGTCTGATATAAGTATTGCTACTCCAAATTTCTTTTGATTTTCATTTCTGTGGAATACCTTTTTCCGGCCCCTCACTTTCAATCTGTGTATATCTCGATATCTGAAGTGAATATTTTGTAGGCAGCAAATATACAGGTCTTGTTTCTGTAGCCGTTCAGCCAGTCTGTGTCTTTTGGTTGGGACATTTATTCCATTTACATTTAAGGTAATTATTGATATGTATGTTCCTGTTGCCATTTTGTTCATTGTTTTGGATTTGTTTTTGCAAGTCTTTTTCTCCCCTTTCTTCTTTTATTATTTTATCATTTGATGACTATCTTTAGTGTTATGTTTGGATTCCTTTTTCTTTTTTTGTATATTTTATAGATTTTATTTTGCAATTACCATAAGGTTTTTTTTATAGCAATATATATATGTTGCCGATCTCTTAATTTCAAATGCATTTTAGATACCTTACATTTGTATTCTCCTCTCATCCCAGGTACTGTTTTTGACATTATATTTTACATTGAATTTTTTGTGTATCCCTTAACTGCTTATTATAGATACAGATGATTTTACTACTACTTTTGTCTTTTACTGTCCCTACTAGCTTTGTGTGTGAATGATTTCCTATCTTTATTGTATGTTTGCCTTTACCAATGAAATTTTCCATTTCATAACTTTCTTGCTTCTAGTTTTGGTCTTTTCTTTTCTGCCTAGAGAAGTTCCTTTAGCATTTGTTCTAAAGCTGGTTTGGTAGTGCTGAATCCTTTTAGCTTTTGCTTATCTGTAAAGCTTTTGATTTCTCCATCAAATCTGAATAAGAGCCTTGCTGGTTAGAGTATTTATTGGTTATAGGTTTTTCTCTTTCATCTCTGTAAGTATACGGTGCCACTCCCTTCTGGCCTGCAGAGTTTCTGCTGAAAAATCAGGTCATAGCCTTATGGGAGTTCTCTTGTGTGTTATTCATTGCTTTTCACATGTTGCTCCTAATATTCTCTCTTTTTCTTTAATTTTTGTCATTATGTTTATAACGTGTCTTTTGTGTTCCTCTGTGGGTTAATCCTGTATGGGACTCTTTGCTTCCTGAACTTGGGTAACTGTTTCCTTTCCCAAGTTAGTTATTATCTCTTCAAATATTTTCTCAGGCCCTCTGTCTCTCTCTTCTCCTTCTGGGAAACCTATAATGCAATTAGCTTGCTTGATGTCCCAGAGGTATCTTAAACTGTCCTCATTTCTTTTTATTCTTTTTACTTTCTTCTGTTTGGTGGCAGTGATTTCCACTACTCTGTCTTCCAGCTCACTGATCCATTCTTCTGCCTCATTTAGTCTACTATTGATTCCTTCTAGTTTATTTTTCATTTCAGTTATTGTATTCTTCAATTCTGTTTGGTTCTTTATATTTTCTAATTCTTTGTTGAAAACATCTAATTTTTAACTCTGTTCAAGCATTCTCCTGAGTTCTTTGATCATCTTTACAATCATTACTCAGAACTCTTACTTAAGTAGGTTGCCTATTTCCACATCACATAGTTCTTTTTCTGGGGCTTTTTCTTTTTCTTTTGTCAGAAACTTATTCCTCTGTCACGTCATTTTATCTAAATTGCTATTTTTATTTTTATGTATGTGGTAGGTTAGTTACATTTCTTGACCTTGGAGAAGTTGCCCTCTGTAGAAGACATCCTGTTCACCCCAGCAGTGCACTTCCCTCTCATCGCCTAAGGGCCAGGGGCCAACTAGTCCCAGGGTACTGTCTGGCTTGGGTTTGTGGACTCTGTCTGCTGGGTGAAGGACTGTAGTTTTCTTGCTTGTGCTGTCTGCTTCCTGGTGGGTGAGAAAACTTTTTAATAGTTATAGGCTTATTTAGGTTATCTATTTCCTTTTGTGTGAATTTTGGCAGATTGTATCTTTCAAGGAATTGATCTATTTTATCTAGGTTATGAAGTTTGTAGGCATAGAGTTGTCCATATATTTATTGTTTATCATTTTACGGTTCATGGGAGCAGTAGTGATGTCCTCACTTTCATTTCTGATATTAGTAATTTGTGTCTCTCTTTTTTTCCTTAGGTAGCCTAGATAGAGGCTATAGATTTTTTTTTTTTTAATTTTCAGAGAAGCAGATTTTGTTTTGTAGATTTTTCTCTATTGATTTTCTGTTTTCAACTTCATTGGGGTTTGCTCTAATTATTATTATTTCTTTTCTTCTGCTTACTTTGGATTTAATTTGATCTTCTTTTTCTAGTTTCCTAAGGTAGAAATTTATATTATTAATTTTAGATCTTTTCTATTGTATGCATTAAATGCTATAAATGTTCATTTAAATACTGCTTTTTCTATATACCAAAAATTTCGATGGGTTTTTTAAATATTTAATTCAAAATATTTTTAATTTATTTTGAGATTTCTTTTTTGACCCACATGTTATTTAGAAGTTGATTGTTTAATTTCCATGTATTTTCTGGATTTTCAGTTTTCTTTTTTATTAATTATTAATTTCTAGCTTAATATCATCCTTTTTTTTCCTGATAACTTTCCTTGCTTTGATGTTTGGTCTGTCTGAAATTAATTTAACTACTTCTGCTTTCTTTAGATTAGTGTTAGCCTGCTATAATTTCCACCATCCATTTACTTTTAATCTATATATGTGTTCAAATTTAAAGTGTTTTCTTGTGGACAACAGGTAGGTGAGTCTTGCTTTTTGATACACTCTGACATCTCTGTCTTTTAATTGTTACATTTAGACCAGTGATGTTCACATTGGTTATTGATATAGTTGGATCAATATTTACCATATCTGTTACTTTGACTTTGTTGCCCTATTCTTTGTTCTTTTTTGTCTTTCTCTCTTTTTCTGCCTTTTGTGGTTTTAATTGAATATTTTTTATCACTCCATTTTCTCTTCTTTCTCAGCATATTTGTTATATTTTTAAAAAACTTTTTAATGGTTTCCTTAGATTTTGCAATATATATTTACCACTAATCCAATACCACTTTTAAATAACAGTATACCAATTGATGGGTAATTTGAGTACCTTATAATAACAAAGTAATCCCAATTTTCCCTCCTGTCCCTTGTATCAATTCAAAGGACAATCATTTCATTTGTATACTTTCATATAAACATACATGCATAAACATATACATGCATGTATATGTGTACATATATGCATAAGCATATATAGTAGAATACATTGTTATTGTTTTTAGCAAACTGTTTTCTGACAAGTTATTTACAGACACGAATACAATACACATGTTTATCTTTACTTGTTCCATATAGAACAAGTAAAAATGTGTAGATTTTATGTAGATTTGAATTTCTGACCTATATTACTTTTCTTCCTTTTTTTATGTAGATTTGAATTTCTGACCTATATTACTTTTCTTCCTTTTTTTATGTAGATTTGAATTTCTGACCTATATTACTTTTCTTCCTTTTTTTATGTAGATTTGAATTTCTGACCTATATTTCTTTTCTTCTCTCTGAAGAACTACTTTTAATATTTCTTTCAAAGCAGGTTTACTGGCAACAAATTCCCTTATTTTGTGTGACTTAGAAAAAAGTATTTCTCATTTTTCTTCCTCTATATGTTTTTTTTTTCTTTCCTTTTCCTTCTTTCAGGCTTTTTTCTTTGATTTTCTGTAGTTTGAAAATGTTACATCTACATGTAGTTTTTGTTTGTTTGTTTGTTTGTTCTTTGGACATTTATCCCGCTTGCAGTACTCTGAGATTCTTGGATCCGTGGATTGGTATCTGGCATGATTTTGGGAAAATTCTCAGTCATTATTATTTCAAGTATTTCTTTTTTCCTTTCTCTCTTTCTTCTTTGTCTGTTATTCTCATTATGTGTATGTTATTCTTTTGGTGGCTGTCCCACAGACATTGGATATTCTCTACTGTTTCTTTCAGTCTGTGTTCTCTTTGCATTTTAGTTTTCAAGGATTCTATTCATATACGCTTTATCTCAGATTCTTTTCTCAGCCATATCCCATCAACTAAAAAGCCCATCGAAGGTATCTTTCAATTGTCTTCATTCCAAAGGTAGAAAAAATAGTGAAAGAGAAAAATAGAAACAAAGAACAAGGACGATAAAAACAGTTTTAAAAAAACATTTTTGGCTCTTTCTTAGAATTTCCATCTCTCTGTTTACATTGCCCATCTGTTCATGTATGTTTTCTATTTTATCCATTAAAGTCCTTAGCATATTAATCATAATTTTTTAAATTCTTGGTCTGATAATTCCAATATCCCTGACAACTCTGGTTCTGATGAATGCTCTCTCCTCAGATTGCATTTCTTTGCCTTTTGGTGTGCCTTGTACTTCTTGAAAGCTTGATTTGATACACTGAGTAATAGTAACTGCTGTAAATAGACCTTAGTAATGTGGGTTTTGGGGGTGAAGAGATCAGAAGAATTCCATAGTACTATGGTCAGATCTCAGTGTTTAGTGGATCTATGCCTCTGGACTTTGAATTTCCCAGGAGTTTCTCAGTTTTTTCTTCACTTAGGTGGAATAGGATGGCTAGAATAGTCTAGAGTTGGGTATTTTCTTTCCCTCAGTTTAGTTAGGGTCTCATAATACCCTGTAGATTAGGCTTTGGTTAACTAGGTTTCCCTTAGGGCAGGACTTGTTAAGCACAGTATGTATTTCAAAATGGTTCTTTTTTTCCTTCCCCCTGCTAGAAACTGAGGGGAGTTTTCTCAGTAACTACTGTGGGCATCTTGTCAAGCTCCTGTTGGTAAATCTCATGATATTGTGAGGGTTCACCTATGACTAGTTCCCCTTGGAGATTTTTAACTCTCAGACATGTGCATGCTGAGCCTCCAGCAAATTGTCAATTACAGTTCATGTTTCCCTACCTTGGCAGTGGCTCCCACAGTGATTTCCACCTGTGAGCTGCTGCTCTGATAAGGCACAAATCCCAGAATTCACCTGCCTTTCTGTCTCTCCAGTTTTAGGGGTAGTGGTTTGCCGTGTGTTTTCCCCTCTTATGGATTTGAGAAGAGGTGTTTATTTTTTAGTCTGTTCAGTTTTTTACTTGTTTTTAGGACAGAGTGGTCAATTCCTAACTCCTTACATAGGGAACTGGAAAGTAGAAGTCCACAAATTAATTTTGAATAATAGAACTTTGAATCTTAGGGAAAAAACCTGTTTATCTACATACTTGGTGAACAGGGGTATTTCCTGTGTCCTTTGGACAAGCAAGCAAAGCATCTTATCTGTATTATCTACATATTTCAGGCTAAAGTCTTGCCTTTATCAAATATATACATAATATTCCATAAAATATCAAAGTTTGCAGCCATTTATCCAAATATCAAGGAATTGTTATTCTCTGATATTTTTAAATAAATTTCAATTTGTTATAGAGAAAAATATTTTGTTTGAGAAAAATTGTCCTTATGGAGTCAGATAAATATAGAGCAAATGGAAAACAGGAACATAGGTTAATCTGAGATAAATAAAAATAAAATTTAGTAATCAGGAAAAGAATTTTACTGCCTTTTGAATCATCTGTTTCCCAGGAAAAATATGAAATCCATTGACTGAATGGGACCCTTTTCAAAAAGAAAGAAAAAGTTAAACTAGAAAGGATTCTCAGTAAAACACATTAAATTGATTACACCCTTTATTTTCTCTCTAAAACTTACACAAAATATAAAGGAATAAAATAAAAAGGGTGTTTATCCATATGAACTAATAGTAAGTGAAGAGGCAAAAGAAAAAGAGAGTATCAATAACTTCTGAAAGAGACAAGGGATTCATATTTTAGTGTAGCTTAAAGAAACAATAATTCCAGTAGAGCTAAACACCGATTAGAATTGACAGTTTTCCCACTAAATATGAGCATTTTGAGATGCTATTTACCCTAGAATACTAAAGCCAGACACAGAGCTGAAAATGGGAGCATGGTTTGAATGACTTTAGATAGAGTGACTAGAAGATAGACTTCTCTTAGTATTCACAGCCAAGGAGTTAACTTGCCTCCAACTTTCTACCCTCAACAGTAATCTAGATATTCATTCCCTGGAGAATTGAATCCTGAGAAGCTCTGGAATTGTGGTCTCCATTTACACAGAAATTATGGGTAAAGTGTGTGTCTAAAACCAAGGGGATTGGTGAAAGGTGTAAGTGATGCACAACCATGTCCTCTTCTTTGTTCTACTCTCAAAATGCTACAATCCAGGTATCTTATTTTCCAAATGCCATTGCTCTTTTTCAAAGCAAGATAATGGAGGATTTTTTCTTTTTCCTGAACAAGGAGAAACTTCTGTAGAGGAACACATTGTATCATCTGCCACAAATTATGTGCAACATTTGATAAAACTGCAGTGAAACCTGTTAGACAACACACTCCTAAGAAAGCTCACAGAGATTCTAACCAAATTTCTCAGACATAATCTTAAATATGGTTAGAGAATTAATTTTATTGAAAGTAAAAAATGGAAAAGGGCTTGAAATTTGTAAATTAAATTTAATCAGGTAGATTGTTAATGAGATGACCACAGAAAAGTTGGATATCTTGAAAAATGCACAAGAAATGCAAAATATAATTTATGATAGGTCATATAAATAATAAAGGTGAAATACTAGAAGTACCTTTAGATACTATATTAATCTGGTCTTTCTTTTTGACCCAGGAAACTGGAGTGACGTGTCCAAATTTGAAAAGCCTGAAAATTGGCATAGCTATAATTCCTTACATAATTTACATTTATCTCATAATATATATTTTCAAGAAAAGTAATTATATTAAAAGAAATCAAACAGCTTCTTCTCTCACTTCCCTCCCCCACTATCCTTTAAATGAGGCTGACAGTTATGGTAAGAAGTCAGAAAATAAAGTCTGGTTGTATATTTAGTACAGAATAGACATAGCACAGAAGTAGGAATACGTTTAAGAAGGACATAAATAAGGAAGAGAACATAGAAAAATTCTCACTGTGAGTCTCACCAAGTACAGATAGTCCCCTTGCATTTAGGTTGGAGGGAGGTGAGATGACATTATCACACCCTTACACTTTTAGAAGCATATTGAAAGCAGCAGTCACACTGTAGGAAATCCTAGTAACTCCTGCCTGTGACATAAGGTTCTACCACTTTTCACTGTCACTGTCTCCTGTGTTTCAAGGGAGGAATTTGACAGCACAGTACAGACTCTCAAGGCGCTGGGAACAGACGAAATGATGCTGGCAGGCACGGAAGGGTGTGGACTGCTCAGTGGCACAGGGATTCTATACTTAGCTATGTGTGTGCATAAAGGGAATTCAGTTAAGCCACTCCTTCAGCTGGAAAGAATAATTGAGAGGACACTTGAAAATTGTTGTTGATTCATTTGAAATTGTACTATAATTCTATAATAGTGTCCTAGTAGTTTATTTATAAGATAGCCTAGGTTACGCTGCAGTAATAAACTCCAACATCTCAATAGCAAACACAGTAAACATATTTGCTAACACGTTTCTGCCATAGGTCTGAGCAACTCTCCAGGGCAGCTGTCCTCGAAGTTATGGCTCATTTATTTAAGGTGTTTCAATCCTATAACACCTGTGTCTCAACACGTGATTCTGCTTTTGCACCAAGACCACAGATAAAGAGAGTTCTGGAGAGTCTCTCACTGACAGTCAAACATTTTGATTTAGAAGTAATACATGCCAATTCCTGTCAGGGACGACTGTTCAGATATAGTCATATAATCACCTAACTTCAAGGAGTCAAAAAGTATAAGCCTTCTGTGAGCAATAAAACAGAACTGGAGGCAAGTAAGGGCTTGAAATCTCTGCTATAGCTGGTGAAGTGTCTATTCCAAATGCAAAAGCAAAGATTCACCAGAAATAATTAATAGAAATTGTAGAAAAATTGAAGAAATGGGAAAAATGCATAATGTTTTTTTTCCAATTATTATATTGTGAAGTTGCTGACATTATCTTGGGATTAAAAGGGAAATTTTGATTCTTGTGCATTTCTGTGAGAAATAGGAAAATAAATAAATAAATGATAGCTAATAAATTAGTAGAGGTTAATGAAAGAAACAAATCTTTTATCAAATTTCTGAAACTGTAATGGATTGCTGAGTGATATCATAGAATCTTAAACCTAGGGTTTTTAAAGAATTGCTGTAGAAGACGGTATTGCAAACATTCTTGGGGATAAGAATCACATACAGATTGCTTAGTCTTTCTCTTTGAAATACTGATTCATAAATCTATTTTCAGGTCAGATTTTTTTTTTTTTTAATGAAAGCTCCATGTGATTGAAGTTGAGTGGCAATGCTGCAATAAGATGTATGTATTTTCCTTTCTAATTCTATTGGTCCATTTTCATTCTAACTACATAAATCTATGGATATTTTTCTATAGAGAGATAATTTTCAGCTTTATTACGTAGTTAACTTCAGTGGCAATTATTTCTCGTAAATTAATCTCTAGATGCATATCTTAAAAGGACAATTTAATGGTAGAAGAGGTATGTTTTAAAAGAATAATTGGCATCACAGGTTTATGAGTTTTGTTGTTTTTCATTCTGTCTCACATCTGCATTATAAACAACTATAAACACTTCTGAGTTATCTACCATTAGTTAATCATATAAGAGATTACTGCTATACATTAGAATTATTGCTCTGCCTTCTTAAGAGGAGTTAACTTAAAAGAAACTAGACCTCTAAGTCCCTGCTTCAATGTTTTCTCTCATCTACAATAATTTTCTTGGAGAAATGCCATATCTGCCTTCAGCTATTAACTCAATGATTCTGTCCTTTTACTGAAAAATTCAGTGTTTATTCATAGAACACACATGCTACAATATTACAGTGATTATCTATTTTCTTTGTGGTCGAAATGCCACCTGCAATAAATATAGCTTTCTTAGAAGGCTGACATCCACAACGTCATCTATCAATACTCAAATTATGAGGAGCATTTTTTCTGCTATAAAGAATAATAAATACCAAAATAAATATCATAAAGGTACTCATCTTCCAATTTACTCATGTTTAAAATTAAAGTGGTTATTGTCTATGTGAAATAAACAACTCAATTTAGATGATTTTTGCATTTGCAAAATTATTATAAAATATTTATATAATTTAAAATACTTTATATTAGGATATACTAATATTAACGTTTGAAAATTTAATGGCTTGAGAATAGCATTCTTAGCTTATTTTGAGAATGTAAATAATAAATTATTTTTTGTTCTTTGTGTGCTAAGTATTAAGAGAATTAAGTTAATCTGTATGTTATTTTCAAAATTTAACTTTAGATCATTGTCCAGTGTAACTCTGGATAAAGATTCAAAACAATTTACAGTCATACCTCATTTTAATGTTCTTTGCTTTATTGAGCTTCACAGATATTGCATTTTTTACAAATTGGAGGTTTGTGGCAACCCTATGTAGAGCAAGTATACCAGTGCCATTTTTAAACAGCATTTGCTCACTTTGTATCTCTGTGTCACATTTTGGTAACTCTTGCAGTATTTCAAATACTCTACCAGCAGGTTATATAAAAAATTATAACTCACTGAAGGCTCAGATGATGGTTAGCGCTTTTTAGTAGTAAAGTATTTTTAATTAATGTATGTACATTGTTTTTTTTAAAGCATAGTGCTACTGCACACTTAATAGACTACAGTATAGTGTAAACAAAAGTTGTGGGACTCTATTGTGATATTCACTTTATTGTATGGTCTGGAATTAAATCTACAATAATTCTACGGTACACCTATCTGATATTCTTTATTACTGTGAGTTAAAATATAACACATTAAAGTCTTTAAAATATGCTCTATGTGCATATTTAAACAGAAGTTATTCAATTAAAAACATTTAATTCTATAATATGTGGTTGTATATAGATTGTTTTCATAGATTGAAAAATAATTTAAATTTATATATGCTAAAATATTAATACTAGTTACCTCTGGATTATAATTTACATAACTCTTTTCAGAGCATTTCTTAAAGACTTTTACATTCATTATGTATAATTATATAATAATTGTAAAAACAAAAATGTTAAGTATTTAGTATATTTTAAGAGTATAACATTCAGTTTAAATAGCAGATATTAAAAGATAACATTTCAGTGTGCTGTAGGCTGATACATAGTTTTTTCTACAAGTCAAACTTGGGTACTCTATTTTCTTTTCCATAAATATTTAGAAAGACTCAAGTATTTATAGCAAAAGTATTCTCTCTAATTGTATTACAATAAAACAATATCCACACATTATGGTGGAAAGCCTATTTATAATGCTCCTGCTATAGAAATGAAGCCAGCTGATTACTGAGGAACAAACTCGTGGGTGAGAGTTTTGACAAATGACTAGGCAAATATTCCAAGTGTACATAAATATTTAATTCCAAGTATATGTAAATAAAAGTGACTAGTTTTCTTTCTTTAATTGAGAAAAATCTTAAGGGTTATACATTTTTTTCTGGGAATAACTTAAGAACAGCTTTATTGTGACCCATTTTTATATGAAATATTAGTTTCATTGCTTGCTAATTTTAGATCATATTTGTGGATCAGGTATTCTTTTAGCACTTTGTATGTATTATTTTAGTAAATCCTTACAAAATCTTTGTGAAGTATGTATTATTTTTCCCAACCTGGCAATGGGAAACTAAAGCATGGCCATTAAAAAAAAAATGCCCAAGCTCACACAGTTAATAAGTTGCATATTTGAACCCAGAAAATCTAGTTGCTGTGTTAATCTCTGTTATATTGAGATCCTAGAGAGTACATACATTCAGTTTTGATTGCTGCTTTGATTAAGGCTTAATCAGAGGTTTATTTAAAATCTTTTTCCTTTTCATTTAAGTTCCAAATTCAAAATATATAAAAGGTAATATGTTGACAATCTTCCCTCTTAACCTTATTCCCTGTAATGATGTGAATTTTGTCTTCTATAAAATATATATTCATGTTGTCTTTTTTCCCTATTGAGGTGTTAATATTTTTATTAGCTAAATGTGGGTAGCTCAGTACTAAAAGAACTTCCCACCAGTATGCGACAGAAGCCTAGAATGGCTTGGAGTTTGGAAGATATATGTGTCTTTGTTTTCTGGTATCCAAGATCCATGGATTCTTGGCTTTGTCTCAACCAATCAGTCCATTTACCCAAGGGTGTTTGATATGGAAAAGTTAGAGAAATATCTTTGATATAAGGGTGGTGAATATTTTTCCTAGTGTTTTAACCCCTTTTATGATAATTTTTATGCAGAGTTTTAAAATTTTACGCAGTTGTTTTTTTATAAGTCCTTTATGGCTTCTGGGATTTGTGTGGAAGTTAGAAAAGACTTTACTACCTGAGGATTATATAAAAATACCACCATGATTTTTTCTAGTATTTTATGAAAGTTTTATATATATCTAAGATTTTAATCCTTTTGGAATTGATCAGGTATAGCATATATGGCATGGTACTTAACTGTACTCCAGTTCTTTGACCAAATATCCCAGCACGATTTATTCCTTCAATGACTTTAGGTATGTTTATTAAATAAAAAAGCTGAAAGTATAATTGGCTTTTTTATGGACTTTCAACTCTGCTGCTTGGATTTCTTGGTTTATTCATATGCCGTTAGAATGTGCTTAACATTACTGAGGCTTTATAACTGATAGAAAGACCCTCCTGTTTATCTGTTTATCAAAGGGAAAACTTTCATAATTTTCAAGATACTAATGCTTTCCTTTTTCCATAGAATCTTTTCTAGCCAAAAGACTTTCTGTTAGTGTTTTTATTTAGATTATGTTAAATTTATGATGCAATTTATGGTAAATTGGTAACTTTTTCTTTAATAAGCGTTGTACACATCATTTTTTTTCCTGATTTATTCATTGTCTATTTATTTTCTTAGGATAAATTTTCTGCATAGATTTTTTTTTCATCCAAGAAAATGGCCTTTTTTTTTTATCAGTACAGAGCATTTTTATCCTTCAGAAGCATTTTAAAATTTTATTTTTTAAAAAATTTCTTACGAATATCATTCCTAAGTTATATAGCACGTCCATGGTTATTAGGAATCAAAATTTTCTTACATTGTGTGTGTGTTCAATTTGATTATATAACATATTTATGTCTATATATAGTTTTTATACCACTCTTTTAAGTTATTTATATTAGTTTCTTAGTTGATTCACTTGGATCTTCCAAATTTAAATATATCATTTGATAATACAGATTATTTTATTTGTTTCTCACACATTTTTATGGTTCTAATTTATTTCTTGTATCTAATTATTTTCACAATTACTTCTAAAATGCCTATTTTACTTATGTATATGTAGGAACTGAGATTATTTTATGGTTAAAGAAGTATAAATTTACTATATAGCCTGTTAAAACTAAAAAATAAAAATGGATATTAAACATCTTTAAGATGTTTAATTGTCTTCTAAGCACTGATAGGAACTTTCATGTAATATTTTTCCTTATATTTATTGATAGACTGGCACATTAACTGATTTACCAATTTTGAACCATCTTTACTTTCCTAGAATAAATATAACTTTGATTTTGTTACTTTTTTTTTTTTTTTTTTTTTTTTTGGTATGCGGGCCTCTCACTGTTGCGGCCTCTCCCGTTGCGGAGCACAAGCTCCGGACGCGCAGGCCCAGCGGCCATGGCCCACAGGCCCAGCCGCTCCGCGGCACGTGGGATCCCCCCAGACCAGGGCACGAACCCGTGTCCCCTGCACCGGCAGGCGGACTCTCAACCACTGCGCCACCAGGGAAGCCCTGATTTTGTTACTTTTTAATGTACTTCTAACTTCTTTAGTTAATGTTTCATTAATAATTATCTTATTGATAATTGAAAGTGAATTAATGAATTTTAAATTATATAGTCGTTAATTTTTTGCTGAAATTTCACCATAAAGTTTTTGTGCCGTTTTTTTTTTTTTTTTTTTTTTTGAGGAAGGGTTAACTGTACTTCTTTATTTCTGACTTCTATGGGAATTTGGTATGTTTTCATTTGTATTTTTTGAAGGCAGTTTTGATCAATATTATTTTTTTTGCTAGAAATCCACCTATTATCAAAATTGTTAAATGTCCTCTTATGACAAAATAAAGTGGATAATTCATCTTTTGATGAGTTGTTTTAAAGAATCAAAATGTGAATTTATTACTTCTATAGGTTTGTTGTATGTTTTAAATCTTTTTTCTCTTTGCTATCTTAATCCCTTTGTTCTTCTTTCCTTAAGTTTATTTTAAATATTACTATGGAGAATTATGAGGCTACATGGATCTCCCACTCCTGTTTTGAAAGATTTTCATCTCTTTGTCTTTTTGTCTTTAACTCCTAAGATTTGTTCTATTCTGTTGTTTTGCTTTCTCCTTGAAGATTCCATGTATGTGCATATATGTAGGTTATTATTTTTCTGTCTTCTATATCCACAAGCTTCTCTTTGATTCAATTAATCTTCTTTTTACCCATGTTTTTAGGATATCGGTATCCTGGGACACCTTACTTTGTTTCTTGTGACGTCTGTTTTTACTTATTTTCCTATTAATGCCATATTTATTTGTGGGAAATATTTATACCACCTACTTTTATTCTGAGAAAAAAGTACACTATTTAATTTCCTTGTGTTTACCGTTTGTCCTGAGGTGTTGCTTTCCTGCTTTTTTTTTAATAATATTGTCATATAACTATATTCGATTGCAATTTGTACTTATTTTATTGCACCATTTATTCTCAAATAATTTATATCACTGACTTCTTATTTTATTTTTTCATTTGCTTGTGTTATCTTTGCATAGATTCTGTGTTGGTTCATTTTAAATAATAAGCACCGAGTAACTGGGATTTAGTAAACCATGCTACTTGGGGTAATTTGATGGTAGTGAAGTATCAGGGTCATGTTTCATGCTGGAATATTTCTTGGGGTACAGTTATGTGTTTTGGTTCTTACTGGGCTTCTCGCCATCCAAAGAAAAAAAAGACTCTTGTTGGGTATTTCACAGTGGAAAGATTATTTTCTCTGATGCTACAGAAGCACAGTGAATCTGGAAATATGTTTTTTTGGTGAGATTCTTTATTTATACTCACCCCCTCTGCCTTTTGGAAACCAACCAGATCCATGGTGACACAAGGAACTACTATTCAGGCAGCAGCCAACATGGATATAAAGTTTGTTCCACACCTTGAGAAATGTAAATTTTGCTACACAAAGCCATTAAGTCTTTTGGATGCTGAGTTATCTTTCCAACTTCTCTTTGTTTTACTTTTCCTGCACAGATATTGTAGCTGTTATATCTTTGCAGCTTTTAGAAGCCTTACCATCATTTTGTCCCATCAGTTTGTAAATATTTCACTGTTTTCTAGTTTCCAGTGTTGTTGATGAGATGCATACCTGAATCTTTTCTTTCACAATCAAATTGTATTGGAATTGTGAGCAATTTCTCTCTCTCTCTCTCTCTCTGTCTTTCTCTGTCTCTCTCTCTCTCTCTGTCTTTCTCTGTCTCACTCTCTCACTCTGTCTGTCTCTTTCTGTCTTTCAAGACTGGATTTGAACAGGTTAATCATCTAACAGTTTTTTTCTTAATTGCTGTATAAAAGTTTGACTATTCTCTCTACATAAATTCTTACTTTTTTCATATGTCACTCTTCATTCTGTTTAGTGAGACTTAAAATTCATCTTTAGTATTATTAAATATTGCCTCTGCTTCTCTTTATTTACATTTGTCTAGTGTATCTTTATTCAACTTCTATTTATAAGCTTACTTTGTCCTTTTCGTCAGAGTTTTCTTTTAATAGTATAGAACTAGTTTTCAATTTTTTACTGAAAGTCTCTGTTCATTAGAGAATATACTCTATTTATTATACTGCAATGATTGATATATTTAACTTTTCCATTTTATTTTACTCTTTATTGTCTCGATTCTTTCCTTTCTCTTTTTCCATATCACCTAATCCCTCACGAAGAGTACCTTTGTCCTCATTGTTTCCCTATGTTCATTCAGATAGGTTGTAACTTTTACTTTTACTTGCCCCTTCTCTAGCCATTTAAGTTTTTCATTTTATTATAATAA
This sequence comes from Globicephala melas, assembly GCF_963455315.2. NCBI lineage: Eukaryota > Metazoa > Chordata > Mammalia > Artiodactyla > Delphinidae > Globicephala > Globicephala melas. The sequence goes on from NC_083317.1 coordinate 35,442,784, forward strand.
TTTTCTAATTTTAGTTTCAGAACACACTAAATTTCCTCGAATTATGGCTCTTCTATATCAAGAATCCTTATTAAGCTATTTTTTTTACATATACCGTTTCACTTTTTCACTACTTATTTAGATTTCAAACATTTTACCAAGTTACTAATATTTTATATATTCCAAGTGATTTTATAATTACCTAGATTTATTAATATTTTTTATGAAGTCCATGATCATATTATTTTTTTTCTCTTTTCCTATTTTCCCATAATTAATTTGTTGCTCTGGTATATTTACTTTTTGGTTAAACTCTTAGATATTGCTCTTAGAGAGAGTGAAGGTTGATACTGTCTCTCCTTCCTTACATATCTGAAAACATTTACATTTCCACTATATAATAGTTGAATGATATCCTGACTAGGTATAGAATTATTGGGAATTAACTTTCTTTCCCCATAATTTTATAAATGCTATTACTTATGCTGTATCTGTTTAAAGTTGTTGATTCCTATTATTTAAAAGATGATTCTTCTCCTATCTGGCAACTTGTCAGAATCCCTGTTTATATTTTCAAGATTTACTTAGGGTTATATCATTTTATAATCTTCCCTGGCATAAATTTGATAAAACATTCAATCAGAAAACTTCAATATTTCATTATTACTTATTTAATTATTTCCTAATTTTTCTCTGTTCTTTTTTCCCCCTCCTGCCAATTCAGTGGTACTTTAAATTCTGCTCTTTTCTGATCCATTTGATATTACTTATTTTTAGAGTCATAAAATAACTCCATGGTAATATTTAAAAGTTGTTTTTAGTAGGAGAGACAAGACAGAGTATATTTACTCCATCTATCCCAGATCAGGAAACTCCGTAGTGTTTGAAATGCCGAAAGGAAAAAAAAAAAAAAAAGAAAAAAAAAGCTAGTTTAAACAGTAGAGTAATCAAAGATTAAGAAATAATTGGTAGACTTAAAGATATACCTAAGAATTACTCCATATATTAAAGAGATACATATGGAGATGAAAAATACAAAAGGCATGTTCAGAATCAAGGAAAATAAAATGAAGTACAATGTATATTAAATGAGAATTCCAGAATTAATGGTAAAGAGAATAAGGGAGAGCAAATATTCAAAAAGATAATAGCTGTGAAATTCCTAAAACAAATAAAAATCATTCTAGAATGAATAAAAATTATTGATAAACATAACTTCTGTTTACATAACATTGCTCTAAAATATGTGTGGCTGGGAAAAAAGATACATGTAAGATATGTAACCAACAAAGGTATTGTGTTGGATATCTAAATCCATTCTACAAATCAATATGAAAAAAATATGGGAAGAAGAGACAAAAAATATGAAGAGTCTTTTTTTTTCTCAAAAGAGGAAACAATAAATGAGAATAAAAATATATACAAAGTTTACTCTCTTTGGTAATGAAATATATGGAAATTAAAACCATAAAGAGACCTCATTTTACACGTTTTAAATTTATTCACTGAGTATTCATTAAATACAAAGCATTGTATTAAGAACTCCAGGGGCTTTAAAGTCGGAGAATACAAAGCAGGTTAACTGCCATCACCAAGTTTACAAAAAGGTAGAGAAGAAATAATTTCTATGGAGATAGGTTAAGAAAATAGTATCCCAGTTTGAGGGAACAATAAGCTATTAAGACAATAAAATGACGTATGGAAAAGAGATGCAGTACTTAAATTACTTACAGAAAACTAACAGTATGTGTGAACCTTCCCCAACTAAAAATGCAAGTCTAACTAAAATATTTCTTATTTTGGGCTTCCCTGGTGGTGCAGTGGTTGAGAGTCTGCCTGCCGATGCAGGGGACACGGGTTCATGCCCCGGTCCGGGAAGATTCCACATGCCGCAGAGCACCTAGGCCCGTGAGCTATGGCCACTGAGCCTGCGCGTCTGGAGCCTGTGCTCCGCAACAGGAGAGGCCACAACAGTGAGAGGCCCGTGTACTGCAAAAAAAATAAAAATAAAAAATAAAGAAAAATTTTCTTATTTTTTGAAACAGCATTAACTGTTCATTCTATATACAGTAGTGAACTAGTGTTTATCATCTAAAAATTAGTGCTACATATGTGTGCTTCCCTCAATACATGTTAAAAATTTTAAGAACAGCAATACTGCTTTTTCATTTTGGACAGAGAGAATTCATGACTGTATCTGTCCCATAGCAAATTTTGCTTACATGAATAAAATGTAAAAAAATGTTTATTCAATACGACAGAAGTTGAAACCTAGGCAAAAAAAAAAAAACTCTACTGTCATTGGTAGACAACGAAAAACTCAGTAAAGTTGGAGTAAGATGATCAAAACCATATATATATATATATATATATATATATATAATACAGCAGATTCTTATTAGTCATCAATTTTATACACATCAGTGTACACATGTCAATCCCAATCACCCAATTCATCACAGCAGCACCACCACGACCCCACCACTTTCCCCCCCTGGTGTCCATATGTTTGTTCTCTACATCTGTGTCTCAATTTCTGCCCTGCAAACTGGTTCATCTGTGCCATTTTTCTAGGTTCCACATATATGCATAAATATATAATATTTGTTTTTCTCTTTCTGACTTACTTCACTCTGTATGACAGTCTGTAGATCCATCCACATCTCAACAAATTACCCAATTTCATTCCTTTTTATGGCCGAGTATTATTCCATTGTATATATATATATATATATATATATATATATACCACATCTTCTTTATCCATTCTCTGTCGATGGGCATTTAGATTACTTCCATGACCTGGCTATTGTAAATAGTGCTGCAATGAACATTGGGGTGCATGCGTCTTTTTGAATTATGGTTTTCTCTGGGTATATGCTCAGTAGTGGGATTGCTGGATCATATGGTAATTCTATTTTTAGTTTTTTAAGGAACCTGAATACTGTTCTCCATAATGGCTGTATCAATTTACATTCCACCAACAGTACAAGATAGTTCCCTTTTCTCCACACCCTCTCCAGCATTTGCTGCTTGTAAATTTTCTGATGATGCCCATTCTAACTGGTGTGAGGTTGTACCTCATTGTAGTTTTGATTTGTATTTCCCTAATAATTAGTGATGTTGAGCTGCTTTTCATGTGCTTCTTGGCCATCTGTATGTCTTCTTTGGAGAAATGTCTATTTAGGTCTTCTGCCCATTTTTGGATTGGATTGCTTGTTTTTTTAATATTGAGCCGCATATGCTGTTTATATATTTTGGAGATTAATCCTTTGTCAGTTGCTTCATTTGCAAATATTTTCTCCCATTCTGAGTGTTGTCTTTTCATCTTGTTTATGGTTTCCTTTGCTGTGCAAAAGCTTTTAAGTTTCATTAGTTCCCATTTGTTTATTTTTGTTTTTATTTCCATTACTCTAGGAGGTGGATCAAAAAAGATTTTGCTGTGATTTATGTCAAAGAGTGTTCTTCCTATGTTTTCCTCTAAGAGTTTTATACTATCCAGTGTTATGTTAAGGTCTCTAATCCATTTTGAATTTATTTTTGTGAGTCGTATTAGGGAGTGCTCTAATTTCATTCTTTTACATGTAGCTGTCCAGTTTTCCCAGCACCACTTATTGAAGAGACTGTCTTTTCTCCATTGTATATCCTTGCCTCCTTTATCATAGATTAGTTGACCATAGATGTGTGGGTTTTTCTCTGGACTTTCTATCTTGTTCCATTGATCTATGTTACAGTTTCTGTGCCAGTACCATATTATCTTGATTACTGTAGCTTTATAGTATATCTGAAGTCAGGGAGACTGATTCCTCCAGCTCTGCTTTTTTCCCTCAAGACTGCTTTGGCTATTTAGGGTCTTTGTTTCTCCATACAAATTTTAAGATTTTTTTTTCTAGTTTTGTAAAAAAATGCCATTGGTAATTTGATAGGGATTGCACTGAATCTGTAGATTCCTTTGAGTAGTATAGTCATTTTCACAGTATTAATTCTTCCATTCTAAGAACATGGGATATCTCTCCATCTGTTGGTATCATCTTTAATTTCTTTCAGCAGTGTCTTATAGTTTTCTGCATACAGGTCTTTTGTTTCCCTAGGCAGGTTTATTCCTAGGTATTTGATTCTTTTTTTTGCAATGGTAAATGGGAGTGTTTCCTTAATTTCTCTTTCAGATTTTTCATCGTTAGTGTATAGGAATGCAAGAGATTTCTGTGCATTAATTTTGTATCCTGCAACTTTGCCAAATTCATTGATTAGCTCTAGTAGTTTTCTGGTGGCATCTTTAGGATTCTCTATGTATAGTATCATGTCATCTGCAAACAGTGACAGTTTTACTTCTCCTTTTCAAATTTGTGTTCCTTTTACTTCTTTTTCTTCTCTGATTGCCATGGCTAGGACTTCCAAAACTATGTTGAATAATTGTGGTGAGATTGGACAACCTTGTCTTGTTCCTGATCTTAGAGGAAATGTTTTCAGTTTTTCACCATTGAGAATGATGTTTGCTGTGGGTTTGTCATATATGGCCTTTATTATGTTGAGGTAGGTTCCCTCTATGCCCACTTTCTGGAGAGGTTTTATCATAAATCAGTGTTGAATTTTGTCAAAAGCTTTTTCTGCATCTACTGAGATGATCATAAGGTTTTTCTTCTTCAATTTGTTAATATGGTGTATCATATTGATTGATTTGTGTATATTGAAGAATCCTTGCATCTTTGATAAGTTCCACTTGATCATGGTGTATGAACCTTTTAATGTGTTGTTGGATTCTGTTTGCTAGTATTTTGTTGAGGACTTTTGCATCTATATTCATCAGTGATATTGGTCTGTAATTTTCTTTTTTTGTAGTATCTTTGTCTGGTTTTGGTATCAGGGTGATGACAGCCTCATAGAATGAGTTTGGGAGTGTTTCTTCCTCCACAATTTTTTGGAAGAGTTTCAGAAAGATGGGTGTTAGCTCTTCTCTAAATGTTTGATAGAATTCGCCTGTGAAGCCATCTGGTCCTGGACTTTTGTTTGTTGGAAGATTTTTAATCACAGTTTCAATTTCATTACTTGTGATTTGTCTGTTCATATTTTTGATTTCTTCCTGGTTCAGTTTTGGAATGTTATACCTTTCTAAGAATTTTTCCATTTCTTCCAGGATATCCATTTTATTGGTATAGAGTTGCCTGTAGTAGTCTCTTAGGATGCTCTGTATTTCTGTGGTGTCTGTTGTAACTTCTCCTTTTTCATTTCTAATTTTATTTATTTGAGTCCTCTCCCTCTTTTTCTTGATGAGTCTGCTAATGGTTTATCAATTTTGTTTCTCTTCTCAGAGAACCAGCTTTTAGTTTTATTGATCTTTGCTATTGTTCTCTTTGTTTCTATTTCATTTATTTCTGCTATGATCTTTATGATTTCTTTCCTTCCGCTAACTTTGGGTTTTGTTTTTCTTTCTTTAGTTCCTTTAGGTGTAAGGTTAGATTGTTTATTTGAGATTTTTCTTGTCTCCTGAGGTAGACTTGTATAGCTATAAACTTCCCTCTTAGAACTGCTTTTGCTGCATCCCATAGATTTTGGGTCGTCTTGTTTTCATTGTCATTTGTCTCTAGGTATGTTTTGATTTCCTCCTTGATTTCTTCAGTTATCTCTTGGTTACTTAGTTACGTATTGTTTAGCCTCCATGTGTTTGTGTTTTTTACATTTTTTTTTGCCTGTAATTGATTTCTAATCTCATAGCATTGTGGTCAGAAAAGAGGCTTGATATGATTTCAATTTTTTTTAAATTTACTGAGGCTTGATTTGTGACCCAGGATGTGATCTATCCTGGAGAATGTTCCATGCACACTTGAGAGGAAAGTGTAATCTGCTGTTTTTGGATGGAATGTCCTATAAATATCAATTAAATCTATCTCGTCTATTGTGTCATTTAAAGCTTGTGTTTCCTTATTTATTTTCATTTTGGATGATCTGTCCATTGGTGTAATGAGGTGTTAAAGTCCCCCACTATTATTGTGTTACTGTCGATTTCCTCTTTTAGAGCTGTTAGCAGTTGCCTTATGTATTGAGGTGCTCCTATGTTGGGTGCATATATATTTATAAGTATTATATCTTCTTCTTGGATTGATCCCCTGATCATTATATAGTGTCCTTTCTTGTCTCTTGTAACATTCTTTATTTTAAAGTCTATTTATTTGATATGAGTATTGCTATTCCAGCTTTCTTTTGATTCCGATTTGCATGGAATATCTTTTTCCATTCCCTCACTTGCAGTCTGAATGTGTCCCTATGTCTAAAGTTGGTCTCTTGTAGACAGCATATGTATGGGTCTTGTTTTTGAATCCATTCAGCAAGCCTCTGTCTTTTGGTTGGAGCATTTAATCCATTCATGTTTAAGGTTATTATAGATATGTATGTTCCTATGATAATTTTCTTAATTGTTTTTTGGTTTGTTTTTGTAGGTCCTTTTCTTCTCTTGTGTTTCCCTCTTAGAGAAGTTCCTTTAGAATTTGTTGTAGAGCTGGTTTTGTTGTGCTGAATTCTGTTAGCTCTTGCTTGTCTGTAAAGTTTTTGATTTCTCCATCAAATCTGAATGAGATCCTTGACAGGGATAGTAATCTTGGTTGTAGTTTCTTCCCTTTCATCACTTTAAGTATATCATGCCACTCCCTTCTGGCTTGTAGAGTTTCTGCTGAGAAATCACTGTTAACCTTATGGGAGTTCCCTTGTATGTTAGTTGTCTTTTTTCCCTTGCTGCTTTCAATAATTTTTCTTTGTCTTTAATTTTTGTCAGTTTGATTACTCTGTGTCTCAGCATATTTCTCCTTGGGTTTATCCTGTATGGGACTCTCTGTGCTTCCTGGACTTCGGTAGCTATTTCCTTTCCAATGTTAGGGAAGTTTTCAACTATAATCTCTTCAAATATTTTCTCTGGTGTTTTTTCTCTCTCTTCTCCCTCTGGGACACCTATAATGCGAATGTTGTTGCATTTAATGTTGTCCCAGAGGTCTCTTAGGCTGTCTTCATTTATTTTCATTCTTTTTTCTTTATTCTGTTCCACAGCAGTGAATTCCACCATTCTGTCTTCCAGGTCACTTATCCATTCTTCTGCCTTAGTTATTCTGCTATTGATTCCTTCTAGTGAAGTTTTCATTTCAGTTATTGTATTGTTCATCTCTGTTTGTTCTTTAATTCTTCTAGGTCCTTGTTAAACATTTCTTGCATCTTCTCAATCTTTGCCTCCATTCATTTTCTGAGGTCCTGGATCATCTTCACTATCATTATTCTGAATTCTTTTTCTGGAAGGTTGCCTATCTCCACTTCATTTAGTTTTTTCTTTTTTCTGGGGTTTTATCTTGTTCTTTCATCTGGTACATAGTCCTCTGCCTTTTCATTTTGTCTATCTTTCTGTGAATGTGGTTTTTTCCCACATGCTGCAGGATTGTAGTTCTTCTTGCTTTTGCTGTCTGCCCTCTCCAAAACCATATTTTAAGAAGATTAATTTACCTGTCCTGTACTTGATAGACTGGAGAAGGAAAAGACTGAGTTACAAGGCAATTAGAGTCCATTGTGAGAGAATCAGCATGTGAATAAAGGTAGCAGCAGATGAGTAAAAATGATGGGAACATTCAGCAGGCAAATTGAATATTAAATGAACAGGATTTAATAGCCCATAAGGAGGATACTGATGGTTAGAAGAAAACAAAGGAGGAAAGGATAAAGGATATTTGTTCAGAATTAAACTTCTCTATAGTGTGGTGAGCAGACCATTCCAACTGCATGTTAGAAGATGAAATTAATCTAGTAAACCAGTTAAAGGGAAGGAAACACCAACTTAATTGAGTTGTGTGCCAATTATATCTAGGGCAGCTCAGAATTAAAAATGTAAAAACAAAATGTTGATTCTGCATGAAATATGCAAATTATTCAGTGTGGAAATTATTTCTGGGAGGAGATGTATATTGTAAAGGATAATATTAACAAAAGAGTAAATAGAATTGGAAAACAGGAGTAGCAGATGTTATCTTTTGTTTCCTACTTGTCAGAGCCAACAAGTCTTGCATTCTTGACATTATGAGTTAAATTGTCACCCACCCTCCACTAGGCATCAGGTGTTTGAGCTTAATCTCAATACTGGATAGGAAACCTTCAAACAAAAAGTGATACTGTACTCTGGAAGCACTGCTATTGAAGTTTTAAAAATATGAGCCAGTATTATCAATTTCTTCATATATGATTGGTCAGTATGAATCAGGATATTTGTATTATCCTTTAAATCTTAAAGAATTTTAAAGTTCTTTCCTTTCATTGTCGATCTGTCTACACATACATAACCTATACTCCACTCTTTTCTATATCAGACATATAAATAATATATTGAAATTACACTAAGTTATTCCTGAACACTCAGAACTATATTCAAGAGTCAGAAGTTAATTTTCAAATGCTATTTTAAATTTTCTAACATGGATAATACTTGCTTTATACATAGGTAGGAACCGATATGAGGTTGTTTTGGAAATCTAAATCTACTCTCCAGCTTAGATACAGTTTCTATGTAAATAGCTCATTTTTTTAATGTTTACTTTTATATTGCAGATGTGTCCTATTTCAAACTAAAATTGAACAAACTATGTTGGTGAATTATCATGCTCTAAGATGCAATCACCTGTATATGTTTAATAATTTTAATTCATAACATATTGCCATAGATTTTACCAGAAAAAAGTGGTTTAAAGTCAGAAGAACTAATTTTTGTTAAAATATTATTTGATTTAACATCTTTGCCATTCAGTTTCTCTCTCGCTAATGTATGAGAGTGAGGTTTGCTTATCACTACTTCAAAAGGATAACTAGTTGATGATTGGAATATTCACCAGTGTAGTACTTCTAGGATCATAAAAATTGATTAGTACTTAAAAAAATATTTTTGTTTTTGATAGCTTGGATATAAAATTATCTCTTTAGTCTTACTTTATATTTATAATCACCGTTGAGATGAAAGTTGATTTCTCCATCAGCCGGCTCTTGTCTCTGTTATTTCTGACCACATCTATTCTTGTCACTTTTTTGAATCACATTTTTCCCCTCACAAGGATTAATGTTTTCTTCTTTTAAATACCAAAATTTTCTTCTTTTAAATAACACCACAATGATATTATTGAACAAAGTACATATCAATGAATTTTTTTCTAGACACTCCAAAAATAGTTGCATTTTTTTCTGTTATCTGGCATGATGAGACAATCAGATTCTCTATGGAATTAAGTATTCCTATTAATAGCTTTATCATAATCTATATATGAAATATCAGTTTCCAACAAATAAAAAAATTATAAAAAAGTTCTAACACTAAATACACACACAATTCATATATATGTTTTCATTCTTCATAAATTACTCCAAAACCTTGCAATACCTTGAGGTCATCAATAGTAACTTTATTAACTATTTTACAGTAAAAGACCTTCATCTTTCATCTTTTTTTCTTTCTATCAATCATATAAACATTTTTAATTATAATTTTTAGTAGGAAATATGATCTGCAAGTTATTTTAGATGTTATATGGCATAGAAAAGTTGACTTTACATGCTCCCTCTACCAAGAAAATATGTTAATCTTTTGGTCACTCAAATATTTCATTCTTATTTCCACAATCCCCATGTTGTACTCTAATAGCAGGAATAGATCATTTTATTAACCCATATACCTTTCTAACCTGTGTATAAGAATAACTAATAATGTAAAATTTTCAGAAATGTGCTTTGTTCCAACTAAAACAAATTGGATAAAATGTGTCTTCCAGTAATTTTTATCAGACAGAAAATAAGCAGAAACCAAACATATAATCCAACATACATAAAGGTCATTTATGTTAATGATCATGGTGAAACATATATGTGAATATTCTTATTTTATGGTTATTTTGTGTGATTGGGGGCCAAAAAAATTAATTTGTATCATTGAAACTTTTGAGTATTACTTTAAACATCAAAGAAAAATATGTATTTAAAATACATGAAAATTACTTTTATTGGAATCTTATATTTGGAGTAACCTACAATCAAAAAACTGGATCATGAGGGAGCTTCAAGATGGCGGAAGAGTAAGACATGGAGATCACCTTCCTCTCCACAAATACATCAGAAATACATCTACATGTGGAACAGCTCCCACAGAACACCTACTGAACGCTGACAGAAGACCTCAGACCTCCCAAAAGGCGAGAAACTCCCCACATACCTGGGTAGGGCAAAAGAAAAAACAGAGACAAAAGAATAGGGATGGGACCTGCACCACTGGGAGGGAGCTGTGAAGGAGGAAAGGTTTCCATGCACTAGGAAGCCCCTTCGTGGGTGGAGACTGCAGGTGGTGGAGGGGGGAGCTTCGGAGCCACAGAGGAGAGCACAGCAACAGGGGTGTGGAGGGCGAAGCAGAGAGATTCCCACAAAAGAATCACTGTGGAGCAGCACTCACCAGCCCGAGAGGCTTGTCTGCTCACCCGCCGGGACGGGTAGGGGCTGGGAGCTGAGGCTCGGGCTTCGTAGGTTGGATCCCAGGGAGAGGACTGGGGTTGGCTGCGTAAGCACAGACTGAAGGGGCCTGGTGTTCCACAGCTAGCTGGGAGGGATTCCTGGAAAAAGTCTGGAGCTGCCGAAGAGGCAAGAGACTTTTTCTTGCCTCTTTGTTTCCTGGTGTGCGAGGAGAGGGGATTAACAGTGTGGTTTAAAGGAGCTCCAGAGACGGGTGTGAGCCACGGCTATCAGCACGGACCCCAGAGACAGGCATGAGATGCTAAGGCTGCTGATGCAGCCACCAAGAAGCCTGTGTGCGAGCACAGGTCACTATCCACACGTCCCCTCCCGGAAGCCTGTGCAGCCCGCCACTGCCAGGGTCCCGTGATCCAGGGACAACTTCCCCAGGAGAACACACGGCATGCCTCAGGTTGCTGCAATGTCACGCAGGCCTCTGCCGCCTCAGGCTCGCCCCGCATCCATACCCCTCGCTCCCCCCAGCCTGAGTGAGCCAGAGCCCCTGAATCAGCTGCTCCTTTAACCCTGTCCTCTCTGAAAGAAGAACAGGTGCCCTCAGGCGACCTACACTCAGAGGCGGGTCCAAATCCAAAGCTGAACCCCGAAAGCTGTGCAAACAAAGAAGAGAAAGGGAAATATCTCCCAGCAGCCACAGGAGCAGAGAATTAAATCTCCACAATCAACCTGATGTAGCCTGCATCTGTGGAATACCTGAATAGACAACGAATCATCCCAACTTGAGGAGGTGGACTTTGGGAGCAAAGATATATATATATTTCCCTTTTTCTCTTTCTGTGAGTGTGTATGTGTATGCACATACACATGTGCCAAAGAGTCATGTACCAAAATATTCATGGCAGCTCTATTTACAATAGCCAGGACATGGAATCAACCTAAGTGTCCATCAACAGATGAATGGATAAAAAATATGTGGGACATATATACAATGGAATATTACTCAGCCATAAAAAGAAACAAAATTGAATTTTTTGTAGTGAGGTGGATGGACCTAGAATCTGTCATACAGAGTGAAGTATATCAGAAAGAGAAAAACAAATACCATATGCTAACATATATATGTGTATATATATATATATATATAATCTAAGAAAAAAACATGGTCATGAAAAACCTAGGGGCAAGTTGGGAATAAAGACACAGACCTCCTAGAGAATGGACTTGAGGATATGGGGAGGGGGGAGGATAAGATGTGACAAAGTGACAGAGTGTCATGGATATATATATACATTACCAAACGAAAAATAGATAGCTAGTGGGAAGCAGCCACATAGCAGAGGGAGATCAGCTCGGTGCTTTGTGACCACCTAGAGGGGTGGGATAGGGAGGGTTGGAGGCGGGGAGATGCAAGAGGGAAGAGATATGGGAACATATGTATATGAATAATTGATTCACTTTGTTATAAAGCAGAAAGAAACACACCATTGTAAAGAAATTATACTCCAACAAAGATGTTAAAAAAAGATATTGGATCATGATTACAACTAAAGACCACACAAGAAATAAATTGTGGTCATTCCCAGTATAATGGTTTTTGGTATTTCTACTTATGAAATATTTACCCAAAGTTTTAAAGAATTCTGACTGCATTAGAAGTTGGAATGAGCTAAGGCTTAAGTACCATGTTTAATACCCACTCATCATTCTCTAAATTACATAAAATACCTTAGGGCATTTTAACTAACAATTAAACTGTTCATACATCATTTGACAATTGTCTATTAGTGGTTTAACATTCTCAGGGTTTGTAGTGATTCAGTATGATCAGGGACCACTGCTGAAGAGAAAGGTAAAAGGACCAAGTGGGGAAGGCCTGAAAAGCATGGTATAATTAGCTTGATTAATTTCTCTATACATTTAGAGGTTTTTTTTTAATATACATTGATGAATTTTTATAAATCAGAACACATTTTTATATTAGCCATTGCTTATTATTATTTTCATATACCAAAGGATTTTTATGAGACATGATTTTAAAAATTAAAAATATATTTTTTAATTAAAATAATGTGAGGCCTATTTGCTTTGTCAGTAAACCCATAATTTCATTTGCAATTTTCTTTGTACAATGTCATAATGTTCTATGTAATTCCATTTTTTTTACATTATTACATATAGCTTATAATACAAATTATTTGTTTCCCATATTCTCTCTAATATGTTTTTAGGCAAATTAATGTTTTTATTATACAATTATCCTTGAACTACATGGTTTTGAACTATGTGGATCCACTTAAATGCAGATGTTTTTCAATAGTAAATACTGCAGTACTATGCGATACGTGGTTTGTTGAATCCACAATGCAGCCAGAGGGCTTTCTGTAAGTTATATGTGGATTTTTGATAGCATAGAATCAGTGCTCCTAACCCCTGCATTGTTCAAGGTTCAAATGTAGTGATATATTTATTATAACAATATGTTTTAAAATAAATATAGAAAAACAAATTTCTTGATAATTATAATGGCATAAATTTAAATGTTGATTTACCTACCTTTTTATCCTTAGGTTTTACTCTATTAGTTCAAGTAACACACAAACATATGCAGACACATACACATATACAGACACATACATCATATATATCTTTCATGTATTTTTGCATGCACACAACATACATCCTATACTGTAAATATATATAGTATGTGCAAACACATATGCATTTACTATTACTCCTCATGATATAAAATATATGTTCTCTCTATGTCAAAAGATTAAAATTGTGTAAACAGTAACAGAACAATAAATTTTTCTCTTGGCTACTGAAGAATGAAGAAGGTGAATCATGACATTAGTTTGACATTCTTCCTTTCTTTTTTATAAAGATAACCTTAATAGAAATATCAGAAGCTTACAAGATTGTTTCCAAAAGTAGAAGTAGTAACAAAATTTTTCCCATGTAAATAGAATTTTCTGGGAGTCCTGGAATTGTCACAAATTCACTGTGTGAATTAGGGTATTTATAAAATCTGGACTTTAGATTCTTTATTGGTATTATCAAAGCATTGAAAAAGAGCAGTGGCATTCAATATATTTTTAAACTTCAGCATACTGTAGTAAATACATTTAAGAATAAAGACTAGGTGACACAGACCAACACCCTTTTAGAGGACATTTAGAAAAAAAATATGTGAAATATTAGAAATTCCCTGCCTGAAAGAACTGGCAAACTATCCAGATAGCAAATAAATACTGGTCCAAATTGAGAACTGGACAGAAATCCGAAGTTTTTATTAATTTGGGTAGGGGCCATTTTTGCCTTTGGAGAATTGCTGATCTCAAGGACATGGATTAAAATTGTGCAATGATTTTGACAGCCTTGATGGTCTAGTGGGACATAAATTAAAATCCAGGAAATGCCATAGTGAACTCTCATCACTTTGTAATGTAATCCTAAAAACCTACATCCTAGAAATAAGGGGGAATTAAAAAAAAATTGACCGGAGTTCCTCCGTCACTGTCATCAGTGACCCATGACATTTTAACCCTTGACAAGGAGATTGCCTTGTAAGTATCTTTGAGCATCTGTCAGAAGCAAATGGGAATCTTCTCTAGATGAGTAAAACATTATTCCAGACCTCAAATTATGTCTATAATTTCTTAAAATACAGTATCTGTCCTACAATCAATGGATCCAGATACTAGAATTACCAGACAATTGAAAAAAATACCTATGCTTTCTTTATTCAATGACTTAAAAATTTAAATATTTCAATTGAAAATTGGAATCCATAAAAATGTAATAGCAACGTTGCAAAAGTACTAAAGAGAAACTCTTTAGATTAATATATATTATATTAACTAAAATTAAGACAGTGTGTGATTATCAGTAAATGGAATACAGATATAAACTAAATTTAAATGAGCAAAGAATAATTAGAAATTAATTATATGTTTTAATATCAAGACAGAGTTCTCAGTAACTCATGGTAAAAGATAAAAGCACAATTGGAGTTTGAAATAATTTAAAACTGAGAGTTAATGAAAAAATAAAATCTAAACACTTGTGGCATGAAGGTAAACAGAGCATAGAAAGATACTTATAGCCTTAAATACATGTATTAGAAAAATTAAAAGCATAAACTCAATGAATTATTCACATATATATAAATATATATATATATATAAACATAGAAAACAAGTAATACAATTAATCATCTAATAAAAGAATTAAGCTACCTGTGGGTCCTTAAGAAGAATAAATGAAACTGATAGGACAATATAATCTATATCAGGATTTAAAGGGACTAATCACTCTAGATCCTGGATATGTTAACAGTGTAGCAAAAGAATGCTTGAATAAAACTAATGACAATATCTTTGAAAATTTAAAAGGAATGAACAAATTCCTAGAGAAACTTACAACTACAATTTATCCAAACGTACACAATTGTATGTAGATAATCTAAACATTTTTATTCAATTTTTTATGAATATTTTTAAGCATATAGAAAAGTAAAAAGAATTTTATAGTTGACTCTCATATGCCCACCACCTAGATTCTATTATTAATATTTTGCTATACTTGTTTTATCACATAACTATGTAAATATTCCTCTATCTAGCCATCAATCTATCTTATTTTTGATGCATTTGAAAATAAATTTTAGACATCAGTATAATTTCCCCTAATTAATATGTATGCTATTAACTAGAATTCAATTTTTTTATACAGTTTTCTGTTAAGGTAAAACTTGCATATAATGAATTCTAAAAATCTTAAATGTACATTCAGTGAGTTTTGACAAATGTATAAAGCTGTGTAACCTTAACCCTACCAAAGTATAAATCATTACCTAACAGCTAGTCAACCCTTGCTCCCTCTCAAGATAACCACTCTTAGGGTTTTTTGTTTGTTTGTTTGTTTAAAATATTTTTAATTGAACTATAATTGACTTACAATAATGTATTAGTTTCAAGTGTCCAACACATTTATTTGATATTTTTATACATTATAAAATGATCACGATAAGTCTTTCATCTTTCATCCTATAAAATTATTACTGTATTATTGACTATATTCCCAATGTTACATTACAGCCCCATGACTTATTTATTTTATTTTTTTGTTAAACTTTTATTGGAGTATAGCTGCTTTACAATGTTGTGTTAGTTTCTACTATACAGCAAAGTGATCAGCTATAACATATATCCCCTCTTTTATAACTGAAAGTTTGTACCTCTTAATCCCCTTCACCTATTTCACTCATCCCAATGAAATCTTGCCACTTGTGACAACATGTATAGACCTAAAGGGTATTATGCTAAGTGAAGTAAATGAGACAGAACAAGGCAAATACCATATGATTTCACTTATATGTGGAATCAAAACACATGAACAAATGTAACAAAACAGAAACAGACATAGACAACTACTCTTGATTTTCTACCATAATTTAATTTTTCCTGTTCTAGAAATTCATATAAATGGAACCATAGAGCATGTGCTTTTTAATGTAAGCCTAACTTTCACTTGTACAATGATTTTGAGATTCACGCATGTTGTAGTGTATAAGTAGTTTATTCCTTTTTGTTGCTGAGTAGTATTTCTTTGCATGCATATACTGTAGTTTTATTCTTCTATTTATGGACACCTCAGCTATTTTCAGTTTTTAACCATGTTGAAGAAAGCTGATATAAGCATCCTTAAGAAATTATTTCTAAAATGTATTCAGAAATGAAAAGGACAAAACAAAGTTAAGACATATTTGAAAAGGAACAGAGTTTGAGGATTTGCTTTATAGGGTTTTAAGACTGAGGACAGACGAATAGACCAAAGAAAGACAATAGAAAGCTGGAAACAATCACACACATACACACACACACACACACACACACGAGAACTTAATTTATGACAAAGGTGGCACTGTTAATAATCATAAAAAAAACTTGCCTATTATTAGCAGTAGAGTATAACTTGTGCCACCTGCATTTATACTCAGAGTAAAATTATTAATGTTAGCCTTAGTGATCAATCTTCAGTTGTACGTGTTTACATGAAGTTCATAGTGGAACATTTTGGTGTGAAAAGTTCACTTTTTCTTCAAGGTAGGTAGTATATAAAGAACCATTTATTTTAAATAGAGCCTCCCTAGAGCTCTCTGACTACAAGACCAGACTCCAATTAAGAGTCTATTAGAGTCAAATACCTATGAAATAGAGAACAGTGTTACTTGTCCTTTATAGATCATGTCCTTCTTTGCTCAGTTAAGACTTCCTTCCAGATAGGTGTTAGGAAAACCATTAAAAAATAAATGCCCCAATATTTACATTTTAAAAGAGGAGAAAACACACCCTGAAGAACTAGTAATTGCTACATTATATGGGTGATATAAGCATGTAGTTTTTCCGACTAAAACTCTCTAAGAGAAACAAGGGGGTTTGCATATGTGAACAAATTACCAACTCTTGTTTTGACACAATGAGACATATTATTGTACACCCATATTATTTTTAGTTCAATTGCATTTGGCTAAACTTAATTTTGATTTCCAATTCATAAGGATTGAAAAGAAAAATATATCCATATGATATAGTGAATGTTGAAAGAAATATAAATTATTTTACCTTGAAAATCAGGCTTCCTAGAATAACTTGCTCTTTTAATGGTAAAAAGAAAATAAAACTGGATCAGAAAGTTAAAAACTGCAAATTGTGCCTAGAAAGTGTAAGAGAGGTGACAGAAGAAGTATTTACATGTGGCCATAACATGGGACATGAAACTTACATTTGGTTTATTTTCCCCACTTCCACCATCCACTTCCTGTGTAGAAACGTCTGAATATTTTCTATATCAGATATTATATCAGGACACTATTCCAGAACAGTGAAGTTAAGGGGAGCCCCTGCACAAGTGGTCAGTCATGGTCTCCTAATCTCTTCCTAGGTGGAAAGAGGCAGAGCCCATCGTTTTGCTTTTCTATGGAAAGAATTAAATGAAAGCTTTCAAGAGAGCTATAGAAGAGTTGGAAAAGAAGGTAGAAAGTAGACTGTTGAGGAATATTAGATCAATCTACAAAAAATGGGAATGCTCCCAAAGATCACTTCTGGAAAATGAAGAGGTGATGAGGTGATGCTGATACTATGAGATTGGTCACTTTCCACTGGAATTTGTTAACTGGAAAAATCTGCTGATAGATCCAGAACTTCTTTTTTTCTGTGGGGGAGGAGGATTATGATGAGGACGTGGTTTCTTATTAGTTTGAGTAAATAGATATGGAAGTTAACTGGGTTCATGAAGATACTAGTCTTCCACTAAAAAGACTGACTGACAAGATCTCCTAAGCCTCTCTCACATGTAGTCACATTACAGAGGAATCACTGGATGTCCTTTATGATGAGTGAGAGTGGGACAACCTAAGCTCCTGGACATCACCCAGTCTTAGCTGAGTTATGATGGGAACACTAGTAGAGAAAGCCAGCTAAGAACTGCAAGACCAGGTGTGCTCTCCTATCACCATTGTGTGTGTTGGCAATATGTCCCTATGTCTCTCCCTGTTTCCCTTAGGTGATGGACAGGAAGAGGGAGGGCAGAAGAGCAGAAGAGCTCTTCAAAAGTGGTGAACACTCAGCAAGGGAGCTTCTAATCATGACTGCAATGTTAGTTCTTGAATCTGATTACATAACTTGTCCAAAAAATACTGAGATTTAAACTAGAAAAAAAAACATTAAGTTAAAATTAACTATCTCACTGTCATTGATGAAAGGAATGAGTATCTTTAAAGGAAATTTATTTGTATAATAAAAATTTTAATATTTGTGTACATCAGGCTTGTAGTTACCAATTTGTATAAAAATAACATATAGTAAGATGAGAAAACTTAAGTGTTACTCCTGCTTCGGGCTCCTTAAGACACATTTCAGCTGCTCTGACTTCATCCATCTAGTAACCTATCAATCTAAATTCTCTGTGACAGTGAGCATTTCTATTTCTTCCAATTAGGTAAGTGAATCTTTAACTAAGAGGTTAGGTGTAAGAAATAAATGAGGATCAATACATGGATGTGGGGCTGCTGTGGAAGCAACAGTGCTTCCAGTATATTACAGAATGCTTCTAGTATGATATGAAGACTTCAGAGCCCCCTGTGTGCAGGCCGAGTGTAGGGAAACTCACTGCCCTCTCCTTCGGAGCAGCTTAGTTTCCTTGGCACACGCACACGTTCGCGAACGCCGTTCTGGCACGTCCCACGTGGCGCAGAGGTGTTACGCGGTTCCCTAGTCGGAGCTGCCCTCAGAGGAGCCCTCGTCTTCGCGTTCCATCAAGGTCCTCCTGACTGAAGTCACCGTGCCTCCTAGAGGACGGCGGCTTGGGTTCTTACTGCACTTTAAGTCCTGTTCCTTCTGCGGCACTGCAGGCAGCCCCAGGCACAGAGGAGCAGCTACGGCGTTCCTCGGTTGACACAGTTCGCCGGATGCGGGATTCCCTACTTCGATAAGTTGATTCAGGGAAGGAAACGCAGGGTAACCGGTGTCTCTTGGGACTCGTTAGAAGCCACAGGGATGTACGCTGAGTGTGCCCATGAAAACGGGGGCCTGCTGGAACAAGCCCTGCTTTCCCATTTTGAGGGCGGCATTCATGCCTGCCTTGAAGGTACCTGAGATTCCCAGCTCCCGACAGGCCAGTGAGCCCTGGAAGAATGCTTCGGGGAACTTTATGAGTTTGCTCTGTCTAAACCAGGGGCTACCGTGGCCGCGGCGGCGGTCCGCATGACAGGCTCTAGAGCGAAAGGGAACCGCGACGTGAGAACTCGCCTCCAGGTTATGCCCTGAGTAGCTGTGCAGAAAGGGAGGCATGCAGCTGTTTCCATGAGTTCTCAGTCGCTTATGTGCTTTATTTTAAAGGAAGTACACGTCCGGGGACTCCTAGGCCCCACGGGTGTGCATCGTTTTCCCTCCGAGGTCACTGAGTGCCTCCAGACACCTGTGGGCCGGCGGAGCAACGTCGAGGTCCATTGGTTGATCCCCCGGAGGACCTCTGTGCCTGCCGAGTGCTGGGCAGCAACACACTGCGCGTTCCTTGAGGAGCGCTACATCTCCAGAGCCCTCGAACGCCCTCGGGACAACATGGCTGGTGAGTGCGAAGTGCCCAGGAAGACTCTGTCATGGCCCTTGTGTGAGCTGCCATGAGAGAACACTGTGCTTGGAACACTGCGAGACCCACCCTCGTACCCGAAGTCACTCTGCTCGAGGAGAAAGTCAGCATCTTAGCACGCTGTGTCGCTACCGGCACACCCAGCATGAACCCATGCCTGGAAGGAAGGCCCTGATTCGCCGTGCAGAAGCGGAGGCGTGCTGCAGCTTCCAGGAGGCGGTGGCCTCTGCTCTGCATGCCTTTAACGGCAGCACAGCTTTCTGGACACCTGGGAGGCTAGCCGGGGCACCCTGCTCCCGGCAGGAACACTGAGTACCCCCAGGTGCACCTGGGTCTGCTAAGCAACATCCAGGCCCGTAGCCCTTCAGAGCCCCCTGTGTGCAGGCCGAGTGTAGGGAAACGCACTGCCCTCTCCTTCGGAGCAGCTTAATTTCCTCGGCACTCGCACACGTTCGCGAACGCCGTTCTGGCACGTCGCAAGTGGCGCGGAGGTCTTACGCGGTGCCCTAGTCGGAGCTGCCCTCAGAGGAGCCCTCGTCTTCGCGTTCCATCCAGGACCTTCTGACTGAAGTCACCGTGCCTCCTAGAGGACGGCGGCTTGGGTTCTTACTGCACTTTAAGTCCTGTTCCTTCTGCGGCACTGCAGGCAGCCCCAGGCCCAGAGGAGCAGCTACGGCGTTCCTCGGTTGAGAC